>NC_056480.1:14579959-14887459 GCF_008729295.1 Plectropomus leopardus
CACATTTGATATATAAAAATGCACTATAATTTACTATATGTAAATATGTAATTTAATTTAAACATAAAATTATGATAATGATAAATATAGTTTCTGGACATTTTTCCCTAGCATTTAAACAAAATAATTTTGGAACAATTTGTGGAAAATGTCTTTTTTCCCATGTTTTTAAAAGAAATCAAGCCAAATTGCTCAGGGTTCAGAGGGTTAATTTAGCTTTAGTTTTGCCAAAATTAAAGACCTCTGCTAGTTAAATTGTTTTATTTGAGGGAGGTCAAATGCTAAGGTTATAAATATTGAGGGGAACATGTAGACATGGAGGAAGCTGAGCTGGCAGCTGGCAGCTAGCAGCTAATGGTGTTAACAGAATAAACAGTGCCACATGCACTAACATGCATGAGAGGCCAGACTGTGCACCACAACAAAAAACAGAGAAGCTCAGATTACAACGCAAATATAGGGAATGTAACTTAATTCTCTAGTCAGGACGCCATTACTCCATCATATCTTTAAATGACAACTTGTTTGCTGCTTTATTTATGTTCTGATAGTCGTATACTGCTCGTTTAGGTGTATTACGCTGGCCTCTGTCAGCTCAAATTCAGGGTTTCTATGTCCACACATGTACTACAGTGTGTGACCTTCTCTGCCACGATTATACGCACACAGCATGTAGACAGTGCAGATTAACCATATTAATGAGGAGCACACACTGTGGCCATTGTGGCAAAACCTTCACACAGAACATGTGCAAGCCGGGTATGACTTCACAGGGACCAAGTGGCCTCTCACACTAAGTTTAATTACATCGCTGGCCTCTGCCACACTCTCATTTCATCTACCTGTCTAATTGCTGTGATGGCGGCTGGAGGGCCGCATGATGACACAGCCTCCGGTCAAGATGTTTGGTGGGGAGACAGTAAATTACACCAGGCATCTGTGAAGGGACCACAGTGCGGCTCCAAAAGACCTGCATTTCTCTGTGGCGCTCCATGGAAATCAGAGTCACATTATTAACTGCAGTAACTCATTTCTAGACGTTTTAAGCTGCATGGCTTAACCCGATTTGTTTGTTGTTTGCAACCTTATTGTTTTCCAAGACTGTACATATGCTCAGTTTCCCTTGAGATGGTAAATTATTTACACTGGAGTCTCATAGGATTTTATGAATAATGGCTACTTGGCTACATGGGGGTGCTTTAATTTAAGTTTTTCTTCCTAAGAGTTTTAAAGACCAGGCCTTTCACGACCATTTTAGTGAAACTCAGTGAGCACATTTTCAGGAGTTGGACATTGGGCCTATTATGAGTAAGGGAGATATTGTTATTAAATGGACACCAAAGCAAATCAAATTTGCCCGAAACGGACGCCATAACACCTGAAAAATAAATTCTCCATAAAATTCTATTAAATACAGCACACATAATCCCATGCTTTGTGAGCAGAGTGGAATACCAGCAGTTCTTCCCTACTCAAAACATTCTGTATTCACTCTCTTCCCAGCTGCTGTTGGTTTTATATTTGCTGCTCCACACTTGCTCTCCACTCATGCTGGGCGAAAACCTGCTCCAGTCCTGCTCCATAGCAAATAGGATGAATGCCGCCCCTCAGTTGCATTATGCAGCACAAAGTGGAACTTAAAAGTGGCGTAAAAGCACACAAAGTATGTGAAGATGCTAATAGAAGCACACAGGTCCAGATTTGCTGCGTGTGGCAAAAACTGACACAAAGATGTGTCAGCTCAGGGTGAAAATGTTTTAACTGGAGCACATTTTTCGCAGTTACCCCGAGCTGTGGAGACGTTTGCGACTCCAGTTGACGAATGTACAGAGACAGCAACAAAAAGATGACAGTCCAAAGGGAAATAAGAGAAAACAACTTGAGCTCTTTGTAAGTTCTGTAATCAGTCCGTCTGAACTGTCACCCACTCAGACACACTCCACAAATACACTCACTTTGTGGTTTTTAAAGCAAACATCTGTAGTGCCATGTAGGGACGCATACACTTGATGTTCGTGGCCAAAGAGACACTGACTGCAAATGCACAAGAGCAATCAAATGCACTTAGACCGAGCAAGAGAGAAAACCAACACCGCAACTTTCAAAAAAGTCTTCTCCACACAAAATCACACTGCTCCACTCACTGCCACTCTGCAACACTTACATACCCTGCGAGGTCTGGGCCCCTATATGAGTAGAAAGTTGGAGTTCTGGTGAAGTAGTATTACATATACTTTTGTATTATTTTGCTCCCCATGTCCACTCAGAAGAAGTACAATTTGACTAGCTTTACAGGAGCCAGCCAGGTTTTGACAAGGAGAAGAACTGCGGGATGAAAAAAACAAGACAAAACAAAACAAATGGTTCTGCTACACTAATTTGAATCCTTTTTAAAAACTGTTGTGAGTCCATAAGTGTTACAGGAGTGCAGTGGTAAACTGGGGGAGTGTGCATTGTTTTTCCTTACTGACCTTCTACTTTAAGTCTCCTTTGCTTCCTAAATGAGCCTGTTTAACAGTATCAAGAATGACTTCATTAATATATGCAGACTTTTATCCGCTGTGGAGAGCCACATTTGCATGCAACTTTCTCAGTGCAGTCTACAGCTATTACAGAAGAATGTCTCTCTCACTCCTTTACTTCCTCTCTCTCAAAAGAAATCAGAATGTGGACACTGAAGAATGCAAATTGTCTTCAGAGTGAAAACAAATGCACAGACTTCCATAGAGATACAAAGCCAATTGCAATTCACTGGAATTACACTTTAAAAGATTAAATGTGACATAAAAAAATCTCGATTGATTCATCTCCAACTTGAGATTTTAATCATGTACAGCAAAAACGACGCACAGCATTCACTACTGGGATGCGGTAAATCATCTGCATGGCAACCCTCCACTGTCAAATGTACACACCTGCCACACTGAGATTCTACCCAGCATGCCTCTGGGCTGGAATTCCACCTGTCCACTCTGCTTCCTCAAAAACACACACCGCAGCTCTGACAAGCCAATGGACCTGGGGAGGTTCTCCACAGTCTCTGTCTCTCTCTGTCTCCCTGTCTCCCGGTCTCTTGGTCTCTCACTCTCTCTCACACTCACCCACCACACACACACACACACACACACTCTCAAGCATGAAGAATCACACATGCGTAAACGTACATATATAGCACAAACTCACACAGAACTAATGAAACATGAAAACTGGCAGTACATGAAAATCGCAGCGTGTGTTATCCTCTAAATGCCTGGTGGATTTTTTTTTTGTCTCAACCTTTATTCAAACAGGCAGGCAGAGCACATCCCAACTACACACTTTATGTACAGAAACAGCCTTGGGAGTAGTAGAAGCCCTTATTAAAGGTGATATCTCCCTATGCCTCAATCATAGATGTTGTCTTTCTTCCACTGAGGACATGTGTGACAATGTTAGGGGTCCCTTTAAGTATTTAACCCAGCAAAATATTCGACAAGATAAAGAGTGCTGAAAAATCAGGACCTTCCATGACTGTAATTGACCAAGAGGTAGGAGGCATTAAAGGAACATGAAGTGTGGAATATTCCTAAATTTGACACATTATTTACACACTAACAATTGCAGTGACACAAATGCACAATGCTGACCAAAAAATGAGTGAAAACACCATTGCAATGCTTTGTTTACCTCCTCTGAATGTTGCTGCTGTATAATACATTTATCTTTTTCAAACTAAAAGCCTGCAGTAGGGTCCACTTTTGTGATTTCCCACTAAAAGCACTTGGATGCACAAGAATCGGTATTTACTAAGCATGCACTCCCAACAGTGGACAACGCGCACATGCACACATCAGATCCCATTAGATCACACCACAAAGGAGTCCGGGCTCCTTCCATCTGCTCCGACAGAGCACAGCATTCCACTTGTTGGCCTGAAAACACGAAGCGTCCTCCTCTATAAGGAGCCGTAATAGAGGCCGATGGGTGTCACAGCAGGGCACTCCACTGATGACGAGGCCAATGCGCTAAGGCAGATGCGTCCGCGCCCTCTGAACGCCGAGTTAAGCAGTGGAACTAGTCGGCCTGCTTGTGCGTGAGCTGCAAAGGGTAGCAACTATATGTGTATATCTGTGGAGTGCAGACATCTTCCATTACATAACCGGAGTCAGTAAAAATAGAGAAGAAGGTGTTTTTGGAGTGTGTGCATGGTAATGTTCAGGCAAAGGCAAGAATATAGAGACAAACAAGAGCAATGCCAGGAGAGAGGCATAGAGATGAGACAGAGATGAAAAGGTAAGTCCAGTAAGTTGCTGTGAAGCAACCAAAGAAAAAGCAATAATGAAATCGCGTAGCAAAGGCGAACCTCGCGGGTCCGCCCATACTGCACTAAAAAGCAGCGGCTTTAGATGCTCTGAATCAATACAATCTGCCAGCTCTTGCTCTTTCGTCTTCCCCAAGGGCCACACATTATGAAAAACATTACATAAAAGGCAAATATTACTGCCGGGATGCAGTCAGTCACCAAACAGAAGCACACAAACACTCACGCCAAGTAACAACATCAAATTGCTCAGTCATTACTCAGCAAAAACTCCTTGTTCATCTTTGCACAAAGAGAGTTATTAACACAAAAACTCATTGAATTAACTGTTCACGGTGCTTGTATTGAGGCAGTTTCTTATCCCTAGTGCGATCAATATTAATCAGAGATGTGAATTATCCCAGCAATTCAAGGCTATTCATTTGTGTTGTTTTCTCTCCCCCATTATTCTCCTGCAACCTATCTATTCCCAAGGAGAAGCATCCTTTCAATTTTCTCCACAAAATCAGGTGTGCACCACCATGAGAGACAAACCAGGTAAATGTTTGCACATTTTGCAAATCCCCTTTAACCCTGTAAAGCCCACCAAAATTAAAACATCATTTTCAACTATGC
This sequence comes from Plectropomus leopardus, assembly GCF_008729295.1. Taxonomy (NCBI): domain Eukaryota; kingdom Metazoa; phylum Chordata; class Actinopteri; order Perciformes; family Serranidae; genus Plectropomus; species Plectropomus leopardus. The sequence continues at coordinate 14,584,875 of NC_056480.1, forward strand.
TAAAAAAAAAAATTGGAAAGGTTCATACAACATGCAATATTTTCTTCAGGCTCATCTCTTTGTTTTTATTGGAGCTGATTGGTAAAGATTCACATGTATAAAATGTCTGAAATATTTTTTTCTGTGATAACTAAAATGTCAAAAACATGTGGATATTTAGCTATTGTGGATTACATTTACAGAACTTTATTTTCAGCTTGTTATGTCTATGTCTACCTCATATTAAAGCACTATGCAGTGCACTGGTGCTGCTCATAAAGAATCCCTAAGTGCAGCCCCTTCTAACCACAAGTTGGATACTGTTGAACAGGACAGTCGGGTACTAGTAACTGTCATAAATAGCACGTTGGGTGTTAAAGGAAAAATAAAATGGGCTTTGATAGCCCTGTTGCCATCGCCCTCTCAGAGTCTGGGATAATTAATTGTAGATAGTGAGTCTATACAGTCGGAGTTTTTGTTTCCTGTTGCCTTAGCCTCGCACGAGCCCAGCCATGCTTATAGAGCGCCCAAAAACAAAATGGCACTGACTGCAAATATTGACACAGTCACCCAGGGCCGCGCCAAATGAATGTTGCCCTAGTGACAGAGGCATCTGTGACTCCAAATGGAGCATGGCAGAGCGAACAGAGTGGGAGGGCAAAATATATGATGCTGAGGAGAGAAGAGGAGGAAAGTACATATTTGTCCTCAGAAAATAGTTCACCTTTTACTTTGATCCCTTTTACTTCTAGATTTTCCTCTCTACTTAGAAACTTCAGCATGTTGGTGTATTCATCTCTCTGAACCCCAAAAATCCTCATATTTCAGGATAATTTGTTTTTTCTGCTTCCTTGGCCCTCTGCCCCTTGCTAAGCGGTGGGCTTGGCTGGTGAAAATCTTAAGCCTCTTTGTCAGTGCATGCTACTGGATCAGGCTCTCCTACAGGCTCTGATGGAAGAAGATAGGAACACCCATCTTAAAATAATGCATCAACCTGGGGCTCACCAGTGTGTATCTGCTGTCTGACAATTTAAAACAAACATAAATGGCCTAGATCAAAAATAAAAAAAGTCATAAGGCTAATACCTTAATAGGAAAACAGTGTGATGGATGAATGGCTGTATAACAGATGAAAGAGAGATCGTAGGAGGAGTAAAGAGCAGAGAGCTTGTTAGGGGAAGGCCAGTGAAGGGAAGGAAGTGTGTTTGTGTGTATAAGGGGGTGTCAGAGGAACAATGGCCCAGCCAGGGTGCAGTGATCCAGGCAAGACCAAGCTGTCGCCTGGCCCCTGCTCCATATGCACTATTTATACAGCATGCATGCGTGCCCACACACACACACACACGTGCCACTATCACTTTGCATACTGTATTTCCTCCCTCCCGCGGTGTGTGTGTGTGTTAATGTACGGTATTGCACATTCACCCATCACAGTTGCTTGAGTGAAAGTGAGACATAGGTGAAAGAGAGGTTTGTGTGTACAGCATGTGTCTGTGTGTGTGTGTGTGTGTGTGTGTGTGTAAGAGAGAGAGAGAGACAGAGAGAGAGAGAGAGAGATTTAGCGTTGCCAACATTAGTGGATGACATGTGGGCGGATATTGAAGATGTTATTAGTATCACATTTACAGGCCTTATAAAACTGCCACGGAACTGGCTGGTTTTCATACATCTTCAGCTGATATGTGTCACACTGTCATTTGCGTTGCATTTCCAGCAGCTGCTCAGATGATCATTCAATGATAGCGCAGTCATTATGTGCAGTCTCATTTCTCTGTCCCATTTAACCTTCCTGCTGTGTGCCGGTCAAAATTGACCAATTTCATAACTTAATTCTATAATAAATGATTTTTTTAATCTAACTGCCATGGGGTTTCCTTCACACCCAGTATTCAAGGACGTAATCGTTTTTGATATGTTAAATAAAGTCCAGACTCCACTTAAAAATGTGGTTTTTGTCGTGTTTACGTCCCATAAAATGTCTGACCTTGACTATACTGGCTTGTATCTGTGTAAAGTTTGTCACTAGATAGGTGTTTTCACATTCCTCTATTGAAGGGGTCGATGTCTGAGCATGTCACTAAAATCTGAGATTCAAACGTACACTGGGAAAGCTCAGTTAGGTGCGTCAATGGCTGTCTGATATGGGAAATACGTATCATCAGGGGAAAGAGACATTGCCAGCAAACATGGTAAAGTGTGCAATTTCAGATGTAAGTAGAACACACTATAACACTGATGCAGATATTATTTTATGTTTATTAACCCATTAACTCTGTGTTAGCCAGTGAAAGTTTGCCTACAAGTTACGCTAACAAAAAATAAATAAATCGATAAAATAAAAATTGCAAACTAAACGCACCATTCTGATGTGTCTGCTAGTCACCAGTTTTTAAAGAGTCTGGGTCTTACTGAGGCAAAAACATGTATGGCTGAATCTCTCCGATGTTCCCTCCAACACTAGCGTTAGCCACTTTGATGCGCAATGCTATTTCAACAGTCAGCCCAGTGCTAGTAGCAGCGTGCCCGGACTGGAAAAAATGGAAAGAGAAGGTGAAAGCAAAAGCTACGCAAGCAGTGGTGGGCGGGCCACGAGGCCATATTCACAATTTGTCAATGAGTATGTTTACATGCACAAATAGTCTGGTTTTTGCCTTTATTCTGAAAAAGACGATATTCCTACTGAGCGGTTTACATGTCTAATAAAAATAAATATTCCACTAACACTCTTGTTCACATGAAACCAGGCATATTCTAATAAACGTGCCTTAATATGTAATTTATCACGTCAAAATATGAAGAACACCTGGAGCCACTTGTCATTTTGCTTCTTTGCATCAAAACAGGATAATATTCACAGTTTCCTACCGGTGGTGGACTAGTTTCACATTCTTTTTGGTTTGTATGTAATGTGATGTTGTAATGTATATAATTGTTTGTTATAGTGTATGGTTTTTGTGTTGGAGCCCAGCAAGATTTGCTGAGGCGTGGGTGTTAGCTAATGGGGATCCTAATAAACTAAACTAAATTAAACTTGAAATGGTTGGCTGTGCAATATTTGTGCATATCCAAAACGCTGCTGATATTCAAGTCTTTTATAAAGTTTAAAAGCAGGTGCATTTTTTCTTACGAGCAGAAATGTGGGATTTTATTTTGTATGCATGTCTACCCCACAGCCTTGCAAACAAGTTGATTTGTGTACAACGTATCCATGACAACGTACAGACCTGCCTGTAGCCAGAGGAGAGGATGTGTCGCAAACTGCGGACTTGGAAAATAACCTGATTTGCAATGTTTCAATGGAATATGTTGTTTATACAATCTGTATCAAAGTCAGAATATTGTCATGTTTGGAATAATAGGGGAACATTGGTCTGCATGTAACCATAGCCAGTGAGGGAGAAAGCGCAGATCTGCTCCCAGGCCCTTTTCAGAGTTATTCTTTAATGTCTTGTTTTTTAAACAATGTTTAAAAAATCTTTTAAAAAATCATAAGAGTATTTTTTTTACAAACTCTAAAACATGTCTGGAGGGTGACTTTAAATTTTAAACAAGGAGTTTTCACAACCAGTTAGAGTCGTGCATCGATTCTTGCAACAGTCAGATATTCCACTTCTCCCCTCATGACTCCCAAAATTTGCAATTCTTTACGCCTGAGCAAACAAAACCTTGTATTCTCCCACAACATCACACCTTGCTACACTGATCAGCACCTGTTATGTAGCTTTACGCAACATGTAAGGCTTCTTCATCCTACCAACATGCCATCTTTAACATCTCATGACATCTTTCTGTTTTTGCCACAATCAGCACGCATCTGACTCGAACTGTGAGTAAGGCCCTTGATCTCATTGAGAAAATCTGTCCCAGAGCCTCAAGAAGCTCTCTGTGAGGTGGCTCTTGCTAAAGAGCCAGAGAGACCTCAGGAGATGTCTGCGGACACTGGCCTCGGCCAGATTGGCAAGGAACACACAAACCCAGAGCGGCGGGTTTTGCTTCTCGAACAACTCCAGCCGAAACAAAACACAAACAATGAGATGGCAGATCTGCACCCTCGGAGATTTGAAAACAAGCATCATGGGCCACAAAGGCAGTATGTTCTTTTGCAAGATACATGCTATGACTACTACACACTCCAAATCATGAACTCTCACACACACTTGTAGCATTTAAACTGAGCTTCATATTCAACAAACTACATGATGTTTGTTTGTCCCTGTAATCATTTACAGATTCAGTAAAGTTCATATGTGTGCTCTCTTTTTTTCAATAAATCACTTGGGTCAGTTTTTTATCAGAAACACAATACATGTATCCTGGATGTCAATATGATGAAAATAATTAACTTAGAAACAGTCTTCATAAGAAGCCTACGTTGTTTAAAGGGGAACGTCCCCGAATTGAGAATTCCAATATGTTATTTCTTTGGTCTGGCAAAGATCAATCAAAATCCGTGACCATGACCTACTCTCTCTCTCTGAAAGTCAGAAACCGGAGAAGTAAGTCTCAAACTTGCAATGTCATCAAGTACAAAGTTGGTTGTCTTTTATTGTAGTGTTCTCAGTTAAGAAACAGAAAATGTACTCATATACTCAAAACATTCCCCTGGCTGCTCTCAGTTACATCTACAACATATTTTTCAATTACTTGTCTACAAAGCAGCTCCGGGCTTTATACTTGGTAACATCACAGATTTATTTACCACTCAACTTTTTGGATTTGGGAGAGAATTTTTCAAGCTTAGTAATATTTTTGGACTGTGTTAGACCATCTGAATTACTTCCCCTTTAAAGTTTATCAGAGGGCAAAAGAAGAGGGAGGGCAGAAAAAGAAGAACAAGGAGAAGGAGAAGGAGAAGAAGAAAGGCAGCTTTAGTTACTATCGGCTGATAATGTGGTGTTATAATATATTTGTTGTCTGTGGCCATGTATGTTAAAGTTTAGATTTTAAGTGCTAATTGTGATGAAATTTAGCACAACTGCCTAATCATCAAAATGTCAATAAAAAATGTGAATCTTTGTAAATATTTGAATGTTGTTTTTTTTTTCATTGTTTATTGTTTTTGATTGCCTTTTTTAAATGTGTTTATTTTGTGTCTTATTAATGACTATTTTTTTTCCTTGTTCTTTTCTCTTTAATTACTTGCACCACAGGGTAGAGGGTGGTTGTGGAATTTGTGTGCATAGTTGTATAATTAACTTTCATCTGTCTATGCCTGTAAAACTAAATAAAACACCAAAAAAAAAAAGTTAGTATATGCTTGTCAAGTCAGTAAAAGCCACATAAAAATGCTTTAAAACTCACTTACCCCTCCTGATATACAGCCATATACTATACAGTTTATTTGATTTGAGTTTTTTGTCTCAAAAAAATCTGCTGCTGACCCAAATTTAATTCTATCTGTGGTGCTCACACTACTGAAAAATCTTTTTTTTTTTAAACTGAAAACCTTGAAAAATAGTCCACCTTACTGTGGATAACCCGCAAAGCACACTGTTTACAGTAACCCAAATTCTGCTTCTTTAAAAATATGGTGCAATCAATTTTTTAAAAGTAATTTTACCAAGACCGCTGTCCAGGGTGCTGAACCTGGGCCTGCTGTAAGCGCTTCCCCTGACATTCACACCAGTGGTCAGGTAACCCACTGGTGAAGGGTGGGTTGCTCTGAGTGATGAGCCTTGTTGTTTACCTCACCTACCTGCTGACTATATACTGTATTAGCCTTTCAGATCTTGGTAGCTGTGCTTTGGAGACACAAGCACCAAGCTGCCTCCTCAGCAGTCAACCTCACAAACTGAGTTATTCAGTTTGTTTGGTTGCCCACCCATTTGCCCACCAGCATATTTTCTGGTTTCACATTGACTTAGGAAAAGGTTTTATTTAATGAATACGTGTGATGTGTTTTCTGCACTTGGGTCCATTTTAAAAAAGTAGGTTTTTTTTTAATGCAGAAAGCCTCCAAAGCTAAATTCTTGAAATCTGGTCAAATAATCCAAAAAACAACAAGTAGTGGTTCATGGGATGGATTTTTTTTTTTTGTAAAACTGAATGAAAAATCCTTGGGTGCACTTTATATTTATAATATAAATTAATCAAATTGAGCCCAAATCAGATCTAAGTTTCCTCATTATAACCAACAGCAGAAAATCTTCAGAACTGTATCTGAAAGCCAGATTTGAAAAAAGATCACACTAGTGCAGCCTTGAGACCTGATGTTCTCTGAGCTCATTAGCCACCGTCTCACATGTTTTCAGAATGAACATAATACAAATCCTTTGAATGGATACCATAAGCAGGCTTCAAACTTTAGCTTGCTAATGATACTATATTTGACTCAGAGACTTTGCCACTGCTTTACTGAACCGATTCCCCCGACCGGCCTTTTGTCCTCTATACAGCAGGGTTAAAAAGGAGCCTTCTCTCACATCCAGCTCATCAGCCATCACCCGTAGGTTGCTCATCTCTGCTAAAAGGGGACACGGCCCTGCCAGCTCCATTAGTTCCGACAGCAGCCCCGAGAAATAAAACAAACGAGGTTATTCACTGCATTTAAAAAAAGAAGAGGCGGTGTGATGGTTATTCACTGCTTACATCCAGGTTGGAGGCAATAGAGAGAGGTCTAAACAATGAAAAATGAGTATTACTTTAATAGTGCTCTGCGGTCATGATGTATAACTTTCTTACGGTTTTATTTCTTCAAAATCCATTACATGATCACTGGACTTCCTTTCCAAGATATAAGTAATGTTCCAGGCTAAATCTGACCTGATAATCCAAATCCTAATTGGTGCCAAGAACCAAAAGAGACAGTCACTGCTCATGAATCAGTGTCCCTGTTAAATACCCTACACCAGTTCACCCACAGGCTGCTGCTGCTGCTGCTGCTGCAGCAGAGTCAGGCTCGACTCAGTGGCGGAATAAGTAGAAAATTGTAGGAAATTGTTCAACATGCCACAGATGGCTACTTGGGGAATAAAAATAATCGAGGTCGCTGCTGCCATGCGTGTTACGCTCCATTATTTAACGGGGTTTGATGGTAGCGATGGGAGTTTGTTTTGAGGTGCGTGCGGAGGGAGCGCACACACTGCATGCTCAACAGATGGATAGAAAAGAGAGAGATAGAGAGAGACAGAGAGAGAGAGAGAGAGCAAGAGAGAGAGGATGCTCAGAGGCTCCTTTGCACTCCCGTTGCCGCGTCCCGGTTGTCATTCCCGTTCAGCGTCACCCGAGCCACCTGCTCTACCGGGGGAGTGAGGGGGAGAGACAAGGCCAGCGTCTGGGGTGCCGTTCTCTCAGACTCGATAAAATCCCCCCACATACTTATCATTGTGGTGAAAATAACAAGGAGTAGACTGAGAGGAGAAACAAGAAGCGGCACTGCGGCAGACGCAGTCAGAGGCGCCCCGCAAATAAATCGGACCTCAGTGCGTGATCAGGTAGCTTTCAAAGGGCTTTCTGTTGCGTGGGTGAGATGCCAGCACGAATGGAAGTCAAGCAAGCAATCCCCCCCACCCCCACCCCCACCCTCGCCCCGCTCTTTCAATCCCCAGTGCACGCTCACTGGCGTCTTTGGTACATCCTGGCTCTTTAGCATTCAACGGGAGAAGGCACCCACTCACCCAGGCGCACAGTGCGCACAGGCGGGAAGAAACATCGGCATCAGCCCCTCTAAGCCGACGCTATACGCGAAGCAGGCCATCCTCCACGCCAAGAATCATCTGCAGCCATTTGGGGCACTGTAAAAGAAGCTCCAGTGCGGATAGAGGAGCTCTGATTTAGAAATGTTGGTCTAAACTCAAAATGGCATCGTGGAAAACCCCCATAAGAGGAGAGAGAACACCATCATCGTGTGTGTGTGCGTGCGTGTGAGGACGTGAGTATGTGAATGCGCTGAGAGAGAGGCGAGCCAGTATGGAAGGTGAAAATAAAAGTGTCTGTGCAGGCTGTGTGCGCACAGTGTACTGTGTGTGCGTGAGTGAGTGTGTGTGGGTGTGTATGTGTGTGTGTGTGTTTCTTTTGGCCACTGCGCAAAGTTACAGGTCTGCCAGCGGCTTTAGAGGCAATCATACAGCTCTCTGTGTTTCCCACTGAGGGACTGAGCATTCAGGGGGGCTTCTGCTGTCCACCTGTGCTCAACTAATGGGCTGTAATTCAAACTGCTGAGATGTATTTGGGGATTTTTTTCTGTGACCGGTACTTCCGTTCAGGTTCACAGATCACACATCCGTGAAAGATGGACATACTTGGGTCTTGTGAAACAGCGAAAATGGCGAAAACGAGTTTCTCTTTCAATCTATGCGTCATTAAAACTACACTTCTACACTGTGATCCTTGCACAAGGATGTCAAGAATCAAATAAATAAATAAGCCGACAGACTGCAAAGCAGTCTGGCGCAAAGAAACAGTTGAACGTTTTGTTTCTTTTTCTCACAGGGATGTTGAGTTTAATAGATAAGATACGGTACCTGATCGCTGTCAGCAGTAGTTATTTGATGCGACGGCTATTCCCCGATCGGTTCCGTGGATACAAATTAAGTTTCCCATCCATGGCACGTCTCAGATGGAGAGGGGAGACTATCATTCATTCACCCTCGCTGCTGCGCGGATTCTTCTCCCCACAAATGTTCTTTGCGAGGCATCCCACTTCTCCGAAACGGACCAAAAAATAAAATAAGTGAAAAAAATAAATAAATAAATGAAAATAAGGAAGGATCGCTGAGGACATTAAATCATAAAGTAGCCATAGATCAAACGAAAGAACGGAACAGAAAGACGCAAAAAAGGCAATGGGAAAAAAAAAATAAAAAGAAGAGGCAACGTCGCTTTTGTAGATGTCCAGTTTTGTTAAAAAAAACAATGATAAATCCACGTCATATAATCTCCATGGTTTTGCGCATATCGACACGCTGTATATTCCAATGCAATGAGAGGACGCGCTCACAGGCAGCAGCGCCGCAGCAGCAGGGACTGAGTGGGATAACGGCTTTTTTTTCTACTGATGCCCGGTACTCCAAGTCCAAGGAAGCTCTTCATCTGAAGCAGATATTGAAACAGAGACAACGAGGGAGGGGGAAAGGGAAAAATGTATATATATATAAAAAATCTTACTCCGTTTACTGCCCCTATTCTCTCCTCTTTCCCGTCAGAGGGTGAAATGTGTCTGTGGCTCTCGCCTGCTCTGGCATTTGGGATAGGTATCCACAGGCAGCAGCTCACAGTCGGGCATCTGGCTCCCCTGCAGTCGCTTCACAAGCGGAGGACAGAGATGCGCGCCCTCGCTGCCCTCCGCCGGGGATCCGTCAAGCGCGTTCACAACGGAACCCTACTCCCCTCCCGCTCTTCCTACCCCCACTACCATCGCCCGTGGTGACGTCAGCACGCGCAGTTTCCAAATACAGCTAGTGACACATGCAAAGATGAGTTGAAATTCGCACACTTATTCCACGCATTTTAACATCTCAACATCCCGCTTGTTTGCATTCAGTCCATAATAACCACACTACTACTGCAGTATTTCCCTGCTCATAGGAATAATGACGAGTACAAAACTTAGATCCAGACCTAACTCACATATTAGCACCCCATCTACACATCTTTACAGGGCCGTGCAGAGACCATTAGAGGGGCAGGGGCTGATAGTTAAAAAGGGGCACCTGACACCAATACACTGGTAACTTTTGACATAACCTGTTGGATTATTGTAGCTCGTATTCAAACAGAATGTAAGATGGAGTCTTACAACAAACCATGGATATATATAAAGATGGACGACGAGCCCCCACTTACCCCCGCTCTGCTTAAGTGAGGTTATATATCCTGGATGTGGGCATTGTCATCTTCCCATGATGAGAGCCAGAATCTATGCAGTAGTGATATCTGTAGTGGGGGAGTTCCTGCAAAAAACATCGGTCTGACTAATCGCGAGAAGCCCCACTGAATACGAGCGCATGGATTGGTTGACACAGCTGTCAATCATGGAGGAAAATCTCCTTTTTGTATAATTTAATAACTCATTTAAACTGAACTTATCATAAAAAAAACACTTGAACAAACAGGGTGATGAGAACTACCTTCAGTGACAAAAAAAAATAAAAATTGGCGTATACTTTGGGGGAGCTGTCATGTCCATCTTTATATACAATCTATGCAACAAGCCACATCATATTAAATTATAATTACAAACCCAATCATGACATAAGGGAACAACGTTGAACACATATGAACAAATTATGAACTTTCCCTGATAATTTCTATAGTTTGTCCTATTTCCATACACTGATTTACATATAGATCTTTTGATTATACACGGTTAAAATAATGGATGTAACGTCACCCAGTGGTTTGTGAACTCCTCCTTTGAAGCCTTGAGTTTGGCAGTCGCCATCTTTGTTTTTTGAAGCCAGAAGTGATTTAGGTGAGAGGCTGGCCATGGAGATATGAAGGGTGGATATCTTTGAGGAACTGTGGACACTATCTGGAGACAACCTCTCAATTAGAGTGCCCCAATCTTAATTATGTGTAAATTTAAGCCTTACTGAAATGTAAATGGTCAGGATTTTTTCAAATTCACCCCCCCGTAGAGTTGTCATCAACTGAAAAATTAGCTTAAGAGATTTTTTTCTTTTTTGTTTTGGCTAAAAACGTATATTTCTGCTGTAAAGTTGGGCATTTTAACACGGGGCTCTATGGGGATGAACAGGCTTCCGGAGCCAGACTCAAGTGGCCATTTAAACAACTGCAGTTTTTGGCACTTCTGTGTTAGCTTAATTTTTAGCCCTGTAGAACTTTGATATGGACATAATCAGGGTCATGCTGTGCCTGCAGCATCCTGGACCACAGCTATGATTAAAAAAGTCATGAAAGGCTTTTTAACTACACCAAGTGAACAATCTGGTCTTTTTATTTACAACTAAATTATTATCATTTATTGTTCACCAAAAACCGCTATGCATTGACAAAAGGTTACTTTGGACATCAAGGGGCAAATGCTCAGGGTCTCAAGGAACCTCAGCCTCCAGCTCAGTATGTGTCTGCATCTTTGTATCTCTGTGACTGAAATAATACCTACCCCAAATTTCTAATAGTGCTAATAATTACTTGGTGTTTTTTACATTGCTCACAGATGTCCCTGCTAGCTCTTCTGTCCCACTGCCAGAAATATCCTAAAATAGAAAAGACTTAGCTCTGTTTATGCTTTCGCAGCCAATCCTGCGACCCTGGATGAAGCTGGAAAAAGAAAAAGCTAAAATGCTGATTCATACAAACATGCAGCTATCCCACTTGAATGTTTTCATGGCTTCAGATTTTATACAAACATCCTCTATAGGGAAGATGATGTGATTAGATTTTGAGGTACCTTGCAGCATGTATTTGCATATGGATGAGTCAAAGTGGTGGGACATTAGTCAGCTCAAGTGCTTCTTTTGAAGGTGGAGGAGGAGCTGTAGAGATGCGGCTCTTCTAGTGTAGAGAGATTACCAACCATCCATACACCCATCCATCATCTATTTTGCAGCCTTCTTACAGTTCTGTAACTAATCATCCACTTTTGGGGCACAATTAAAGTTATCAAATCACTCCTATTCTTTGATAGCTATACTCTGAATTGAGTACTGACTTTTGCCTCATTAGGAACTCTACCACTGAGGATAAAAGGTTTAGTAGCTGAAGTGTCTTTAAAAAAAACAGTCAACAACTAGGTGCTAAATTTGCAGTCGAACACAGAGAAAGGCAGAGGATCTGTGTGAAATTGAAGTCCATATCTCTGAAGACAAAAGTGGACAGCATTACTTTCACAACCCAGATTTGAAAAATGCTCACCGTTGGGCTCAGTGAACACAGCGGCAGATGATACGAAGAAAATAGAAGCTATCATGGGACTGCCAGATTACAGCATTTCAGAGCCCATGTATCAAAGATAAAACCCACGGGTACTGCAAGTCCATAAATTTGCCATTAAAAGTGAAGGAAAATTCTTTCTCTATTCCTTAACTTTATGCAACTCATTAGGTTGTTTGAATTTCTTTGTGTCTACACATATATATCTATATGTAAAAAGACCCTGGTTTGATTTTCAGAACTTTTTTCATGACTATTGTACTTTTGAAAATACGCTTTTTTTGCTGCAGTGGTTAGAAAGTTGCATCAGTTCACTGAGATGATGCATGGCATTACGGACATTTTTTAATTGCCAAATGATGATTTTGTGTGTCTGATTAATAATGGCATGAATGGACACTAAATGGCCCTTCACTACAGAAAATGTCAGAACAGAATAAATGGGTTTTTGGTTTCTTTTCTCTGCCCAAGATTATTACAGAGAAACTAGGATATTTTCCTGCATGTGCCATTGTCAAAAGATCTGCCAATGATAATTTTACCTTCTCCACAGCTCTTGTTAGCGACTTTCTATGAACAGTGTGCTATCTGCCTGAGAGGATTCTGCAGAGAATCAAATTTGTGCCTTCCCAAATTGGACCAAATGAAAGCACAAAGCAGATCAAAAGGGAGACTGTCTGCGACTGTAATAATCATGCTCATTTATTAGCATTAGAATATGCCATCGCAACTATTACTGTGGCTACATATATATATAGATGAAAAAAATCCTTGGCTCGCCACCTTTAATTCACTTACTGTCGGAAATTTCTCTTTAAGATTTATCATTTCCAATGAATAACTGTAAAAAGGATTCTGATAAGGTTAACCACTCTAATAGAAGGCAAACTACAGATAATGCTCACACGTTCATCTCCTCTCCATACTAAATGTCCAGGTTGGCCTGCAGACATCACTCAGACATGACGTCCTCACATCTATATACATCAGCCAGTTGGCAAGACAGCACCCCAGAATAACAGCATCACTAGAAAAGGAGATTTTTCATCAGCTTCAACAGCCTATTTTGCAACATTCTTGGCAGAGAGAGAATAATCACATTGTCAGGACTATAAATGCTTCTCTGTGCGAGGGATGGTTGGCAGGTGCTTCAAGCACCTCTGCACCGTAGTGAAGTCAATCCAAAGTTAGACGCTGGATGTGGCCTAGAAGGCTAAGAGTGCAATGCTTCAAATAATACATTTAGTGATACATTTATTCATATGGAAAACTTTTTAAACTTGAATTGCTGCCTCACAATTGAATGCCTCTATGAAACACTCCAAGTTTCATTTACAGTTTACATCCATGTCTGTGAAAACACAGAAGCTTAACACATCCTTCCCCACGGCAGCACATTAGATCTGTACAATCAACATAGTTTTAGGTAGGCACCAAATATTAGTGTCACCAATTCAGTATCTGATCAAATGTTTCCCCTTCTATTCCTGAGTTATGATACTGCGTAATTGCCAGAAAGGTGTTTTTGCAAATTGTTATGATGTCACAGGGAAGTTGACTTTTGACCTTTTGGATGTAAAACTGTATCACATTATCATTATATGCTTAAGCTTGTGATAATTAGCATACTGTATGTATTCTTGAGTTATGGCCAAAACCTGTTTTGTGAGGTCATGGTGACCTTAATCATTGACAACTAAAATGTAATTAGGTCATCTTTAACTCCAAGTGGACATTTGTGCCAAACTTGACATAATTCTCTCAAGGTGTTCTTGAGGTAACACATTCATGAGAATAAGACACATTTATAGTTACACTGACCCTGATCTTTGACCACTAAAATCAAACCAGTTCATTGTTTAGTCAGAGTGGGCGTTTGTGACGAATTTGAAAAAAATTCCCTTGAGTTGTTCTAGACATATAAAGTTTACAATGATGAGGCTGACGAGGTCACAGTGATCTTGACCTTTGACCACTAAAATTAAATCAGTTCATCGCTGAGTCCAAGTGGAGGTTTGTGCCTAATCTGAAGAAATTCCCACAAGGCATTTGTGAAGTATCACGTTCACAAGAATGGGACGGACAGATGAATAAAAGAAAAACATAATGCCTCCCCCCATGGCTATCGCTGGTGCAGAGGCATAAAAAGAGACATGTTAAGAGTGCTCCAAATGGACTTATTGCATTTACTAGTTAAATATTAGGCTTGCTAAACTTATACTATTATATTATTGCATTATAACTTCATGGTCCTTGTCTTCTTTGAGAACTTAGGCTGGATTGAGAACCATTACTTTTGTTAGCTTGATAAGCCCTCTGAGACATTGGATTAGCTGTGATACTGGGCTATAGAAATAACTGAGTACTCTAATTATACTGGGTACTTTCCTTGTCCTTGTTATTCAAATAAACAGTGAAGTGGAGGCTAAAATAGTGACATAATCAAAGTTGGATGATGTTAAGGAAAACGAAGATACAAAGGTTGTCGCAATTTCAGCACCATGGAGAGCTCTCCAAAGCTTAGAGATCATGGTTTCAGTGACACACGCACGCATGCATGCACTCACGCATGCATGCACTCACGCATGCATGCACGCACACACGCACTGAGTAAAACACATATGGAGCAGCACTCATACGCACAAAATCTCTGGAAAATTTCAGCACCACGGAGAGCTCCATCAGTAGTTCAGAGGGACACAAAAGGTGATTTGGAACCCATTTACACACATTTGGGCATAGATAGATAAACAGTAAATCACAGGCACGGGCACCCGCGCACACACACAAACACACACACAAATACTGTATACATCTAGCTGATTTAGCCAGTTTGAGGACAGCACAGAGATTGAGAGCTTCTTTGCAAAACATATTTATGAGATTCAATTCTATTAAACTGAAGGCAATTTCTCTAAACATAAATCCCAAACTATATTTTTTCTCCCCTTGAAAACAAAGTGGAAAAGAAAGAAAGCTTTTTAAAACCTCCATTGGATATCAATATTCTCCCCCATGGCTTCCAACGAATTTAAAAAACCAAAGCTCTTTTGCACAAATGTAGCATCCTCTTTGCTCAGGGTTAATTACCAGATGACGTTGTCTTAGATGTGCAGATAATATTTTATGACTCTGAGAATAAGCCAAACCTTGAATGACATCAAACATTCATCATCTTTTATGAGAAAACCTTGTTTTTACCCCTGAATTTCACTGATCCTGAATGTACGGAAACTGTTTTGCAGAAGTCACTGATTAAACTGAATGACCTCCACGGTGTTTCATCTTCCACCCAATCTGCAAATTGGGTGGAAGATTTGTTGGCACTGTACATTTCTGCAAACCACAGTTATTTGTTTATTTCATATGTAGCAGATATGCTGAAACTTTACTCTTTGGTTGATTTGTGGTTATGTTTGGGAAAAAAGGATTTTGGCTTAAAATACTCAGTCATTGCCACAACAACAACCACAGCTGGGAATGCTGCAATGTCTTGCTAAAAAATCAGGAGGGTTGAGTACCACAAATGCAACTTCAAACCTGTCATCTGTAACTTATAAAAATAATTACAAAATTAAAAAAAACCAAAAAAAAAACAAAATTAGATCAATTTTTTATTGCTTTTTCATTGTGGTATACAAATATATATTCCATGCTTTGAGTTTACATTTGAATCATTAGTAGAGAAATAAAAAATATTTTTCAATAATCATATAGCTGCTCATTAAATTATCATACATAAAGTTAAAATTGACTATTTGGTAACATATGTTAAAAAACAAAAAACCCTTTTGATTATTTATTGTTGTTGTTTTTGTTGTTGTTTTTGTTATCCATGGTGGACTAATTTTATAAGTATGATTTTTTCATGGTCTAAAGCCATGCTTAACCAAATGATTAAATGGGCCTTTAATGGTAGGTAGTGATGCTTATGGAATACATATTGGATGAATATTCAATATAGTTTTCCAGCATATACTTAATGTTATCCCATTGTATATTTGATAGAATAAATTAAATCAGTATGATTTTATTTTTCATTTCTGATATGTTTTCAAAATAATTTAATGCTAAATATCTTGAATACTTGTGCAGAAATAATACTTGTTTAAAAAAAATAATACAGGTAATACTTCTATTTCTATGGTCACAATTTGATACGTGTTAGTATACTAACATATTACAAGCATCATAACAGTACAATGTTAGTGTTGATTTGTTATTGTTGTTATTTTTGTCTTCTTTGCATTTTACAAATACCATGAAGTAACATCTTAACTGTTGGTGGAAGCCTATATTTAAATACTAGGGGGTCTGTTAAAAAAAAAAAAAAAAAGAAAAACATTTCTTTCTTGGGGCTATAATAACACAAATTCCATAAGTTTTTTTGTTGTTGAGGACATTAAACGATATCCATGGTTTGCAGAAA
This sequence comes from Plectropomus leopardus, assembly GCF_008729295.1. Classification (NCBI taxonomy): domain Eukaryota; kingdom Metazoa; phylum Chordata; class Actinopteri; order Perciformes; family Serranidae; genus Plectropomus; species Plectropomus leopardus. The sequence goes on from NC_056480.1 coordinate 14,601,118, forward strand.
TGTACAATGCGAACATTTTCTTCCGGCAATTAGACTGTCATTTCACTTTTTCTACCTATTCATTCTCCACACATCAAGTCAACTACATTACACTTAGGAGTAATAACAACTGACTTGCACCACTGGTGGCCATGCTTCAGGAAGCAGCTAGGTCAAGCCTTGTATTGTCCATGCGACTGCATAACATACACAATATGTACCATGTGTGTACAATCAGCACAAGTCAATGGGGCCCCTTGACCTGATTAGCAGACATCTGCTGTGGCCAGAGGGAGTGTTCCTGTACAGACACTACAAGAACTAGTAGAAGCAATCCTCAAAGCAGGATTACAACACCAGGAAGATAATCAGAGCAAGACAGAGAGTGAGAATCAAAACTTCCATGTATACTGTATGTGTGCCTGCATGTTTATTGGTGTTGAATGTTTATTTGTCCAAATAAACATATTGTATCCTAATTTGTTGTTCCTCTGTCAACCAAAAGATGTCAACTTAGCTTGTGTTTTGCCATTTCCACTTAAAACATTTTGTTTTAGCATGAAAATAGACATTTTCCTTGGTGCCATAAAGACTTAATGCAAGGTTTTGCATACAACCTTAATACTGACATTAAATGAAAAGAGCCAAAAGGCATCCAGATACCAAAAAACCAACAACTAAAGACAGACCACAGCTTTGGGGTTGAACTTGCATTGTCACTACATTGTTTCGCACTTTACTTTGTTAACTTTGCTAAAAGGAAAAATAAGGAGTGGGCCTAATTCAATCACAGCCTTTTTGACAACTTGCTTAACATACACAAGTACATAAGTTTTGCCCAAACCAGAACTTCTCTTGAGTTGTACATTTTCACTGCAGGACTTCTGCAGCTGTTTGAATGTCCACACTTATCACTTGCCTTTAGGATTAATTCTCTCCTGATCCCCCTTTGCAGTCCATGCTTTGAAGTTTGCCAGTGCCCTAACTTCGATCAAAAATAACACAGATACCATAATGTTTTCACATTACCACTTCCTCATTCACACTTTCCAGAGATACACTTCAGTAATCCTCTCTGCTCTGTGTTAATGCATCCCTTCTCTCCCTATATTTCGAATCAAGACAGACGAGACTGCTTTGGGGATGTTATTTTGAGCTAAATCCAAGCACACAAACACCTGAATAAAACATCTCAAAATGTCTACAGAGCTTCCTGTTTATTTCCTTTAGTTCTTATTTTTGAAAATGTGCAGATGTTCATGCTCGTATGAACATAATTAAGGGTGCTTGCACATGTGTGGGTTTGTGTGAGGCCATATCCATGAACGCCGACATAACACAGAGTGTGTGCATTGCCTGTTTGTGTGTGTGTCTAATGCTCAGCCTACTGAATCCTCAGTGGGGTGGGAGCTTGGAAAAAAGCAGTGGTCCATGAAGCTAACTAGAGTTCCTCCCTGATCAAATGTGACAATTATGATAGTGCTCCTTGGTACAAAACTCCCCTCTGACTCCCCCATCCATTTCTGCCTCCTCTCTCCTAATGCCACCTCCTCTTTTCATCCTTTAGTTTCCTGCCCTTTTCTCTAACATGCAACTCCATATTTTTCTGTTTATGTGGAGCATTTTTTTCCCCCAGCCCACTCAAAGCTAATATATCTACCCAACTGAGCTCCCTTTAACTACATCAGTCTCAGATTCACTTTTTTCTACCTGCATTAATCTTTAAATTAATTTAAAGAAGCTCCGTGCAACATTCAGCACATTAATATAGCAGAAAACCACTATCTGCTATGTAAATATATAGTGGAGTAATGAGAAAAAAGTCATGCTCCTTCTGTGAGCAAAGAGTGTTGAGTTTCTGAGCTTTTAAGTCTGATGTTGTGGCCACATGCGTGTCAGTGTGTATGAGTCCCTGTGGGCTTGTCCCTCTGGTTAACTAGTCACAAGCTATTCATTGCTCTGCAGAGTGCTCATACGGCAGTTCCCATTGATATAGAGAACCACAGGTAATAAGTTCTAAAACCCAAAAAATCCTAAAGCAATTTTGCACCTCCAGTTACTTCGTCTCAAAGTCAATGAGTTTTTTGAATGGGTTTTTGGTCAGAAACCCTAAAAAAGGTCTGTGCTGAACAGGAGCTTAAGAGACTCATTTTGTTGTCCTACATAAAATACATCTGTAAATACCCCACTCAGAAACCTTGAAGCTTTTATGTGCCAAAAAAGCCTGTTGCTAACAAGTGGCTAAATGAGACTACAGAATGTCATATCTAATCTCCACAGATAACAATGTTGGCTCTGTTGCACTAGAGATGCTAACTGGTTAACCTTCAAGAATATTTTGGACTGGTTACGTATGGTTGATATATAGGTTAACCTTACTCTTCATTTTACTGTACTGTGCACCACCTGGCTCTGACGGGAGCTAGACAGCTGTGCTAACTGACACTATTAATGCCATCCTGATCCAAACCGAGTTGCTGTGGTGAACAGCTTCAAAGATGGCAGCAACAGAAAGTTTGATAATCAGCAGGGAGCTGGGAGAAGTCCAGGATCAGACCCCTGGCACAAAAAGAAATGAATGCGGATATAATTTGACTTGGACGTTTTATACTACCAGACACTGGTGCATTTCAAACTGTACCTTTGAAGTATTTAGCACCAATGCCCAGCCCTACCGACCAGTCGACAGACCAACGTTGCCATCGCATTTTATTGCTCTACTTCTAAGGAGTTCACGTAGGTAGTGAAGATGCTGCTGAGTCTGTTTCACAGTGACATCTGTATTTTCACTGAATCTCAATCTGTCATTAAGCACAGTTCCCAAGTACTCGTAGGTCTGAACGATTTCAACACATGCATGATTGTCGGAAGACTATCTTTAGTCTTGGATGCATCCACTGTTAAGCTAAAAAATAAAATCTGTTTAACCAGCGCACACAATGTTTTATTATGGATGCATGTAATCGATCTTACTGATATTTGAATATTTGAAAAATGACATAAATGAGAAACAACTGTGCAGCAAGTCAGTAGACATGAGAAGGGCTTTATACACTTTAATAGTAAAATGTATCCACAATTGTCGTCCCATAGGCTAATGTGTAACCTCTCCCCTTTCTATGCCTATTGATCTCAGTCTCTTCTTTTTCTTCTCATCTGTCTGAGAACATGCAATCATGATGGTGAGCCAACAAAGTGTAGGTCATTGGGAAGCATCCAGGTTTCATTCCCTCCATGCTATAAATCAGGCTTATACAAGATAACATGTAGGGAGTGGTGCATTCCCACACACCCTCACACAAGGACCCTTACTTTCAGCTCCAGTGTTAAATTTCAGATTATCTGAGGGAGAGAATCTTTTCCTTCATCTGACAGAGACAGATCACAGGCTGACCATGCCCCCCTTCCCTTGGCCCACCTACAGTATAACTTTTCCATGGTCATCTCAGTCCTTCTATCCCTTTCCTCTCGCTCCTCTTCATAGATATCTATCACCTCTCCCTGGCCTTCTTCTCATATATCTCCCCTGGTCCCTCCACCTCATCTTCCTGTCTGCTCCACTCATTCCATCTCTCCAGCCCCCTGCCCATACATTTAAGAGCAGCTGAAGCCCAAAGCAGACCATACTTTGTTGCCCCATCCATCATGACTGACTGTAGGCCAAACAGATCCAGGAAAAAAAAGAAGAAGCTATGATTTAAGTCTACCTTGCTCTCGGCTGGACGTGCTACTCTGCGGTGCCCCAGCTGGTGTTAGATCTAAAAACCTGTGATAGAAGTAATTTTAGTAAGTCTAGTTTAACTGACTTTTGAACTATTCTTCTGCCTTGCAAAATTTTAATGTTCTCCATTGACTGAATGACTGATCAATCAAGACAAACATTTTCAGGCCCGTTTCTGAAAATGTTAATTAGAAAAAAAATAGTAAATCTGTTTATTCAATCTCACCCTTAAACAACAGAATGGACTGTAGGTCACTGTACTGAGTTGAAATAAAAAGTATCTCCTGTCCACAATTTATTTTAAGTAGGGGAATAAGAGGGTTTAATCATTAAAAATCTCCCTCGCATGGCATGGAAGGATTCAATCTGATAGGCTTGGAGGTACAATCATTGTCTTGAATATATAACATGTCTTAGCTTTCAACTTGGCCAAACCTAATGTGGAGCATATAAAGCAGTTTAAGTCCTTGAACAAGCAGCTACTGAATAACCCTCAACACATGCAAGTGTTCGGCCATTCATTTTCAATGGGAGGCAAGCAGTTTGCGTCACATGGCATTGTGGGTTCCTAGGTGACGAGGGACCGGCGAGTGATAGAAAAAACTGCGTTAAATAGACAGTTCACCCCAAAATCAGAAATGCATATTTTTCCTCTTACCTGTAGTGCCATTTATCAAACCAGATTGCTCTGGTGTGAGCTGCAGAGTGTTGGAGGTATCGGCCATAGAGATGATCTCCTTCTCTAGAATATAATGGAGCAAGATGGCACTTGGCTTGTTGCATTAAAAGTGCCAAAAAATACACTTGTAAAACTTATGGACAATGTCTCTTTCCAGAAATCACAATCCAGTTTCTCAAGATAATCCATAGACCTTGTGAGCAGTTTCATATAGGAACTATTTTCTTTGTACCAACTACATCTGCCTACCGTATCATAGCGCAGAAAGAAGTGCACATCTACTGTAAGATCACCTAGCACCACTAAGTAAGCTAAAGTCACAGCTTACCCAAGGAGGACTCCATTAGTGTTAACATTGCTGTTAGGAGCACAAGCCTCTGGTCCATCAGTTGATGCCTGCTTCCTTTCACACAGTGATACAGTTGGCAGGTGTAGTTCAGTAGAAAGAAAGTAGTTCCTAAATGATCTACTTACAACAAGGTCTGTGGATTATCTTGAGAAACTGGGCCATGATTTCTGGAAAGAGACATTGGTGTTGACCTTTTTTTTTTTTTTTCCATCATATTCGATAGGAGGCAGACATCTTTACGGCTGATATCTTCAACACTCAGCTATTCACAGCAAAATAATCTAAGTTGCTAAATAGCACTATAGGTATGAGGAAAAATAGGTATTTTGATTTTTGGGTGAACTGTCCCTTTAAACAGATTTGAAATATTTTGACTTTATGCAAATAAAGAACAATTCTGGACAACGGATGTGATGCTGCCTCATAATTTGGGGTCCAGATGTCCCAGAGTATGATGATATGATATAATTTTTTTTTACCAGATTTTTAAGGGGTCCGAATTCCTGGATTTTCTCTTGAATAACCTCTGTTACAACTAACACTACAAGCTGGGGCCCAGTTGCCTTTTGAACATTAATGATCTGTTAGAAGAGAAATTCTAGGAAATAGGGTGAAAAAAACCTCACCAAAGATCATCAAAGTATTTCTGCATCATGATAGTGGCGTGGCCGCTCTCCTTGCCAGTCATGATCCTAAATGAGCGTTTACGGCACATGAAATACGAGGCTTTTTTGTGCTCCATCACCGTAAGGTGGACAGAGCGAGACGATGAATAAAACCTGGCGTGACAGTGGTGATGACGGTTGATCTTGCCCTCTAGGAGATGAGTTAGCAATTTCATGCCAGCAGAAAACACCCATCACCATTAGAGAGCTACACTCACTGAAAAATTGCTGCTATTTCCATCATTTTGACAATACCAAAAGGGAATCAAGATTAGAGTGAGATTGCTTGGTCTACTGGGATGGAGAGTGTTGGACTTTCAAGGGGGGAAATGACAAATGCTGGATTCATGAGAGCTAGTGTTAAGCGACTAATACAGGTGTTGAGTGAGGGAGTTTCCATTTGGCTAAACTTTCATTGACAGAAGAAAGAGATTTGAATTTAAGGCCAAAGGAGAGATGACTGGGCAAGAAAGACTGGCTTAGGTTTCAACAACCAATTACCCAATACGCATCGCCCACGTATTACCACTTACTCATCTCTGTCTACCAGGTCTTTTGCTCCCTCTCCCTCTCTCTGTTTTGCTCTTCATGTCCTCTTTGCTACTCTGTGTTTAGCCCCAAGACAGGTCTTCTATGGGCTCTTAACTAAATGGGATCTTTGCTGGGGCCATTGTTAAGAGCTGGGCCATGGCATAGACAGCATGCTCCAATAAGCACTACAAACACTAAAAGGTAAAGGCCATGGCTCTCAGTCCCATGTCTGGTTGTGATTGCTTGTGCGAGAGGGAAATAAAGTGAGAGAGGAAAGATAGGAAGGTGGAAGCCATTATCGGTAATGTTACACACGTTGTACATTTTGTGTTTCACTTTATTCTGCTGCACAAACATGACTAAGGCAAGACGGAATTAAATAATGAGCACAATGGTACATGACCAGTTTGTCTGCGGAAAGAACGCAACCTAAACTCTCCAGCTGCATACGTGCTCTTAAATGAAACTTCCATTTTGGCTCAGTTTTAGCCTTTAACAGTCCATCCATAATTCATACATGTGGTATCTTTTAATAGACGGGCTCAAAACGAGTCACAGCATGTGCTCAGTGACACAGAAAAAAAAACATACTGCACACACTGAATGCAATTCATACTCAGTGTTCAGTGGGTCATGAAATATTTAAAAAAGTATGATGCGTGTTTTTGTTGGGCAGATGAATGAATTCAATGAGGATAGCATCCATGCAACAAGAGTAGGACTTTCATGACCTCACAAGCACAGGAAGGAAGGAAGAAGAAAACCTGTCCAAACAGCGCTGTCACATGGTGGTTGACTGCAGTAAAAATTAAATATTTACAATCCACTTCTTTTTTTTGTACTCTGGAAAGCAGTTTTTAGCTTGAAAGGTTTTGAAGGCCATTTGTTTGTCTTTCGGCTATTTCTCCTGCTTTAAGATACTGATTTAAAAACACTGCAGTAAAAAATACTGTGGGCCAAAACCATGTCAGAGTGGGACATATATACTGTAGTCAGAGATGCTGCTACATTTAGACTCTTCAAACAGTGTTGGTACTATGAGTCAGGTTTGAAAAGCAAATTTTTCACTGAACTTTCAGAAAATCTTGAGGAAATCCACTTTTCCACTTTTGTTATGTGAAAATGAGGAATTCAGCTCATCGAAATGAATAGCCAGTGGCGCTAATTAGCCAGTGGGGTGCCATTTAATCATTGTAGAAGACGACAGCATAAGAAGACAATTAACAAAAAAACAAAATGATTAAAAAAACAGCAGTCGAACCTCAAAACTATGGAAAACAATCTAAAAAACATCAGTTTTGAAGCAACCTCTGCCTCACTTGGTAGAGTTTACACCCCCCTGCATGTCATCCTGCCCCCTCTCTCTCCCACATTTACTTTCATTTACAGCTGCTCTGCTATTCAAAACTTCAAATGCATTGAGAACATAATATTATAAGGTGGTGCATTATCAGTGCATTAAATGCCTGTTGGCATAGGGAGCACTTTCCTTCGGTTCCACCTATATTTTGCAGTTAGGTTTAGAAAAAACATCATGGTTTGGCTTGAAATAAGACCATGTTTTGCACGCGTAAAGTGAACACTGACTTTTGGTTTCACATGGGAACAAACCACTATCTCCTGGGTAAAAGTCCTGTGTGAGTTTGAACCATCTCACCCATACCTTCTCCCTGTGCGGACCTTCTCACTCGTTAGCTCTTTGGCTCATTAGCTTGATAGCTCATTAGCTGACTTCCTCCAATAATAATAACCACGGCTACTTAATGGGCTGATAGCAGGGTTTGGAACAGACTGGTCAGACTAGCAGGACCCTTTTAACTTGAATCTATGAAGCTGATAATAATCACTAACACCCAGTTAATTGAGTGGTAACACTGAAACCTGGTTGTAAAAAGCATGATGGAAATATGACATTTATGTTTCTTCCATGTATTAGGTTTAAGAAATGTCTCCTCATCGCCTCACAGAGATCTGATTTTTTTCTCGCCTGTGTCTCTTCATCTAAATTCTTTTTTTTTCAGAATGTGCGCCATTTCAATTCAGAAATGTGCAGAAAAATGGGAGAATAGACTTTCATCTATTGACTGCAAGAAAAAAGTTAAACTAATGCTCACATTCAGTCAAAATCTAAGCCAATAGTGGACAGATATGGGTCAATTTATGTCATTGGGTATACTGAATAACAACAGATAACATGTTTTTTTATATGACTTGGTCACTGGTTATTTTTAGTTGGTGCCCTTAAATACTTTGAAGGGGAATCAGAAGAGGGAGCGTTTAAAAAAAAAAGTTACCTCTGTGGAGTACTGCAGGCATTATGAGTGAAAAACCCTTGAAGCCTGGGTGTCATGATGAAAAATGTTTTGAAGAGTAAATGCTCCCCAAGTGGCATCCTTGGGGAGTGTCCTTTGGAAATTCAATCATGTTTTTGGAGCTTAGGGTTTTGCTTTTTCTGATATTTTTTTCTTTTCCCAAGGTGTTAAAAAAAGACATGAGGGGAGCAAGACTTGAAAAAGGACAAAAGGTAAGGTTTCACAATCAGGGACAGGCTTCACAGTAATTCACTGCCTCACAGGACAGTGACCCATAACACACTGGCTACCACTGATTCACAGCCACACACTTATGTGTATAAGCATCCTCAGTGTGCCGTAATTAACAATGTAGGCTACAGGTACAAGTAATGCATCCTTTAAAGGAAAGCTGGTAAAGCTGGGGCACCTGGTGGCTCAGTGATTAGAGCGAGTGCCCCATGTATGGAGGCTGTGTTCTAGCCGCTGCGGCCGTGGCTTCGATTCCAGCCTCGGCTCTATGATGCATGTCACTCCCACTCTCTCCCCCTTTCACACTTGTGCTGTCCTATCAGTTAAAGGCAAAAAAACCCTAAAAAATATCTTTAAAAAAAAATAAAAAGGAAAGCCACAAATCCTAACATGGCACATACTGTACATTGACACTAAAATGCAAATCCTACACCTTCATGCACCACTACTTCCTTTATGACATGCAGATGGGATTCCGCTATTTTACACAATCATATTAGATTAGTCAACCATGTCATGACTTCCAAAGCCCCGTTTAGTCAGGCTTGGCTAGTTTGTAACTAACTTCTGAAGTAGCTGTATTTTAAACTTGATGAACTTGTTACCATATTTACATTTCATTCATTTTTTATGTGCTCCCTTTTTTCATTAGAGCAACAAACTGTGTGATATTGCTTTTCAATGAGCAGAGCTCCACCTGTTTCCCTCAGTCACACACATTTTGTTTACTTGTTGATGTGATAAAGGCATCTGTTTTGTGACATTAAGTGGGGTTTTATGACTTTCCATCATGTATTTATTAGCCTTGTGCAGGGCCGCTGATGCAGCAGTGGCAGGGTTTTGATTCGCTGAGGAAAAAAAGGGAGATTCATGTATTTTTAATACTTTCGAATGTCAGAAAACAGAAAAGCAAACATGAATCCTATCTTTTCACTGAAGCATGTGGTGCTGTGTATGGTGCTGACTGTAGTATTTGTGCAGATATGTATGCAATGGCAAAATAAAAGAAAGAGCTGAGTAAACTAAAAGGTATAAAATAAAAGGAAATGGGAAAGCAGTTCCTGTAGGTCCACTCAACCTCTTAAAGCTTTACTTTAATGGCAATAAATACACACAGCTCTTAACATTATCACTGTGATGGATAAAGTCCCAGTAGATTTTCAGCTACTTGAAGAGTCTGTGCCAGCGCCGTACTTCCTGTTGTAGCAGTTTGTGATTTCAGGATGTCTTAATTAGAGTCTCAATTATGTTATCTTAATGTTTTCTTTAAGTCCTTTTTACTCATCCTAATTTAAAGAATTTTTATTTTATTCAAACCATTATGCATTTACTGTGTATGTCCCTAATGGTCTTACCTCTGTCTAACCAAATATCTAAACTAAATAGGATGTTTCTCTCAGCATTCCCGTTTTCTTCTATCATTTTTTTCACCTAAGAACACTATTGATCTGAAGTTCGTTTCTCATTTTGTGGTTAACCTGACAGGTGTTTGCCTTGCTTATACTCAGCCTTAGTGTTCTTATAAAACAAATACAATAACCAATAGATGCTATAACTTCCCCTCTACAGTCACATGCAGTGAATTATTGTACCGTCTAAGGTATGTTGTGTAAATGTAGCCTTAGCTGCAGCAAAACAGTACTTTGCAGTGCAGCACACAGAAGCAAACAAGACTGCAGCTGTGAGGCTGTGCTCAGGGATAACTGGTGCCGTGAGCGAAATGCAAAAATTAGCATGCTCACACGCTCACAACGGGGACTGCCCATTGTTCCCACAGCTCATAATTCTGAAGCCCCAATAGCCAGAAAATGTCCCATTGGACCAAAATGCCATTTGTACGACATCCTGTTATCCCAAAAACAAATGTATCACTCCTAAGAGCCATTCCTTGAACAGCACTCTCCCATAGAGAAGCACATGGCTAATTATTATGGAAAATAATACCATAAGACCGTTGAAGGCATGGCCCGCCTTGATCTGCCTCTGATTGGCTAAGACTTTTTGCTTTTGTTAGATGGGCTTGGTGGGTTTAGGCAGAAGCAGCATTTACACAGCCAAGTCAAGGCTGGAATATCATGCCGTTATGCCACCTCGCCATTCTGTATGTAATGTCCGATCGCGGAAAGGAGGGATAGAGTGGTCTCGTCTCATTTAAAAAGCAGCTTTTTGAAGAATAAAAGCGACCATAAATGTTCGCAAGCTGGGAAAACAGATTTGGGAGCTCCTTACCCTACGAGCAGAAAACAAGATCTGCTGCCACATAACAGAGAAGGTAAACGATTGTGATTGACATGTTATGCTTTTGGAATTGTTCAGAAAGCGCTGCTGATGCATGTATTACATGTCATGCTGGAGTCGACCTAGTTGTGTTACATGTCACGCCCATCATGCCTCTTTTGCATCGCCACAATGCAGTGTATAATCACACACTGGAGCACAATGATGCCGCCATTGTTTGGTTCTGTGTAAAATATCCGTATAAAATTTCCTGGCAATAAACCCAACAGTTGATGAGGCCTTTCAGTAGGGCCAACAATTTTAACCTGCTGATTTGATTGAAGGAAAAGACACAGAATAACCAAAGTCAGCAAGCTTCATCCTCCAGGGACCATGAAGTGCTTTTCAAAATTTCATGGAAATTCGTCTAATATTTAAGTTATTTCACCTTGGATCGAAGTGGTGGACAAACAGACCACCATACATAAAGCCATGCTGCTAACATGTCTAAAAACCAAGTCACCAAAATATGTTCACCTCAGTGAAACTATGTGCTCTGCTTTTCTGTTTCTATTTGAAGTAAGTATGGGAATAAAAAACACTGAAAGTGGCAATATTGTTTGATGTTATACAGGATAATATAAGATAAAATAATTATGTATGATGCTTGTATATAAAACAATGTCAAAAGATATACTGACCATTTTTGAAGGGAAACACTGCAACTGCATATGTTGTGGAAAGATGTAAATATCATTACAGATTTTAAAGTGGATGATATTATAGTTAGTAAACAGTTGCATGTAGTCAGATGACTGAATAAATAAATTCCTCTGATAATTATCAAAGTGCACTCAGCGTGGATGTGATGTGTTGATGTGGCTAAATTCCTCTACTGACACAGAAGAGCAGAGGATGAGTAGACAGAGATAGCCGCTGTGTTGAAGGGTCATTAATGAATGAGTTTCTCTGAGTGGGAAAAACACGACATGAATAAATGAACAGGCATGTTAATAAAAATCAACCTGAGTAATGCTCCCTGTTAGTGCAGTAGAAGATACTGGACTCATTAGTTCCACTCTGGCTTTTGATGACTGTCAAAACCTTGAATTTATATCAAAGCGTATATTCTATCTGACTCAACCATACCAACTTTGGCTGAAGAAAACTGAAAGGGTATTTCAACAGGCGGCTGTGGTGTATTTTTTTTCTTTCTACAAATATCAATAATTCACAAGACGGTAAACATGGGGCAATATGTTTAAAATGTGCTCATGTACAAATCAAATACGCTTTATTCTTTACTTGTAAGTGGTTGAAAAGAATGAGAGATGGCTTCTGACAGAAATGATTTATTTAGGTTTAGGTAGTTTCTATGTCAGCATATTATTTATTTTTATGCATTTACTGTATATATAATTTAGTCTGTTTCGATACTATACCATCTAATTTTTTGGCAGTAAGTTTTTTATTGTTGTAAATTTACATCTTCCATAGCAAAAACAATTTCTCTGAATATTACCCCCCAGCGCCATATTCTTATTTAAAAAAAAAATTTTTGTACCTACAATGGCCCTAATACAGCATCATAGGTTTCACTGTGCATACACAATTAATGCCACTGTCAGACAATGCTCAATATTTTAACAAACACAGGCAAAATGATGCTGCTTTTGGTGTTTTTTAGTTTCAAATTTGAATTCCACGTGTTTATATTCTCATTATTTTATCACTTCTGCAAATCACTTTGTGAACTGTGTGGGAATATGAATTCAATAAACAAATCAATCGGTGCAATGGCTGACAGGGGCACGTGATCAATTATAGCCAGTGTAGGGGATGTTAATAGGCACAGTTGCCCCGGCGGACTTTGCTTTGCATGCTTCTCACTGACAGGTCCAAATACTCATGTATCAGACAGATGTATTACAATGAAAACTGCTATAACCAACAGCTTATTTAAAGCAATTCATGGCTAACTGCAAAAAAATCAGACTTGTGGACGTACACTTCATTTTACATATTTACAAAACAGAACTGTGTGTACCGACATCTTTACAAATATGGAATAAAGAGCATGCATACATCTCCCACTGTGCGCACAGAGATTATTAATCTTGAACCTACACAGCCTTTTATGCATGTGGCTCCTGGCGTAAGGCAGTGATTTCCTCGTCTCTGTCTCCCTGTCTGGTTGGCAGTTTGCTCAGTTGGATATGCTATCTGGCTAATGTATGATTGATTGTTGGAATAAGAGACACTTCACTGCCCCCGACTTTTCCTCCCTCTCAACATGGTTAATGGGCCAGCCAACGGCAGGTGCAGCTCCGTGTCTTCATATATGTGTGTGTGTGTGTGTGTCCGTGTCCGTGTCCATTTTAGGCCTACTGCATGATATTGATGGATATTTATGCCATTGGTGCCTATGAGTGTAGTCATGTGAACACATGTAAGCGGGTGCTCCCCTGGCTTAGAATGTGTCAGTGTGTTACAGTATAAGTGGGAGTCACGGAGTCTGGCCTCGGCTGAGCTAAATGAAGCAGAATCAAACATGTTTTGCGTGTAACACGCCTGAATCAAACAGCCCACTTATCAAAACCACCACCTCTACTTCCTCCCATGCACGCACTCTACGTGCACCTCTCTTTGCTCCAACCTGTCCTTGAAGCGGTGGACACGCAGTCCATCAAAAGGTCTTTCCCTCAGTGAGTCGGCCATCACAAATTACTTAAGCATCTGCCTTCCTCCATCCATCTGCGCTCCACACCCTCCTTCCCCTCCCATCTGCGCCCCTATTATATGTTTTCTATAATCCCCCCTTCCATCTTCACAATAAACACTGAGGTCAGTGCAACGCTAAGTGCTTCCTGGCAATCATCATCGGATTTAGTGGTGGAAAGTATGTGTGTGATTTTGTGTGCGTAGACTTGGTGGGGAAGGGGGACAAGCAGGGTTCTGTACAAATGGCCTCCTAATCATTTTATCCCTGTTTTACAAAGGCGCATAATAAGTGATTTACAAAAGGATTATCTGAGTAATATATACATGAGTTGATTTTTTTGTATGCAGAATCTTGGCCCTTGTCTTCCTTTGCGTTTGTGCCCTCTACCTCTCCCTCTCCCCCTCTTCTCGGTCTTGCTCCTCTTTAGGCACTTATGTAATGCTGTTAACAAAAGCAGGCCACTTCGCCCCAGCTGTGGAAGGAGAGAGGGTTGGGAGGATTGAGGCAAAGCGAGGCAGAAAGGGGAAGAGATGAGCAGAATTTCAACGAGCTGTCCTTGATGACTGACCGGAGTAGCGTCATGGTAACGCTGCCGTTCTGTTGCGGGGTAGTCCAGGAATCCAGCGCATACGAGTGTGTGTGACGCGTGGGAGGAAGAGCGTGGGAAATGAGAAATGGGCTGATGTGATGAGAAAATTTTACATTTCATTCAAGTTTGAATTAGTGCAGAGAGGCCTCCTGAATCATGTGCTCGGATGATAAAGATCTACTGCCAACCTCCCTCCTCCAAATTTCTCTCTTTTCATTTCCTAACATTGCACATCAAACGCTTTTTCCCCCTGACACGTGCTAATCATATGTTTCTACAACATCAGCACTCGGATGTAATTGAAAGCATCAGCGCTGCTGCAGATAATTTAACATTACCTTCTTCATTATGCTCCATAATCTGATTTCGCACACTTAAGACCTGCTTTCATCTAATCAAAGTCATCCAATCAGAGCCTGGCAAGCATGCATCTCAACTCTGCCACCCCATCTATTGACAAATATTTTATGAGTTGTCACTTACTTTCCTGCAGCAAAGATTTATCATCAGAACCATTTACTAAACAATAATATGATGCTTTTAATGTCACAGTAAAGAAGACGTGAATCAATGAAGCAGGTCAAGTGTTTGACATTGACAGTCCTGTTCACCCAGTCTTGCATCTCCCAGTAGGCCCCCACTGGCAACACCCCTCTGGGAGTGATAGGGAGTACCAGCTAGTAGATTTATGAGTCTCCATTACCCTTTTATTACTGTAAGCAACAATGAATAATTGTTTGTAATCAGGACATTGGGTTGGTGAGAACAGTATTAGGTTCACCTCATATATCATTGGACAAATACTAGTGGTAGGGACAGTGAGGAATGAGGACGATATTGGGGGAAAGACCTCTCCTGTTTGTAATTGTTTAACCCCCAAGTGAATATGATCATGTACAATGGCATGGAGGCACAAAGGCTTGGCACGGAAGCATGCACATGCGGATATATCTCCACTGCTAACACGCGCAGATATGTATGCTCAAATTGCTCTCGCAGAAACTTGCGGGAGGAATTGTTTATTAACAAAGTGCAATTAATCACAGCCTTGTGCTAGTCACCTGGGCAACTGAAAACCAGTCTGTATTGAGAGCAGTGGGGAGTGGGCTCCAGCGGCCTCTCTAAATAGCTCTAATATAACATGCTGTGCTGTAAACGCTGGCGCTTGGTTGTTTGTCAAAAGAATGCCTGGTGCACGCAAATATTTGCCATTAGATGCTGAATAGACTGTGAGTGCAAATAAATAACCCTGCTCTGTTGCTTTGTCTAATCCACTTCTGGACAGTTTGTGTTTCACAAACTTGCAAATGTGTATTTCTTTCCATTTTCTTTCAAGATGCCATTGGTTGCCAAAACATCAAATTTCTGAAGAAAAGCAATGAGATTCACATAAAAACAGCAATTCCCATACCAAATGCTCCCTAAGGGGTGTTAGCAGGTTGGATGATGAAGGCTGGTGAAACTACACTTCCCAGGGGGCAGAGCTTCATTGCCAGTGCTCCTTCTGGGGGTAATAAACTTCCATTGATCCAGTGACAGCCCTGATTAAAATCAATCCTGAGTCCATGGTGTCGCAGTGTGGCAGACTGCAGGGACTGTCAAATGAGGAAAGATGGTGTGTTGGTGTGTGTGTCTGTGTTTGTTGGGGGGCTTGCAAATGCTTGTCAATTGATGCCACAGTAAAACAATGCCTCTCTAATGAGCCTTTCCCGATTGCCTATGACACCCTTGTATCTTCCTTTTATTTCACCTCCATCTCTCAGTGTGTCAACAAAACAAAGGGAGTCAACTGTCATGGGAGAGTTTCAGTTTATGCTCCTATTCAAAGGTGTTTTGATTTGCAACTATTCTGCAGAATGACACTTCAGGGAAACATAAATCAGCATTTGTTCCCCGAAACATATTAGCTAATTACAATTGGCTGTTTGTTATGAATACATCAGAGGAATTCAGACATGCCATTTATTTTCTACACATCAACAAATGCTTGATCACATTACATGCTCAGTGTATGGTTTTTATTGGCCTGACAAAAACACAAACCGAGCCTTTCATATAAAACCACAAGCTTTCACCTTAGTTAAAGGAGCTGTAGGCGACATTTAGAGCATATCTTTGGTTTAGAGTCTGAGCACAGCGCTCAACATAGAGGAGGCTGAGCTGGTAGCTAGCAGCTGACAGTAAAAACAACAGTTAACAACAGCACAGACACAGCTTACAGTGTTATGTGTGTGTGCGTGGGTGGGTAGGTGGGTGGGGGTCAGGCCAGTGTGCCAGTGAACATCCAACTTCATTCAACAAGTGCCACAAAGAGAGACTCCAATGCATAGCCTTTGGCAACGCTCTGCCATCTTTGCTTCCTACTATTAGGTTGTATTAAATTATGATCACACTGCACCCTGCATTGAAATTAAGTGTGATTAAGTTTATCGAATTAGTTCTACATAAATAATTCGACACAGCAATCTGGTTGCTGAACAGATAACACGATTAAAATCATGACCGAAAACGCTACCTGCAAAAAGCCAAACTGCACAATTTGAAATATTTTGTTTTACTAAAAAACATAATCTATTATATGGTGAAGTTTAATTTTGAAAGTGATTATCTTTATGAAAAGGTAACATAGGGCGCTTCATGTCCAAAGAATATTACTGACTCAGACAAAATGCACTTGGTATAGACACAACAACAACAAAAAACTGAATACTACAAGATGCAGGCCATCTAAACAGGGTTTTCTACAATTTTTTTTTTTTTTTTTTTTAACTTTTTCATGTTTCTTTCAACCCAATCGCCAGAGGCAATTCTGCAAACCACTGATATGTGACATTTCTATTTTTGATAAGTAAAAGTTGTAAGCTTCAGTCACAGGGCATAAAAATGGGGGGGTGGGGTGGGCACACAGGACGGACCCCCTTAATATTATTATGTGCATTTATCCCCTCCCCCCCAAACAGAGGTATGAAAGTAGCAGACAGGTTTTGTTTTGACAAAATTAAATGTATTGATGCAGAAAAGGCACGAATTGGTGCATAAAAATTCACAAGAATGCAGGAACTTAATTGTTCAATGTTCAACATTTTCTGGTGGAGGACCCCCAAAACCCTTGTGTCCCCTCCTCTGTTGAAACAAAACCTTAAAATGTAGCAGATATGGTGAAACTTTACGTTTCTTTACTTTTTAATTTTCATTTTTACATTGTGACGATGCAGTAGTTAACTTGTTCAGGTTTAAGAGCAAAAAAACTTGGTGAGGTTTAGGAAGAACATTATGTTTTAGCTTAAAATACGGAGTTGGATGCCACAAACGCAGCGGAAAATGTATCGTTAAAAATACCTGGTTTTTATGGCTGGAAATGTCGCAATGCGTTGATGAAAATACCCACTTCTGATTTTGTGGTCTGCAGCTGTCTTGGCGAGATCAATCTGCCATTCCATCCACCTCCAGATGAGACTCAGCTCACATACATTTAATCTGAGCTTCGTCACGTATGAAATGTTATGATACGTATGAAGCATACAAATGTAATATATCCATGGTTTGCAGAAATGTACAATAGGAACAGTTTACTTCAGTGACTGGGCTGTTTTTTTTCCCCTTCATTCCTCATATATGTACTTTCCTCTCACCTTTAACTGTCCCTGAAGGAGTAATGATGCATCGTGACCTTTTAACATGTGGCCATATGTGGGTTGTATACTAAGTGAGAGAGGGAATAACACAGGCATACAGGCCCTGTACACCCCCAAAGTACAATCAATGTGTAAACACACAAAGCATGTGATATACACCACATAAGTAACACAGCCACATAAAACCTTATTGACTGTAACAAGCTTTATAACAAAAAACCCTCTGTCGACATAAATTATGCGAATATCACATTTCTCCAACACAAACTGGGAAATGAGACATTGTAAATGGGACACGACATTTTGATATCTTCATGTGAAATGATTAGCCTGGACATAAAGGACACTACATCCTTATTGAGAGATAAATGGCAACGACAATTTGATTAAAGTAAAGGTATCTTTCATGGAAACATGTAGCAGCTCCACTTAACATGAGGGGAATAAACCTGATACTGAAATGTGGTGAAGTGATTATAAAACAATCAGATGACATACAGCATTTCTCATTATTTGTCAGTGGCATTTCATTTTAATTTTGCATGCTATATAGGGGTTTATACTGAAACATGTGAGGGGGTGCAGTGCTGCCATGCCCCTTCATACATCACTGTTGGTTTACAGCTGTAACTGATATCGATTGGACCACACACAAGTAAGCCTCATAAGCTCTCTGAGGTTGAAGGTTCAGCACTGATGGCACAGCGCTGTCATGACTTTGACATATCACCGTCACAGAAGCGTCATGGCTGTGATGTTAACACTGTGATACCACTTTCCCTTCAGTGAGCATTTTGTTTCATTGCAGTGAAGTTATAGGTAGCTACATACAATCTATCTTTTATTTTAGATACTTGGAATATTAGATTTGCAGTTATAACCTATTCCAATATGAATTTTTTTTTCAGTTATTTTGTCTGTGAGTGGACAGTGAGACCCTGAAAGTTTGAGTCTCTGCAAGGAACAGCTTATTCGTAAATGTAGCACGCCATAGCCGCTGTAGCTCGACCTTCAGAGCATCAAGCGGAAGCAAATTTTTTTAAATCGTTGCACCAAAATTCACTGTAAAAATGAGATATTTGTTTTAACTTAAAACAGTGTCCAGGGTGCTTCATATTTTAAGTTGACTGAATCTGACACGACACGTTGAGGCAATTTTGCAATGATTCAACTTGTCTAAAATTTAAGGACACCATATTTTTTTAAAGTCAAAACAAATATTTTTTCCCCCATGTCTTTATTTTAACAAGGACCATGTATAATTTTTTTTAATCTCAAATAGAGAAGAGATGATTCATGCCAGATTTAGCTTTTAGCTAGTTTACATCTGTAGTCCTTTTGTATATTCTCTAAATAGTCCCCAAACAGTGAAAGCAGAAGATCTCACTCTAATCCTGGGTATAGCTTACGGGAATAACAGCACTGTTAATGCTATGCTTTCTTTCATTCACTGTGCCTCTCCTTGTATTTCATGACAACTGGCAAAAAATTCTAGTAAAAATTGATTTTAAGTCCCATTCCCCACAGTTACTGTTGATGCCAGTTGCATTTAGCCTGGTGCCGCAGTGTTTATTAAATAGTTTCTCTAAGTAATTTTTCACCATAAAAATCACAATGAAAACATGTCACTTTACCTTTCAATGCATGGACAACAAATTCGTATCTTGCCTTTGTGAGTTGAGTATTCATATTATCAGTCATGCCTCTGTCGCCAGTGAAACTGAAAGACAAACAGTGGGCTCCAGTTTGTGTAAAGAAAAGGTAAGAGTGACACAGAGCAATGGGAGGAGATGGTACAACACTCACCCAGATGGGGTCAAGTGTATCCAGGAATGATCCAATACTGCTGATTGTCAGCAAAATGTTCGGCATGAGCAGAGTACATAAAGCAAAGCGCTCCCAATAACTCTCTCTGAACAGCCTTGCACAAGGCCTCGGGACAGCACATTGATTAAAAAGAAAAGGGAATCTCTATTATTCTACCGACTCTGATCTTTCACAGCCAAACTCTGCTGGTTTCCTCATGCAAACTGTCCAACCACAGGTCATATCCCACATTGGTTCCAGCCCCTTGGCTGGTGACTCACCATCAAGGCTGGATCCAATATGGCCCCTGAACTGAGGCAGTTGGGCTCGGAAACCTGACAGTAATTAGCGCGACAATAGCTGCTAAATGATGCGATTGGCTGCTGAAAAGCAAGGGGGAAAAGGTCCATTTCGATTTGGAAGACTTATTTGTGTTGGTGGATGGAAGCAAAGTGGGAAAGATGCTGCAGGATTTGTTGGGATGAGGAGAAAATCAGCAATGAGTCATGAATAGAGATAAGCAGCTCCCCCGATCTCCAACATGAACTGAGTTCCTTGAGGAGGGAAACAAGTTTGATGTGCACTTGATTGGTTTCTGAGGTCCCAGCGTCCCTTTCCTATTGAGAATTGGTACCCCTGCCGATTCTGCATTTCAGTGATCGATAGACGAGTACATTAGGGAATGTAGTGGAGCACACACTTTCCAAACTGATTGATTTTGCACCTGACATATGAAGCAACAAAAAAAAAAAAAAAGTGTTTCAATTTGCTTGGAATTATTTATATCAAGCACCCCATTTTGCAAGATCAATATCACTACATAGTTTACAACACCAAACTCCAGAATTATCTTCCAGAGAAAATAAAAAATGTAGTCATTAAAATAAATCTGCCTTTGGCTCGCTGGTGGTTCAGGGTGAGGTTTCTTGAGGAGTCTTTTTGGAGATATAGGCGTTGACACACTGACGCAGGTACATGTCAAATTAAATCTCAAACTATCAAACTCTGTACACAAAAAGTCGAATATTTGCCCTGAAAATGATTAATTTCAGAACTAATTTGTTTTTTTTTTCCCCTTATTTACATTTATATAAGCATTTGGGCTAGGTAAAAAAAAAATCGACTCATCGGTGCATTGCAATATGTTTTTTTGCAAATTTAATATTGATTCATAAAATCCTGAAATTCATTATTTCCATTGTAATGACGCCCTGCTCCCGTCTGGTGTTTATTCATTAAATGGCGACAGTGGCGCGAGGTAGCAGTGTGTCAGGTTAAAATCAGCGCCGACAACATTAAAAGCCAACATTTGGATACACAAAGTCAATAGTAGTTACATCGTGTGTGAGCCTCGTGAGTCAGTGTCAAAAACACTGCAACAATACGATGAACCTACGTAGCCATTTGAGCCAACACCATGCAGATGTTTTGCAATCTGTTGGTAACGCTAAAGCTGTGGATCACACACAAATGCAGGTTGACAAATCCTGCATAAATGTTTATTACTTTTGTTAAGTTTGGCTAAGATAAAAATGTGCACTTTTTTGTACTTTAAATTTATTTTAGTTTTAACTTTTATTTAATAAAGAATAATGTTATGGTACAATAAGTTTTGATGTCAGTGTGCACTAAATCGATACAGATAATGCAGGCTTTATTGAACACATATCAGAAGGTATTCGAATGAATTATCTGGGTATTTCTGACATCAACACACAAAACTGAATCGATATCAAAGCAACTGGATCTATATCGAACTGAATCAAAATCGAATTGAATCGTGACCCAAAGAATCGAAATTGAATTGAATTGTGAGGTTCCTGACAATACCCGGCCCTAATAAACATTGCACAGAATAAAGCTGCATCTTACTTTTAATGTCAACATCTTTGCGGACGCAGTTACTTTCTTTAAATAAAACTAAAAATTTGAGCACAAACAAAACTGCTCTGCATGAGCACCCACGCTCTGACTGGTTGATTAAACCGCACAGTGTGCACACAGAACTAGGGCTGGGGCAACGCGTCAACGCAATCAATTACGTAATTACATCGAATCACGTAACGTGTCATCGCGTCGCACCGTTTTACATGAGACCCAGTTAGATTGCTAAATGTAGATTGCACTACATTCCTTTTAATTGAGTGTATCAAGCTCTTGCATTAATTTTCACTTGGAGAGACTTTATATCAGACTGTAAAACACAGAATACCAGTTAAGACTTGACTATTTTTTGTTGGGGAATATTGCCCTGCAGCGTTTAAAAATCTTGGTTTCTGTAAATTTGTTTGTTATATTAATCGAGGAATAAAAAAATAATAGTTAGATCAATAAAAAAATAATCGATAGATTAATCGAAAAAATAATCGATAGATTAAACGATAAAAAAATAATCGTTAGGTGCAGCCCTACACAGAACACGTGTTTCAGTCGTGCAAAAAGCATAACTAAAACATGTAGTGAGAGTTAAAAAAAATTCCACCGTTGCCGGTGCTTGGTGTTTGGTGCATGAAAACACCGTGGCTTCCAACCAATGGGGATAAACATATCTTTATAGCTTCTCTTTGAATAGAGGACAGAAACAGATGGAATCTATACTGTAACTATATTTTATGAATGCTTCATAAAATATACAGAGGTGATTGGGGAAAGCTCTCTGCAAAATGCATGACCTGTGTTCTACATGTGTGGAAAAAACTAGCAAAAAAAATGTTACATCCAGGTGTTGCATGCAGAAACTCATTTGGAATTTGAGCAGCATTAATGAGAATGTGATTTTATTGCTGTCCTTTGGAGCTACTACACTGCAGCTGAAGGCTGCTACACACAGCATGCCTGAGTGTTCATCATGATATGTTGAATGTGAGGTGCATGTGTAACCCATGTACTCTACATTGTCCCTGAATGAGAGCTTCTGTTGTGCATGCACTTGTAGCTAAATGATTTGTTGGTATTTATGCGCCAATTTCACCTTAGCAAGCTCTTGTATATTCATTGTATAGGATGAATAGCAGGATTATAGTTCTGGCCTGAGGCTAAGTGTGTGCATGAGTGCTGGTGAACATACAGGATGTGGAATGAGGAGCTGCAACAAGAGAAGTGGGGAAATATGTTATACTTTAAAGAAAGAAAAAAAAGAAGCATGTCACCAATATAAAGAGGGTCCTCACATGAAACTGGACTGTCTATGCAGAAGAAAGACACAAATTCTTTTGACATTGGTGCTGCACAACCAGAGAGAAAAGAAAAAAGGACTGTTATATTTGCTTTTGCTCAAGAGGTAAAAACCTACAATGGCCAGAATACACTTCACCATACCGGACTGACCGTTTCTGCTAGTGGATGACATCATGCAAACTCGCCATTTGACCCAATGGCAGCTAGCTGGTTATTACAGTAGAATGGTGAGCTAAAACGTGTTTCTCAAAAGATCTGAGGTGACAAATATGCAATCTCATTTTGTTTTTGATCATCACTGCTTAGTTTTACCATTTGATCTTGCTTTTTTCAGCCTCCACTTTCACTGTGCATGGACGCCAATTTGCAAATCCTAAGATGGCAAAGGAATGACCCACCCTGCTCTCTCTGTGACTGGCTAGTGCTTGTTACCTTAGTTGGCTGGCTTGGCTATGTTTAGGCAAAAGGAGTGGGGACTGGTTTGGGTTAAAGTAAGAATGAGAGGGAAAGCTAATCAGAGGCAGATTAAGGCAGTGAATTACTTCACTATCCTACCAAACCAAAGTTTTACATGTAGGGATTCAGTTTGGCATCCACTTCCTGTTCAAAATATCTTACTATTAGAGCTAAACAAGGCCTTCAACCATGTTTCTAGAAACATTTAGGCAATAAACAGGAAGTGCAATAACATATTCTTGATTTAAGAAGAATTGTTTAGTTTTATGGTTTGATTGGATTTTGGTCAGAGAGAGAGAGAGTGAAGGGTCTGTCTCCTAATCTGTTTCTATACACGTGTCAGCGCTGGAGGCATGTGTAGCGGACAGTACACAAATGCAGAAATACAGCCTGTAGTTTGAGCAACAGCCTAGGAGAGCCAGCAAAACTCTGCTAAATGAGTCACTTTGCATCATTTGCTTCATCTGGCAGAGTTTTGCAGGGGTGAGGGGTGGTGGGTGGGGGGAGTAGGGATATCTATGCACTGGTTATATGGAGGGAGTTTTACCACAGTTCACTTATACACAGTCTTACACACCTCTAGCTGGAAAGCTGCTGAATCCATGCAGCTTTTTTCAACACACTGGCACAACACAGGGTCTGCAGTCAGCATTGTCAGTCAGAAATCCTCAGTCACAGTGCTTCTACTTCGCGCTCTAAGGACAACTGATAAGCACACACACACACAAATTGGAATGGTTTGATTTACCGCTCTCCCTGCTGCCGAGTGTGAGTGAACGAGGGTAAGAGAGAGAGGCAAGAAACAAACAAATCCTTTTCAGCCCTATCTGCAGTTGGTAACGAAACTATTTTAATCCTATAATACCTAACAGATGACTAGACTTTAATTTAAGACTCCCAATAAGCAAACACATGCACCTCTAACTGGGCTCAAGCTGCTCGTATGTTTACTGTAGAAGTGTCAAAATAAAGAATGTTTCCATGTTTATCAGATCTATACCGAACGGGACATCAAACTTCCTCCAGGTGAGCACAAGGGACAAGAAAAAAACTCCTTTTTTTTGCATTAGTTGTTCCATGCAGGGTGTCGCCCAGGGCAACAAGACTGTAAGCCAAGCAGGATTGATGTTTAATGAGGATGACTCTTACTGGCTCCTTATCACAGTCATGTCACCCAACACTGACACTTTTAATACCGCGCGTCACTCAGGGCGCTCAGCACAATGCCAGAAGGACTGTCAACAGCCACTTACTTGCACTAGTACACATAATTACACACACAGTTTTGTCCACAAAGACATGTAAGTGTTATGCTCAAGACTGCACGTGCACACAACTACACAACCCCAGGCACGACAAGAGAGGTGTGGTTCATGTTTGGCAGTGCATGCCTGCAGGATGGAAGATAAAGTGCCCAGATCCTTTCAGAGTTTTAATGGAACGACATGGAATCAAAGGGGATCAGAGGCCAGACAGGCTGATAGAGAAAAGGTATTCAGTCTGAGCTACTCCCTCGGACACCTTGTATTGTTGACATTTGCTTGTGAAAACATAAAGAAAGAGACGGGGCTCCTAAATCTATCTTATCTCAGCTTTGTGCTCAACAGGTTGGAGGCTGGTCCTAGTGGTCCCAGAAAAATGGCAGAACACTAGCTCGTGTGTGTGCCTGATTGTATGTGGGCTGGAAACGGCATGAGTGCTTTTTTTCCCCATGAGTGCCGCGGCAGGGAGGTAATTGTCAATCGTGCATCATCTTGTGATACATGAGATCAAAAGCATTATCAGGTGAAGAGGCAGTTGAGACCCTTGTCCTCGCTGCTGACTCATTGCTGTTTCCGTTTCATTCATGTTCAAATGATCGCTTTTTCCTACATTTTTGCATTGCTAAAAAAGCAGAACAAAGAACCTTGCAGTAGTGTGCCTCCATTAACCACTGAAGTTGCACTTACAGTTTACATCCATGTCTGTGAAAACATGGATGCCTCACACTCATCTTTAACCCAGAAGCACAAAAGATCTATACAATCAGCACAGTTTCGAGGTGGGAACTCAAGATTAATTTCACAAATTCAGTATCTGACCAAATGTCCCCCCTTCTGTCCCTGAGATATGACACTGAATAATGGTCAGAAAAGCGCTTTAAGCTGAACATTATGATGCCACAGTGAAGCTGACCTTTGGTCTTTTAGATATAAAATGTCATCACTTAACCATTTTATCCTAAAAGACATTTGTGCAGAATTTTGCCATAATTACCATACACATTCTTGAGTTATGGCCAAAAAAATGTTTGTTTTTTTAGGTCATGGTGACCTTGACCTTTGATCGCCAAATTCTAATCACTTCATTGTTAAGTCTAATTGGAGATTTGTACCATATTTCAAGAAATGTTCTAAAGGTGTTTCTGAGATATTGTGCTCACAAGAATGAGACAGATGCAAGGTCAGCATAACCATGACCCTTGACAACCAAATTCTAATCAGTTCATCATGAAGTCTAAACAGATGATTGAGCCCAGTTTGAAAAAATTCCCTTTAGGTGTCATTGAGATATGACGTTAACAAGAATGAGAAAGATGGGGTCACAGTGACCAAAACCTGGACCACCAAAATCTAATCAAGCTGTTGTTGGGATGTTTGTGCCAAATTTTTGAAAATTCCCTCAAGGTGTTCATGAGATATTGCGTTCACAAAAATGGGACGGACAATCTGAAAGCATAAGGCCTCTGGCCACAGCAATCTCCAGCGCAGGGGCATTAAAACTATGCCTCAACACAGACAAAGCAAACCAGCAAACACATAAAATGTAACAGCAGTCGGGCAAGAATGATGTTTTCATAAAGCATTTCAAGAAAAAAAAAAAAAAAAGGAAGGTGACATTAAACATAAAACAAAACCTTTTGTGTCCTAAAGTGGATATGTTCCTGTCAAGCTGGAGGTTCTTGGCAAACTAAATCCCTCCCGTTAATCCAAAGCAAGGGCAAAAACACAGTTGCCTGACATTTCCCCGAGTGAGTAGGAGAGAAATTGATAGGAAATATATGCGAGGGAAACATAATAACTTTAATAAGCTACAAGGCAGGTGGCAGCAGGTTTTGCAGTGAGGTTGGAGATGCTTTATTTCTTTTAGTATATGACAACTTCAGCTTTTCCTGTCTTCTCTTTATAGGCCTTCATTTGGTTCTTATTCTGCTCTTCCAAAAAGCAACATGCAATCCAATTCTGAGCCATTCAGTTTTACAGGGAAAAAATAAACATATTTGTCATTTTATGTGTTCATAATTTGGGACGCATATTCTGAGAGATGTCCTCGAGTCCTTTCAAGTTATACCACTGTGAGGACTGCCAAGGCCTCATAATGGTTTGATTGGTACCACTGTTGGATGCCAGGTAATTACAGAATTTGATCACTCTTTTATGCAAGCTAATTAGAGGCAAAACTGAACTAATTCTGCTCTGCACACATTCGTATTTTTTTCTTTTGATTATTGTCCCGTCTTCTGATATGTTAAAAAATAATTTCTGACAAAGAATTGCACAGTTTAAATATAATAGGTGGTTTTGTTTGAAAGGTCCAGTGTGTAGTATTTAGGGGGAAGTATTGGCAGAAATTGAATGTTATATAATAAGTATGATTTTTTTTTGTGTATAATCACCTGATAATAAGAAACGTGTTTTTCTTACCTTATCTATGTAGGGAGCAGGTCCTTGTCCATGCAGGTCGCTATGTTGCACCGCCATGTTTCTACAGTCATCCAGAACAGACAAACCGACCACTGGCACCAGATAGGGTCTTTCGCATTTTCATGTTGGCCACTGCAGTTAGCAGCCCCTCCACGATGAGCTGTATCAAAAAAACAGAATTTCTGAACATCAAACTACTTTATTCAGAGTTTTTACAAGTTTTATCACCTGGTCTGTTTCTTTTAAAGAGATCTCTTTTGATAATTCAGCTCCCGGTAAAAATCAATAAACACTGAGGAAATTCCAACTGTGAGAAGCTGGTTGCACTCCATAATCCTCACTGCTAGATTTCACTTTAAACCCCAAAACCGTATTAAAAAAATGGGATTTTAAAAACATGGTAGTTTCAAACTGCAGCAACAGATCAGAGATTCTGCTTTATATCTGAGCTAATCAATATTTTTATATGAACAATTAATCAAATGGCAATGAGTGATATGTAAGTTGCTCTTTTCAGTGAGCTAAAGCGCTCTTTGGTCTACTTAAGCTCTTTGTTTTAGTTTCAACTTTCCACAACAAAACAGGCAGCTCACAGTGAAAAAGAACTTCTGATAAACTCCCTGAATGCTTCACTTAACAGCTGACAGACATAATTAGCCACAAATTGGTAAACATAGTGGAGCATTTGAAGGCTATGGAGTTATTTCCCACAGAAGCTGACAGAGATTGTAATAGCACTGAAATAAAAATGATACCTGGATTCGTCAGGAGGCCATTTGATACGACAAATTAAAAAAATAAAAATGTTTTAACAGGCAAATGTTGATGTAATGATAACATGCCACCAACACTTAAGGTGCTATTATGTTGATTATTCCAAAAATGTGACATGTCCTGCCGCCTCTCACTGATTTTCATATTATTGGTGTGGCATTGTATTTAGAATGACTTAACTGTGCAAGAAGCTGCAAAATGAGATGTTTCAATCACCCTTAAAAAATGTCTCTGTGTCCTTGTTGTTGCTATGTCACACAGTGACTATTAAATGCTTGAATGTTTCTTCTTTTCTTTCCAGGTTCTGCACACACAGGGCCAAGTCCTATTCAAGGACTTTTGAGTACTTTTTCAAGCACTCATTATATTCAAGGCTGAGATTGTTTCTTCACAATCATCTGTTGCAAGAGAACTGTGCAAATTCATAAATGGATAAAGCACACATGCTACCAGGGCCTTGAGTGAACGCATTATTAACACATTAGTTATTATCATTCAGACATCTAACTGGCAAAGAACAAAAAGCAGGGAAATATATGCAGAGCACAAAACACTGATTACTCAACTATGTCTCTGGCTCTGACTTACATGTTCTCAAAAGCACTACATGTGTCTGAACCCACCTTGTTGATTTTATTTGCTCACAACATTCCACCTAGAATTTTACCAAAAGTAATCCGCTGCAGAGGTTTTGACAGGTTTAAAGGACGATTTACCAGCACACACTTGCTGGTCATTTGAAAGCTCACACTCTGAAACCATAAATAGCTAATTTGAGATTACCAGACACGTATTTGGACCCAGGGTCACTGTTAACTCTGACTTGTCGATCTTATTGTTAAGAGGCAAAAAAAAAAAACACATTTAGAATTTTACTTTGAATTCTCTCTAAATCTCGAACATGCTAGTCGCTCATGAAAACTGAGTCCAGACTGTTTACATACAGCATCTCACTGATAATCGAGCCTCTGCTATTAAGCACGACCATTCACATTTATTTTTATGTCATTTTAATTTTAAGCATTTCCTTATACTTTTTAATAAAATAATTAAACATTCTGTTCTTTTGTCAGGTTTATTCAAGTAGTTTTTCAAAGGACACAGTAAAAAAAATCAGATTATAACGGCATTCAAGTAATTACATTTTGAGTGTCAAATTCAAGTATTTAAAACACCTTCAGCGCCTTGTATGAACCCTGCTTCTTTTGTTTTTTTGAAAAAAAATACCAACAACAAGAAGGAAATGCTTTTGTCTTACTTCTCAGGCTAGTTACTCATCTCTCTAAAGTGGCTTTTTATTATGATTTCTTTTTTAAGATGATTTTTTTTGGGGGAGGCTAGATGTCACCCATACTTTATAAAATGTAATCTTTCTTTCAAATTTATTATCAGAAAATGTCAAGAAACTAAATCGTCCTCTCTCTTTCCTTCTCACCACTAAAGTGTCACCTCTTCCTTTGCTGCTACCATTCACTCCTTACACTTCCTGCATATTGCCCGCCACGTCCCCTCCCCTCTCCTCCCCTCTCCTCCCTCCCACTCTGTTTGTTAAATGTCTTGGCTAATGAAGCTGCTTTCTCCCGTTTTCTAAATACACTCATGATTAGCATCCACACATACCTGCAGGCAGCCAGCTCATGTGTTGTTGGCTCTGTCTTCCACTGATTAAATAAATCTGTCGACAATTTGAATAACTGTTTAACAGCCAAAGATTTATAATTCATTGTTCATTTGCCTTTCTTTCGAGGCGGAGGGAGAATCGAGGAAAGACGAGGGGAAACTGAACTCAAAAAATTTACACACACGTACACCAAAAATAAAAGAAATAAATAAAAACAAAGCGCTACATTTCTTTTAGCACTTCAGAAACATTCCTCGGCTGGCCAATGGGACACTGTGAGCCGCTTTGTGACTGACTTAACCATTGCTAAGTATAGCTAACTGCTCTCTTTACTCTTGTCTGCTCCCAAACATATCGGGCACCAATTAGGCAAAATTATTCAAACATTTCCTGACGGCCTTTGTGTATTGTAGATCTCACTGTAGCCCCCTGTCACTCTGCTGATTATGCGCACTCCTCCTCAAAATTACACATCCACGAATGCAAACCTCCCTCTCTAGGAACGCCGAGTGATGAGTAAGTGTACACACTGGATCAGACTTGAGTCAACATCATTACCGCACGCCGCTCCTCTCGAGAGTGAAGTGAAAGCTGATGGCTTTGATCCCAAGGTTTTCAGTATATATGGAACCTCCTCTTCCTCCCGTCCTCACTGCCCATCACATTTGGTAATGAGACATCCCGGTCAAAAGGACAGTAAATATCTGTATGCACACGAACATACATGTACAACACGTATAAATATTTATGAGATCTCTCTTACTCTCAAACCACAAACTGCAGGAGCTACAGCAGCACTTCACGCTTGGTGTCTTTATTTGACTGTTTTCCGTAAAAAATTTGGGAAATCAGCAACTATGCTCTCGTATGCCTTCTAATCTTTAACCTCTCTCTTTTCTGCATTTTTTTTTTTTTTTTTTTGCCAAATCCATGTAGGTTTCCCAAATCTCCAATCTTACCCTTTTTCCTCCTTCTGTCCGCCTCTCAGCATGACTTTGACCTTCTGCCTGCCTTTCTCCTCTCTACTCCCTGCCCTTTTAGTCATACCATGTTCTCTTCGCATTTTCAATAGAGAAAGATGGAGAACGCGGGGGAGAGCTTTAGCCCGCTGCAGCTTTCTTTGACAATTCAGTATTTCCTCTGTCTCCGGGGACGGTATGCATTCCAATAAGGTTTTATTCAACTCTGTAAAACAATATATTGTTTTATTTGGAGGAATCAGTGTTACACTTCAGAAGAAATCCAGACAAATTCTACAAACAGCTGAAGTTAAAGTGGCTGTGATTAAGTGATTTCATGTGGTGAAATATGGATTGCCCTTAATGCTCTATTTATTGTTCCTAGCTTGCACAAAGAATGAAACTGACTCTTAACCCAAACTTTTTTTGCTTTGTTGTAAATATAAAGTAGATATTATAGCTGCAAGTGGTGACTGTATTCAATGTAGATAAATCCAAAGATTTGTCATTTATTGTTTATTTAGTCTGTTAGTTTCATCTTCCAAGTCATTATTTTATGTCAAGAATAATTGCATGGCACAAAACTTGTTAACATAATAATGTGTTATTTTTTACCATTTAATAAAAAAGGGGATTATCTTGCTTAATAAATCATATAAGTTTCATAATTATTATCATTACTTCATTTTTATTCTTTATTTTTTGCCACAGAGCTATTTTCTGCTATTAAAAATCCAATGTAAATATCTTACAGACTTTGTGACAAGGATGCAGAAGTCGGTGTCAGGGCGACACCGACTTCTGCATCAGCCTACAGAAGAGCGTCATCCCTGGAGCACTCTACGGTACATTAGGACTCCATGACATCAATGTGGATGTGTTTACAGGTGGAACTTTCAACCACAGCCTGCTGTTACTTCACGCTTATTAGTTAGTGGTTGATTACTAAAACGTAACATTTTTTCATCGATTAAACATTTCAGATGATTAGATTTTGATCGGTCTGATCAGCAGCGTGATTGGGTATTTTTTAAGCATGAGAAATAATAGCAGAGGAAACTGAGGTACCGTGTTGGGTCTCTGTCAGGGTCCTTTTCACTGATGGTCTAATAGGGTGAAGTAACAATGTCAGCGCTCATCAGATTTGCTGCAGGCATTAGGCTAGTTTTATTAGACAAAACAATATGCTGTGGAATCCTTATGTGATCAACTTTATTCACTTATCCAGTTATCCACTTCATAGAGCTAATGTCAAGTACGAAGTGAAGTGGATAACTGGAGTCTGTGGGGAGTCTGTGCTGAAATCAGGATTCTGGTGGCAATGAGAGAAACTTAATCCCTTCTTGTTCCCTTAATTGAAAACACTCAGGACATAAGACTTTACCCTAGGTAACTCTTATGCTACTTGGGACCAATTTATACTCTATTTACATGTAACTGCTGAGAGTGAGTGATTAATGAGTCATGCATTCAGCAGTCTATGTATACAGACTCTGGTACTGTACATATGGCAGGACATCAAGAGCTTATTCTAAAAGTACATTTAGATTATTCATCTTCTTCATCCTTTTTTTATAGTGCATAATACCTTCTTTGGAACCTGAAACTGCAAGGTTTTATACACATTGATTTGAGGAAGCTTGCCACGTTCAAAACATCTGCCGCCACATACTGATTTTATACTTTTCGAGCTTGACTGTCCATTAAGAGCACTATAGGATATATACGTATGGACCATATGGTTAAGCATTAAGCTGCAATTAATATAAGTGTAATGTGACAATGTAACTTAAGTGACAATGTAACTTAATCCTTAATTGCGTTGCGCTGGGTCTAAAAGTTTGCATAACTACCTCTGCAGCAGCTATCCCTCTTAACCATCAATTTGGCCTGATCAGATCAACCGATCAATTATCCACCAACTGTTGCTGAGGAAAAACTAAGAACTCATGATGCGTTCTACCTGAACTGCATTCATGGCCCTGAAAAAAAACAAAGTTGGGATTATGAGAGGGGACACAGACTGATGGGGGAAAAAAAGGACACACACACCCGTCGTCAGCTACCACCACAGACTTTTACTCCATGGAGTAAAGTTCCACATAAAACAGGCTTAAATCAGCCCATTCTCATTCTGACATCTTCAAATGCTTCCGCTTTGTCTGTGACTTCAGCTTAACATACCAATGCCAAAAGCCACCTTTTGCTGAGGTGTGAGACACCACCAGGTGGCGTCAGTTTGTAATGCCGCCAGACAGAAACCTGTCGCGGACATATTTTACACTGCTACAACATCAGGTTGGAATGCCGCTGGTAACAACATAACATGAAGAGCTGGAAGGTCCCATATGAATGTAGAGCCAAACCATGATGGTCTTTCCCAATCCTTACCACATGCTTTCGTTGCCTAAACCTAACCACCTGTACCTTTATAGCCTTATTCCAACCATGTGCTTTTGTTGACGTCCTGGCGCTGATTGCCATGTGCTTTTGCTGCCTTAACATAACCACATGGTTCAGTTGCTTAATCCTAACCATGTGCTTTTGTTGACATGCTGGCATTAGTGGCTGCATGCTCGCACATCAGCAGCAGACACAGGAGGACACCTAGAGCGTAATATGTCAACACCAAAGTCCACTGACAAAGTGGCGATATTGTGCTGACTTAGGATGAGAACATGTTGGTTAAATTGTGTAAAAAATCTAGTGCAGTAAAGGAAGCTACAGTGTGTGTGTGTGTGTGTGTGTGTATGTGTGTGTGTGCATTATAGAGGTGCCAGGCTGCTGTGTATCTAAGGGCTCCTCACCTCTTTGCCCTCTCCCCTTTGCCCTCCCTCAACACCTCCTTAATATCTTCCTCCCTTCTGGTTTCTCCTCCTCCCTCTCTCTCTCTGCCTCTCTCAGATTTCACTCTACTTTAATCCAATCAGTCTCATTTGACATTTAAATTGAGTCTCAGAGGGGGCCTATTGGATGAAACAGTAGGAAAATGAGGAGGGAGCAATAGTCATCCCGCCACTTTTTTCTTGACTCTTATTTTTGTAATGATATATTGGCAGAGAGAACAGCATGTGTGTGTGTATGCGTCCGTTTGTGTTCGCTGGCATATATGTGTGTGTGGGGGTGTGTGTTGGGCGCGTGTATTGTGTGTGAGAGGCATGCTTCCAGCGCAGTGCAATGACAGGCAGTCTAATGAAAAGCTGGGTTCTGATTGACTGGCTGACAAAGCGGCCCACTGCATAATTATGTCTTGAATAATAGATGCCCATACTTATACTTCCATGGCCGCACTGGCCTAGCCAACTCAGTCCCTCCATCAGGCCAGCAAAGCACATGAGGCTAAGCTTCGTCATGGCCAGACAAAATGCTTCACATTTCACAGATTGTGCCCATTTCCATATCAGCATTGTTCCCAAACCAGTTGGACATGCACGGCCAATAATGGAGTGCACATGTTGCAATATTAGTCTTATTATCTCAGAGTATGGGAATTATGTACTGCGGTTGCGCTAGCAGACACATATGTCAATCACCCTTGCCCCGAGCAAAAAACCCAATCTCTAGCAGCACAGTCTTAATAGCAGCAGCTTGCAATGTCAGCCCCCGCTTGACAAGTAGCTCTAATTTCATTAGCCCTTGCCACAAGCTGCCCTAACTGCAGCTCCAGTTGCAGCAGTGTAACAGAACGCTTACACTGGTCCTGTGAACAGCCTTCAAACAAGTTCTATGTTTGGTTACATGCTAGAGCTATGTACATTCACAGGCACATCACAGGCCCAAGCCTCCTGTTTTTGTTTCCACCTACAGTAGTCTGACCTCATTATTAGGTGCTAGTTATTGATCCTAATGCAATCAATATATTATTACTGCCTGACCTGAGTAAAGCTTTCAATAAGGTCACCTCCCTTGAAGGACACATTGATGTATGAGTAGAGGTGTCTACATGCTTTGCACCTGCATTAACAGATTCTCCAGCCACTTGGGAGGAAGTGCAACAAGCTGCAAACACAACATTGACATTATCACATTCTGAAGTCGATGCAGTAAGGTTTAGCACCATGTTAGTAAAGAGTTATTTATTTGCATCTACAGCAGACACAAATCAAACATTAGCATATAAGTAAAGACACATCTCTGACCACCTACCAAATGCAAGTTCAATATTCACTCTCTTATCTGTTTTAATCTGCAACTCCTGAGGGAAATGTCTGGTTCTGTGGCTGTTAAATGCTACATCCACTGGGCGGATCAGCTTGTCGTTACCTTTGTCTGCCATTGCTGGGTTTAACAGAATACAACCGACTGCGGCATCGGAAAATAAGGTTGATTAGAGCTATGACACCGAACCAAAACAGTAAATTCGGAGCTGAGGGGAACTGCAGAGTCAGGCTGATCATTTTCAGTGGGTCGGTCACTATGAGCAACTACTTTATGCATAGTCAATTAGTTCACTCTTTTATATCAACAGACTGGAGCAATTTTAAGTTATTTTTTAGTTCATATAGTTGAGTCTTGACATGTGTCTCCTCTGAAACATTATTTAGAAGTTTTTATTACTCCTGATTGCACTTGCATGCAAGTTATTTGCAGTGTTGGGCAGTAGAGTCACTGCAGGAAGTGACCTTATTAGCTAAGCTTGGTATCTCTCAGTTGCGTGGTGGTAACATCACTATTTTCTGAGTCAAATGGCTTTCAGTTGCAAAGATGATTTAATCATGCCTCCACAAAAACTACAAGCTATTTTTCCCAGGAAAAGCTTCGAGGTGCAGCAGACTTTATTTTCTGCGGAAGCCTAGATAAAACTAAGGATAATAAAACTGAGGATAAGTAACATGACTAACGCTAGCACCACATTGAGGCATGCGGACGAGGGAAGCACTTCCAAATGACATCACATACTAATCCTGCAGTTTATATTTGTTTGCTGCTTCACTATTGGCTTTTCTTGGCAAGACCCGCCCTACCCTTCCTCTGATTGGCTGCACCGTGCCTTTTGACATGAGTGAGAGGCATACAAGAATGACACACGGGAGATAAAAGGTAGCAGACTTCACTAAAAGCAGATGGCAGGTGTCATCTAAATGTCAATGTTTTGTTTTAAAGCAAACTAAGACTGTGCTCAACTGTGAAAGAGGGACAGCAAATATGGCTGAACAAGAGATCAAGGGCCACACGAACTGCACGCTTATTACTGACTTATTGGACAGTAGAAAAATAAACCACAATAAGGGCCCAAAAAAAGAGAGACAGAGATCAGCATTAAGAAGAAGGAGAGGAGAGAGAGAGTGACATCATGTTCATGTTCTAATGTCCCAGATCATTGACCAATCAGATCACTAGAAAAAAAAGGTTCCTGAAATGGACAAAAGTCCTGATTTTTAGCTTAAAAATATTTCAACATTTTTTAACAAAGCTTCTAACAAATATGTTGTTTATGGCATATATATATCATATCATATATGATAATACCTACACATATTTTAAGCCCACTTTTAATTAGAAAATATTTCTTGTGTTTCTTCATCGTCTTTTTTAACATTATAGGTTATAGTTTATTCTACATTTCACTCCAATGAATATGACTTTTTGCAGTCCCTAAAACAGAATATATCCACAAGTTATTAATATTGCTGTTTCATCTCATACCATTCGTATTTCGGAGGACGTCGCCTGTAATTAACAACTCTCCTCTTTCACATGAATAAGACTGTGGCTGGATAGGAAACCCAAAGCTGACTGAGCTAGTTGATAATGAGCTTCATGATACCAGTCATCCAGATGGCCAATATTAAAGTCAGTGAAGCACGACAGCCAAAAGATATCCTGGGTATAACGAACTTACTCTGTAGTGCAGGTGCGAGACAACCAAATCGCCAGAAAAAATGTTGGCATTGTATGTTTCTACATACCACGGATACTTTACATCTGCATGTTATTATGTAGCTGAACTTTATATTTCAACACCACTGCAGTTGAGGTATGGTTAGGTTTAACACAAAAACCACTTGGTTGTGGTTAGAAAAAAAAGATCATGCTGTCATTTAAAATATATGATTTTGGGGGCACAATCCCGCCTGGAAAAGAAGTGATGTCTTTGTAAAAAAAACAACCTCTTTTTATGGAACTATCCCCACTGGAAAACTGCGTTTGATGCCTAAAAAGCTGAAGGAACCGCAGCATAACTCGCTAAATCACAACCGGTTTTGTTGTTTGCTGGTCTCAAACATCGGTCTGCAGCTTGGCAGGAGCCACATCATCCACCCTCCCCTATACCTCCCGAGGACAAAGTCAGCTCATATAGTACGTAACTTCAGAAACGTTGATGATACATATGAAACATGTAAATTTAACATATCCGTGGTTTGCAGGAATGCCAACTTCTTTTTTTTCTGGCAACTGTGCTGCCTCAGAAGCACTTGGCATTTGAAGTGAAACGATTAATATCTAAAAACATCTTCTTTTCAGTCCTGGCAAAACAAAGATGCTGGTGCCTGAAAGGCTATATATTCACATGCATTTGAATTAGAAAATTATAATTTGATTACTTCTGTGTTTCTGATTAATGTGAATACTACAAATCTACTTCTGACTGTACTTTGCTGCCAGAAGCTTGACTAAAAAAAGAATCTTGAAATACATGGAGTAAAATCTACCATATCCTTCCTTTACAGACTCCCATTCATGTGACTTCAATATGCCTCTACTTACAAAGACAAACAGCCTCCCCGTCTCTGTATATGGCCTCATTGCAACACGTATACTACAACCAACCTCCAAAAACACTAGATATAGGCTTTTCATCATCACAGTGGTAAATAAGAGAACAGTGTGTAGCAGAGCTTGCTTTACACTGAGCTCCCTGCTGCAAATAGAGAAGAAATTGCACTACACCGACACATCAGTGAAACAGTGTTATGTTTAAAATGGTATAGGAATTGGATATGTTGAAGTGGCATATCAAATCTCTGAAATTTGATTCATGAAAATACAGAATACATTTATTGAAAGTAGGCATAACAAAACACTTTCATTTTAGTATCAAAGCTGTGAATCTCGTCGCTCCATGTGAGCATATTGGACAGGAAATTTGAGTGCAGGAAGAAGTGCAAATCTCCCACAGGGACAATGCTCACAGGTGGATGCTGGTGGTGAGGGCAAAGGGAAATTCATGCAGGGGAAAGTGACTGAAAAGCAGCAAAACAGCATCAGCACAATGAGCAGGGGAATTAGGGATTATAGCTCACATGAAAATCATTACCAAACACGGATGCATCACTCAGGTTGTCTACCATTACATAATGATGAACTGAATGTGTTAACAAGGTATCCATAGCAACAGACACGCTGGAGTAACAGAAAATAAGTATCATCTGTGACAACTCATAATTGATATTTTTAACAACCACCTGATGTTGTAATCAGTCCGTCTAGCTCAGAACATTAAAGGTAGAATGTGCGAAAATAAAGTTGGACATGTAATAAAGATGTACAGCACACAGAGAGGCTGGCCAGTCATCCTGAAACAGGATGACCACCCACTTCTCCAGATGGCCAGTCTACCCCTGCTGGCACTGTAAACCTATGCACCCAAAAGTCATCCAGCAGGAGGAATCGTAAGACAATGGCTACGGTTAAATGCACACTACTATTCCCCAATATTCTAAATGTGACAATATTCTGAATATGATGCAGGTCCTATAAACAGCATATTCTATTTAAATATTCTGAAACAGGCCATTTTTTAAAATTTTTAATGTGGAATTGCTGGTATTATTGGGGTTTTAGGATCATTATTTGGACACGTATACAGCCAATTTGGGATATGTGTCCGGGGTAAAAACTGGGGTTTTTACTGCAGTTTGAGACACACAGCATCTCATCTGTTTACGCGCGGCTTTGTGTGTTGTCATGGATACGTTGTACACAAATGAACTTGCCAACAGTTTGCAAAGCTTTGGGGTTGAGATGCATGCAAAAGAAAATCACACATTTCTGGTCGGGAAGAGAAACACACCTGCTTTTAAACTATATGAAAGGCTTGGATATCAACAGGTTTTTGGATATGCACAAATATCGCAGCACTGATCTTTCATTAAGGTAAAGGAAGGAGAGAAAGAGTCCACCAAGTCCACCATCGGTAGGAATC
This sequence comes from Plectropomus leopardus, assembly GCF_008729295.1. Classification (NCBI taxonomy): domain Eukaryota; kingdom Metazoa; phylum Chordata; class Actinopteri; order Perciformes; family Serranidae; genus Plectropomus; species Plectropomus leopardus. The sequence continues at coordinate 14,639,370 of NC_056480.1, forward strand.
TGTGAAAAAAAGCCCTATTTTGATGCAATGATTTAAAATGACAAGTGGCTCCTGTGGTTCTACTTCTCCATACTTTGATAAAAAAGCATGTTAGTGCATGTTAATCGGAAGACGCAGGGCTGCATGGAAATGGAAGTGTTGCAGGAATATTCAGTTTCATTAGCCATGTAAACAGCTTAAGGGGAATATTGTCTTTTTCAGAAAAAACAGACTGTTTTGTGCATGTAAATGCAGTCATTGTCTTGTTCAACAATATCCTATTGGGATGTCCTGTTCCTCTCAGTCCTTTCACTACACCCTGTCCAATCCCGTCAGAGCCCTTTTGATTAGCCCACAACCACCTCAGTGACACATACCAGCTAGAGGTGTCAAAGAGTTCAGGCTGTGACTCAAGATGATGAAACAGGCTTCAATGTCTGAGGCACTGCTGAATTAATGCACTGAGTCAAACAACTTAAATTGGGCCAAATCTAGGAGGGAATCTCAGCTGAATCTGCGCAGGCTTCTCTGTATCAGAAATGCCTGGCAGACATATCTTGTATTAATTTTCCTGTCAAATAGTGTAATTCACTCCAAGAGTGTTGCTCCTGCTCCCTCGTCTCTGCAGCTGTCATCATCGCAGTGAGGGCTCATGTCAAATTTCCCACTAGCTCTTGCTCAAATAATCAACTTCTCTTTCCGCCATCCCAGAGTTAAACACTTTGCTCTATAATCATCCTGCACAATCAAGTTCCTGTTTCAGCTTTAAGTCCAGTCGGCATGTGGTCTAGCTACAAGCCACGCCAACCAACATCAAACCGAATTTAATCCTGCAGTTGCAAATCAAATCTGTTTCAGTATCCACTACACAACCTCATCAAGCACTGGGCTTCACTAGTGAGACTTAAAAATCTTAAGAATTAGAATAATACTTATTACTTGAAGGGTAAGTTTGGTGTTGCAAAACCTGCTCCGTGCTGTGTCTAAGTGGAACAGCGATTTTTAAAATTGGTCTGGTACTAAGCGAGCCCAATGCAGTTGGCAGCTGTTAAACAGGCTGCAATGTAACCACTCAGGGCATGTTCGTGTTGTCAGTGTATGTCCACAAAAAAAGCTCACCTTCAAAGACACTAAACACTAAATTAAGCTAATTTTATCATTACTTTCAAGAAACAACTTAACGAGGCAAGAGTATGCTCAAGCAAGCTAGCAGTTCCCTTCCTAGCCTGTTCCTTCCTGCCAAAAGATTTAGCCAGCTGCTTCAACTATGACGTAAGTTAAAAGTGTGATGCAATCTTAATCGTGGTTGAAACTGAAGAGTTTGTATATCAGAAAAGCCTACCTGACAACAGAGTAGGTATGAAATATAGCAGTGCTATATGATAGAAGGATTGACCTGAATTTGGCTCCTGGGGGTTTTATTTTTGGAATAGCTGTCACAGAAAACTGCAACTGCTGAAAGTTCAAAGTTCAGCTTTGAGATAGATTTTTTTAAAGTAAAAAGGTGAAATAACTGCACTTGCTTCCAATGCAAACCTGTTTATTTTAAGATGCTTTCACAAGAAAAGTGTCAAGTTTTACTGTGTCAAGCTGTTGACACATACCTTATTCCCCGAATATATTCTGAAAATGTCTCAGAAATTAGCAAAGTCATTTCACATCTTTAAAGGGAAAAAAAAATAATTTTGATTTCACAACTTAGCTTTTTGTGATGTGTGACCTTTTGACCTTTAGCTGTGATCACCAGCAAATGTAACAACACCAACAAGACCCGACTCTCCCCACTCAAACCTGTGACACCACTTCATCCTCCCACCCCTTGCTGCCAGCTCACGCTTCACTGACCTGTAACAATGAAGTCACAACAGAGACAAGTGAGCGAGCTAATCAGAGAACAAAACGTCTTCATTCAAACAGAAACTCTGAGTCGAGTGTAAGTGATCACGACGCATAACACTGTTGCTCTGTCATTTGCAGTAGAATAAGGCTTTTTGGGCTGCTTATCTGAAAATGTTTTGCAGCACCCTTTGTTCACTTGGAGCACGGCGCGTCTCGCTGAGGAGCTGAAGATATGAGTACGTGGGTGCAAGACGGGGATTGTTTTTGATCTGTTTTACAGCAAAGGCTCAAGAGGGAGTTTTGAAGGTTCGAAACACGGCAAAGTAATTGTTGAGTCATTGGCATGCATTGTTAACCTTTTCAACCTAATACAGATATATCATCGTTTGGCTACGGGGCAGTAAAATTCGTACTCCACGATGGGCCTTTTTTGCAGACATTTTTAGTTTGTCCTCTCAATGCATGTTTGCCCTCTGTGCTTGCCCTTGTGCCACCCTTGTTAGTGCCGAGATGACACCAAAGGGCTTGTTTATCCTGGTGTGGTTGGCTAATCATGAGTAACTAAATGCCAGATGCGAGTGTAATTAGAACCGCACACAGACCTGATTACTCACCGCTATATGATTATTTGTTCCTGTATGCTTCCGTGAGTGGCGCTTTACCGGGGCGCCTCTGTGCTCACATGCTCATATCTGTCCATGTAGACGGGGGTTGCACAAAGAGCATCTTTCACTTCTCTTTCTGTTTGCACTCTGTCTTTTTGTTTACGCCGTGCGTTTGCATGAGTATGCATCAGTCTGACAAAGTGTCTCTATGTGTGAGGATGAAAGACCCGGTAAGACAAATAGAAAGAAAGAGAAAGAGACAGAGGGAGAAAAAAAGACAAAACATGAAGTTACTCATGTCTGCCTGTTTGCTTGCATTTGTTTGTCTCATCCTGTCTGTACGTAGCCCACACAGCAGGCGGAGCACATTAGTGACAGTTTTCTGGTGATGGAGCAGACAGGAAAGGCGAGATAATGTGCAAGATTTGCATAATAGTTTTCCCACAACTTGGCTCAAAGGTCCCTGTAAATCTTTTCTGCGTGACACAAGGTTATTAGTCCTAAGCCCCTTTTTCAGGTCCGCCTGATGAACAGTATTGGGTCAGACACTTGTGATGAATGTACCCTACTTTGAGCGGTCTCTGCACTTTCTTTCTGCTTCTTTCTTTTATTTATTTACCATGACTGTTCCACTCGGGTTGCCTAAATAAAGTCAGTCTCATTATGCAAGTTAGAATTTAAGTTATTATTGGCTGGGAGGTGCATCTACCAGTGCTGTAATTCACTACCTGCAGACTCCATTTCCCACAGCGCACTCAAAACTGAACTCGCTGGCAACATATCAGGAGATGAATCAACTGGTTTGTTGTCACCATGGTAACAATGCAATATAATTAACTTTCCTCTTTTCAATACTCCTAGGTATAAAAAACAACTAAATAAATATATGAATTTGTACTTTTTCGAGCTAACAATATGTAAATATATAGACGCACCTACCGGGCTTGGGAGTTTGGGAGAGTTTGCTTGATGTTTATTTTCTCACAGAACATTATAAATGACTTAGCTGTACTTTTTCCTATTCACTCACACAAACACACCCACACATAAATAGTTTCCTCTATTTCAAGATACAGTAGAGAGAAACATTTTGGTTTCACAAAAAATAACAAATGTGCTTGTCAAGAATTTTGGGCTCCCTCTGAAACGTAATTTTGAAAAATAACATAAACTCCACGAGCCTTAGTTCTTTGTACAAGTTTATCTACAACAAAAATCTGATATAAGAAAAGTATTTGGCATTGCACATGAGCCTGAACAGAGACCAGCCTTGTCTGCTAAAAAATTACATTTCTCATCTGTTTTCTTAAATGCATTGCTGTGGCAACTTAATTGCTACGTGGATTATGTTTATAGATGATTATTTCAGGCAATAAAACACTACATTCATGTACTGCCAAACCAAGTGCAGGACCTTGACCCCAGAACTCCTGTCTTAGGTTAAGGCAACAAAAACATTTTGGTTAAGGTTATGGAAATGTTGTGATTTTGGTTAAATGATTAAAAAAAAAGGTAATAATAAAAAAAATAATGCTATAATCACTACAAGTAGATACTGTATTGCAAGATTCCCCATTTTGTTACAAAAAAAATAAGATACATTGTCAGTTAACATTTTGCAGATGCATTCAGTAGAAGCAAAAACTTCTGAGGCTGAAAAATGCAAAGTGCTAAAACTGTAGTTCCTCTAACAGCCACTTGATGACGACTCAGAGAAAGAGTCAATCCCCAATGACACCCATGTAAAAATGTCTGAAAAAAAGCAAATTTCAACATTCCTAACAACAGTACGAGGAGTTATTTGTTATTAAACTCACCCGTTTACATTCTACGAAGGCCCAACGTAGGCATGTTTAAGTGGAGGGTCACTTTGGTGACAGGCTGCCTGCAAGGTGTACGTACGTTCCACCCGCTCGTCCAAAAATGGTGACCTCTGGCTCCAAAAACCAAGATGCCAAACTTGAGGCTTAAAGACAGCAGTACACAAACCAACAGATGACATCACAGCAGCTACATGCGTTATTTTATACAGTCCATGGTTAAGTATCAACATTTTTTTGACTTGCCAGGTACATTAATTTACCAAATTTATCACGTTAATCAAAATTGTAATTCGCTTAGCATTACATTTCCCTCAAAACGCATTTACTGTTTTAAATTGAATTAAAAATCAAATTAAATTAAACATCCATTTCTAGGAGACAGAGCTACAGAGACATACTACTAATACTTCTCATTTCAGACTGATGCAGCGTCTATCCCATGTCATTCAGGTCCTCCATTATGATGTCACCAGATGAGAGTCAGACAGTGTGTGTAACTCAGGAGCAACAGCAAGGTCGACATGTTATCATCCAGACAGGCAGGAGCCTCTCAACATAAAACATGCCATGTGAAAAGGGCTCTTACGCTTCTCAAGTCAACTTCATGTCAATGCATAAATAAAACATAAAACTAATGCATCATTTCTTTATGATACAAAAATTCCTTCACGCTTTCCATCGTTTTATATTTGAGCTGAAGTTAAGTATATTATAACCATGCAGTTGGTGCTCATGTGTACCTGTCTTAAGTAAATCAGGCTTATGTTGGTTTTTCTCACCACCTAATCATGTAATTAAAGCTTCACCAACACTGCAAATGGTGAATTACACCTCGGATTGTTGCAACAGACACACGCATACTGCTAATGTTCACACAGCAAAAGCCGTGATCACACCCTATTGCGGATTAGCCGGGAGTAATTTATGAAAACATGTTTTGATTGTGCTAATTGAACGTATTAATATGATCATGTTCACACTCAAGTTTGAAAAATGAGCGCACACAACTGTATCTACAAATGTATTTAAATGTTTGTGAGAAAGAATGTTTGCTCTCGTCATGACATAGGGAGATTTCTCCCTCAGGGACAAGAAGCAGTGATGCAAGAAAGACCACAGAGATTTCTGTGTGTGTGTGTGTGTGTGTGTGTCCACAGTGGACATCATGTCCCTTAAGAAGCTGCAGCCGTATGCCACTACGACTAGAGCAGTACCCATAAGAAGGGATGACACGCATGTGCACACATTCATGCATATGAATGTTTCAGTGTGTGCACCAGCAATGGCTGTTTACTCATGTGTGTGTGCATGCAAGTCGCAGGAAAAGGTCATAGGGTTAGTGGTGGAGCGGTATCTGGCACTGAGCACACACAGTGCCACAGTACTTGAACCTTATGAGAGGTGAAAAGGTGAATAGGGAGCAGAGAGTTATTACCTGCTCACGTAGGCGAGCGGATGTGAGGGTTAGCTGGGGGGTATGGAGAAGTCAGAAAAGAAAGTACAGAAAAAGGTCTTTTAAAAATGCACCTCATCTATATTTGCCTCCACATATCCCTACCTAGAACAAAACACATATTGCAAGATGTGAATATTCAAATGCTTAGGGAAAAGAGAAAACTCCGCCGGGACGCAGAGTTGTTGTAATGTGTAAAAGTATAAGACAGCGGAGCGACCACAATGTAGTTTACTCTGCTCTGCAGACAACAAAGAACCAGGCGAGTGTTTTTGCTCTCTTCCTCTCTGCTCGCTAAAAGGCTTTGACTTCCTTTTTTTGCCTGCCTTAGTCATCCGCTGCTCTCACACAACCCGCTGTGATTCTTTTGGCAATGGGAGCTATGTGTATGTTTTCTCCATGTGTGGGCTGTGATCAGGTGCACCGTGGCCAAGATGGGGTGTGTGTCTGTGTGTGTTTATGTGTTCATGTTCCTGCAGTGAATGCTGGCACTGGCTTTAACAGGTGGGTATTACTGTGTGTGTGTGTGTGTGTGTGTGTGTGACTGTGACAGAGAGAGAGAGATCAATCTGCCATCCTCTCTTTCACTGTTCAGCATTTGAGCCAGTTACTATTCTTTTCATTCATTCATCACATCCAAACCTGAAGAAAATGGGAGCATGACCAATATATACAACTCACCGTTTAACAAAGAACATCGGTCTAAAGGAACATATTCATCTGGAATAATCCATAGTTAGTAAAGGCAGGATGAGCATACAGTGACTGTTATGGCAATTAAATAGCAAGCAGTGGCACTGTAGGGATGTAACACTGCGGTTGGATGTGTCTGTACCAGCCAGCTGTTGAGCTATAAATGGGAAATACCATTCATCATAAAAGTGTACCTACTTTTCCCTTTTAAATTAGTACCGTCACCATCTGGATATGGTTAAAGAGGTCAGCCTATCTTCGACTGAGCACAAAGTATTGGAGGTGCATTTATAATAACGAAACATTTGCATTCATACCTTGCAGGCTCTGTATCTATACATGCAGTATCTGGGTTGATTTTATATGCACAGACATAAATAACTAACTAAGACAGGTGACCTTAGTGTCAGTATGCTGCTGCTCTGGTATAGCATGGCAACAAGTATTACTGTAGACCTCAGTATATAATGAAAAGGCATTATGAATCAACTGGGCTTTGGATTATTCAAGCTCAGAACTCCAAAGGTACACACACCATCCTGTGGTTAGTTAGCCTCATATTCTGCATAACAAAAACCACATCATGTAAATTGCACTTACTTGTCCAGGGAAAACAAAATGTTGAACTCTGCGTGTTTTTTATTTCCTGGGTCTGCCTTTGGATCCCATCGTGCATTATGGCCACTGTTAAAAAACATAACAAATAAACCCACACATTTTGAGAATTAAATGATAATATTTTGAGAAAATAACAGGTGGAGGATACAGTGGTAATTTCAAGACCAGAACAGTTGCATAGCAAGTGGTTGATTTAACACAGTTTGGTAATTATCCAAGAATCCAAAAACTTGCGAATTAAAATTGTGCATGCAAAATTTTTCAGTGAAACAGTAAGATACTAAATTAAATTTGGAAATGTATGCAGTAGGAAACCAACTTGGTAAGAACCACTGGAAACACTAAGGCACCCTTTAGCAGGGCCAGTATGAGATGCACCAGGTGTAGGTTAGACAACTGTGGAGTTGTAGAGCTGTGACGCACCAGTCATGTTTTATAACCACTCTCAATCTGGGCACTATTTCAGAAAGCAGGTTAAACAAGCACTGAGCCTAATCCCAACCTCCGAGTTGACTGAGCCTGAGCAGAGAAACTCAGTTTTCAGTTCAGAACAGCTGATCAGAATAACATCAGTCAACTCTGAGTGCGTTCAGCCTGAGAGAGGCGCATTCACGGGGAGATCAAAAAAAGCCATCAACAGTGAACCGCACACACGAGTCACAATGGCAGGAGGCGGAGTTAAAAGCAGCTACTTATTTTTCCCCAACTGAATTAGAGATACTTAAAAAAAAAATTAATATGGCTGAAGCAGCTACACAGCGTGAGATGGCATGATGGAAAGACTGCTGAGTGTGTTAATGCACCAGTTTATGAGGTCCACTCATTCATTAATCACTTTCACAATATGATGGCAAGTCAGTGACATGTGTGTCTTGTTTCCCAAAAGAACAGAGACACGACTTTCTAGTTAAAAAGTGGGCGATATAAAGTAGACCATGAATATTCAGTATATCTAGGCTATATTAATTCAGCGAGAATACAGCCCTCTATTCAACCACCTAAAGTGCCATCACAACATACGAGTCACTAATCACACATTTGTTTGATCATTTCACCGATTTGTTCGGTTGCAGGTTGAAAGAGAGAAATATTGACTAGTACAGACATTTCCTCAAAGTTAGAACAGAAAGGCATATTTCCACTGCATGTTATGTTTCTTATGTGATTAAAGAGAAATCTACATGCTGTCAGCTGCCAACAAGAAGCTTCAGGACATTGTGAAGGCAGAAGGTGTCAATGTCGAATAAAGAAATAACGCTTCTCACTGTAACCTCATTTACATACGCACATACAGGTAAGAAGTATAAATTGTGATACAGACATAAGCAGCACTGTAAAGAGATGATGGTGTAGAGGATCAGACACTAGGCCTGTTATTGGGCATGCAGGGTTTGATACCCAATTTAAATATATGAGTTTAACGCTATAAATTGAAAATAGTCTGTGTAGTTTTCCAACACCGTTAAACGCCTTTATTTGCACATTTCAAAAGATCTGTCACTTTTGCAAAGCCAGTTAAATTATGGCCTTAATGTGAATGTTAAATAAATGTCGTCAAATAGTCAGTAAAAAAAAAATCATCAGGATTCTGAACGTCATTTCACCACTGACCATAGTCAGTTTATTAAATTATTTTCAATAGAAAAAGGCAAACTGTGTTGTGTCTAATATACAGAAAATGTAGAAAGTTTGTATCCATTAATAATGTTCTTGTAATGTAATTTGCTATATCCTCTTATAGCAGTGCAAATCCAAGATGTGTAATATTTATATATGTGAGTGGAGAGGATCACTCAGATAAATGACAGACTTTTAAGTGACAGGGTTTCTTTCATACAGATCCTCCTGCGGGAATGATTGGGCACCCAAACGGGTCTAATCCCCCTCTCCTGACGCAACAGCCTTTAATTAATTTGTGCCTTAAAGTCCACAATTTCATTGAGAAAACGACCCGCTGTGTCTATTCTCCCTGCTCCTCGGTCAGCAGGTGATCAGTCTCAGGCTAAGAGGACATGCTTGTTTCACGGAAAATGTTGCCATAGTAACTGAATCAGGGTGATGCTGAGCTGGTTTTGTGAAACAGAAAACTCAGTTTTCCTAATTTCAGGCTCAACATACTCAGTTTTCACTAATCCTGCTTTCTGAAACAGGGCCCTGGAGTGTTTGCCAGAACAAGACTTAAAAGCCAGGATGAATCTTCAGCAGGAACATCACAGACTTTTGTACTTTACACAGGAAATGAGGACCAGAGTCGGGACTGATGTAGGGTTCAACATGCTTGTGTTCAGAATATGTTTGTTTGCAAGTGTGTGGTTTTTGTCAATAAACAAAATAAAATAATGAGTACAATACTGTTCAGTGTAAGGTTGCACATACAGTGCATCATACAACAATGTAAAAGAAAAAAAAACAGCCTCACATACAACTTAAATTATCCAAAAAATTATTAATTGATCCATCCACAAAGCACACCTGATGAGAGTGGCGACGGCAGACTTTTTTTTTTTTTTGGCTATATAAAGGTGGGGCTGATCCATACACTGGTGGGGCTAAAATCAACGTCAAAATTTCAATATGAATGCATGAAAAGTTATACCGCCTTCTCAGCAACCAGAGAGAGATTTAACAGATTTATATAGGTTTAAACTCACTCGCTCTGGCCGGCGGAGAAAGCGGGCTGCTCCCTGTCCTGTTGCTCCTCAGGTGTGGATGAAAAAATATCCATCATACCCCGCACTCCGTGGGCGTTTGAAAATGAAACGGTCCATTTTGACATTTAAATTTACCAACTTAAACTCCGTGAGCTACTAGCTAGTTTTGACGACAGTAAGCGGTAAATGTGAGCTGGTGAAGGTGCGGCCGCACGCGAGTGACGTCAGTGACGCGACGTGTCCGCGCTTTCGCACTGATCTCAAGTCAGTGATAAACTTACGTTGGTTACCAGTCAGGAAATTTAATGAATGAAGGGCGATTCTACTCCTGTACTGGGGTCAGTTTAATGTGAGAAGCTGTCGACAACACACTGCATTACTCTGTTAGGATGCGGAGGCGCTGTTGGACCTTGTCAGTGGGAGAGGTAAACATATATGACAATTAAAGGAGTTGATATGGTACTTTTCTTGGCTGTTCAATGGTAGGACAAAGGTGGGGCTAAGGCAATTTCTGGTAGGGCTGTAGCCCAACCAAGCTCCACCCTGCCGTCGCCTATGCCTGATAGCATGTTGCTTGGCTAAGAAAAGCAACATGTATTAATAGCACTAAGGTTACTTTATAACCACTCGTGATAAAACTAAACTCCTTTTAACTGCATTTGAATGCCCATAAAAGCGTAACAAAAGACAATTTATATGAACTTACTGCTGTCACTGCCGAAAACTCAAGGGAGAAAAACATGTTGTCCATGCTGACAATTCCTCTTTCAACCAGCACACCACATAAAAAGCACGGCGTTGATGTACCTCGGAATCGCTGCCGTGATGACGTCACCGGTCACCTGACCGCTACGTCACTGCATCAAACATAAAGGTGCATTGCCACTAAAACAGAATACCTGACTGGTATTAATAATGATCACAACTGTCAAAATAGGAGCCTTTTTTCACACCGGACGCTTGCATTTTTTGATGCTCCCAGCAACTGCTATAGAGTTAAGAGTGTCCCCTGCTTAAACCAAAAGTCAATCAAGTTAATTTAATAAAATGTAGTGTGATAGTATTAGCAGCAGTGTCAACTCATGATGTAAATTAGATCACGTGACGTTTAACAAATGTACTTATTTTTAGCCAAACCATGTTTTCCTCAACCTGACCATGTGTTTTTGTTACCAAAACCTAAGGAAGTAAACCTAAAAGCATTTTTTTTAACCTAAATTAAGTTTATTTTTAATTCAATTCAATTTCATTATTTGCCACAAGAGGCTAATTAGTGACGCAGCAAGTGTAAAAACAACATTAATAAGTGTCCACCATAACTCCTTAGGGTGTGTAATAATTTAGTGAGCACTGAATATGACGACATCACCTAATTCTAACATATTCCAATGTCTTATACATCACCATCAAAAGGTCATGACAGTCACAATAATTGCACCATCAGAACTTGCACCATGAAGACGATGAACGCTGCAGTATAAGACACAAGTACAGTATTAAAAGAGACTATGCATTTCACATGTGAAAACTGTACATTTCCTATGAAAAGAGAAGTTAATTTTCAAAAAACACAATGCAGGTATAGAGTAGCCTATATATTGACACTCACTCATTAAATGTCAAAAACTGGTGCTGGCGGAGTATCTAGAATATCAGAGTTTGACTTGTCAGGCCAGTGACCAAGCCTGAATATTTGACAAATTGAGAGTGAGTATGTGTTGAAAAAAAAAACTCTTAAACAAAGTGTTGCAATCCTGTCAAAAGAAATTGATGTTTTAATAGTATTCGGCATTTCAATCCAAGGCCCAAAAATCGACTCAGCACAGCATATGGTAACAAAACCCATTCAAGGGGCTTTAACTAGGCCAGGTTTCTCAGTGCCGGGCAACCTATTAATATTGTGAAAAAATGCATCGCACTAGCTTGAGACCTACGCTCCTGACACTCTCCCTTATGACTCTGCCTTGCAAATAAATACATAAATAAAATCCATTTCTGCACTCGCTCATTCCCAATAGATGTCCCCTAATCAGAGGTAGAGAGCAGCTATACATCCATCCTTGTATCCCAGAGGGCTTCAAAAACGGGAGAGCAGAGAAGGAAGCGTCAAACGTTGTCTTCTCCTCCCTGACATAACTAATCCAGGAAGTTGGTTCCCCTTCTCCTTCCTCTGCTTCTTTGAGAATTTCTGCATCTCAACGTGGGACTTCTGATGTCGGTGAGAGCATCAGATGTGACATGACCCAATGATTAGAACATATGTCATCATCGGAGGGAAAGGGATGGCACTGGATGTTTCAGTCAACAGTGAAGCTTTCATCCAAGCCTGACGCTTCCTTTTATGATGCTGAAGCCTTTGAAATGCACATCCAGGCAGTTCTTTATTCAGCTATGACGGGGGCAGAGTACAGAACTACTGAGGAATACTGTATCTGGATGGAAAACAAACCCATTTATCATAAAATGCTGCTGGAGTTTATTTGGCTTTCTGAGCTGCAGTGGTCATGAGAATCAAGTGAAGTGATCGGGGAAATGGGGTAAATGTAATTTCGGCTTGAACAACATGAAAATGGTGCCAGCTATTTGCAGGATAGTCTGCAAAACCTGACTATATTTACATCTATACATAAATCTTCTGCACCAGCATGCACAAATACAACTGAGAGAGATATTATTCTTTGGAATACTAGGGCTGAAACAAAGCCAGGAAATTTAGCTTAACCAGATCTAACTATTATGGAAAAATGGATTTTGCTTCATAACAACAAACATAAATAAAAATCAGTACCCTGTCATGAATCCCACTTTTGTCTCCCGATTCCAGTACTCAAAATCTGCACTGTATGAAACTTCACCACATGGTTGGACATGAATTCCAATATTTGGTGATTCCATAAATCGCCTTACTACATTCAATAACACATTTTGTACATCTAAAGCTAATTTTTTTTTAAATTCTCACTTCTTACAATATCTATGCATGGTGACTAAAAGTAGGATTTTGGAAATATCGCAGTTATGGCTCCTTGTTTGTCTGTACCTTCCAAAATTGATAGACATGGAAAAATGAATTGGTCATATATGATCTGACAACGCTATGGATATAGTTTGGTTAAGTTTAGGCACAAACATGACTTGGTTACAGTAGGTGTTGGGAAAAATCGTGGTTTGTGTTATTATAGAACAACTTGGAGCTAAGAAAATAATAATAAAGACTTAAGTTTAAGTTAGGAGACTAAGGTTGTCATGGTTAAAAGAAAAACGTTGACTGTTGGCAGGTTATTTGAAATAAAAAACAATCTCGCTATGGCAAAGTCACATGTTTTCTTGACCTATCCATGCAATTCAATGTCCTTCATATGTGGAAGTTGTTGCTCTAAAATAGCCTCACCAGACTTACTCCTTTGCTCAAAACACATAGTAGTCATAAGTCCTGCAATCAATAGAGGATTTAGTTTTATTTTAACACAAACAAATGTAATTCTGGGGTACTGGCTAAAACAAACAATGCTGTTATTTGTCTTGGGAGGACGTCTAAGGCTGGAAATATACTTATTTTTTAATTACACATTCACATACACAACTGGCTGCAACATGGAAAGAATTGTTCACATTGTCCCTTTCAAATGTTACTGGAGGATTCTGCGAGGGCAGGGGTGGCCAAACTACAGCCCACATCCCAACACCGACCTGTTGCCTGTTTTTAAACGGCCTACAATAAATTTTTTTTAAATAAACTAGAATATGGCTTTTGCATATTTCTAATAAATTCCACTGTATGTACACTGCACAGCCTATTTTAAAATGACATCACTGCCATCTTCAACAACTACAAGCAAGCCCTGCCATGGCACTTCTTAATTTAAACACTATACATTGCTTCTTCACCTACAACAACTGCTTACTAGTCAATAAAAACCTTCATCTCAGTAGTCATGGTGGCGGACCTGAAAGACAAAAGATGTACTTTTTGTAACATGAAAGCACACCAATAAACTATTGTAATATCAAACATTAAACTGTTAAATAGGGTTGCATAGTTTGATGGACAATAAAATTGTTATTACAAATGGGCTTTATTGGTTCAGAAACACTGATTTTCTTGCCATGAAACTGTTCAATAACTCAACAATTATTTGGTGCCAGAACTGTTGTGTTTTTCTGTATATGGCCCAAAATCCAAAACATCTGTACTAGAAGGCACACCAGAGAACTCAGACTGTATAGAGCCTCTGAATTTACGTGTTGTAAACAATAAACATAGTAAAATGAGGGGGGGTGGGGGGGGGGGGTTCTTATATTCTTAGTTCTGAGACCATTATGACAATAGCCAGAATGCTTTTCTCGTTCTGCCAAAAGTGCCCCTACCGATCATGTTTTTTTTAAACATTAATTCTCAGTAATTTCTACAGGATGTCCATGAACAATGCTCCAAACTGATGCATGATGCGTAAAGCAGTCATCACACAAATGCAAAACTCAAGTTAAAACCAAGAAGATCCTCGGCCTTACAATAACAGTGACTAAGAAACAGCATTTATGGTCAGTTCTGTGTCATACGAGATCCATTTGTTAAGGTCTATATCAGGGCAGAAAAAAAATAGCTAACCCTTTCAAGCAAAGAACTAAGCAGAGTAAGTGACTGCTGTTTTCTTTTTGTAAACTGCATTAAAATTAAAATGTTGTGTCTATATTATGCTGCTCTTCACCAAGCTCCAAAGCACTCGGAAGTTGGTTTAATCGTTGTTTACATTTCAAAGAATGTATAATGATGGCACATTGGGGGGCATTTGTGAGTGTGCTATAATTAATTTGTGGTGTGGGAACTTAAGCGTTTGGACACTAATGATAAAAAGAGGACACAAGCTCAGAAGATTTGTTCAAGAGCTTAAACAAACCGAATTAAACATTGAGCAGTACCAAATTAACATTTTCCACACAAACAGTGACACAGCTCTGCTGGTTCTCTTCTTGCAGCCATCATTGGCTCGAATATGAATATTAAACACAAACATTGTACTAAAATAGCAATCATTATAACAATAACGTGACAGACTTGGGCTAATTGTTCTTTGTACTCATATTTCACCATCATAGAGGGATTTAACCGGGAGATCCAGTTGGACAATATATCAAGACATGATATGTAGCCACAGCGGGTTAGGGGTCACACGTCGAAGAGAAACATTGTAGCGTAATTATGAGTATTGAATGATAATATGTAAGAAATACATTGTGCATTACAGTGACTGCAGCGAGCAGAGAAATCCCTTGATCTCAGGCGACTGCAGCTGTAAATGACACTCATTTACCAGCATACTAAAGCACAGCATGTTGCAACTGCAAAAAGCAAAAGCTGCAGACAACGCAACTTGTCTGTGATTCACTTGCGATCTATCACAGTCTGACAGGAGTTATTGAATAATCAATTGTCCTTGCCAAATGTCAGCACAGTGGTGTCAGGTCCAATCAAACCAGCAAATCTGAGGAATATCTGTCATTGCACTCATGTTCACCTTATGTCTGTGTGTCAGACAAGTTTACACATCACTGGAACTTTTACTTTGTCAAATCAAGTCTGTGTCAAACATGTGGGCGGACTGAAGTAATTTGAATTCCACTTCAGTTTCAACAAAAGGCTACATCATTGAATAAATGCAACGGGAGCAAAAATACACAAAGCTTGTGTCATCTGTGCAACTAAATTGATTGTTATCAGCAACATAGTGATCAAATATGATAAATTATTACTTCAAACAACAACTTAATGTAAAACGATGTCAGAAAAGGTCAGCAAGCAGCTACTTAGCAAGCAGCTGGCAGTTGAAGGTCTACTAACAATAGATCAGGTAAACTTTGCAGCATGAAACTGATTAAAACAGCCATTGAGATGCATTCTGTCGTCTCTCTAACTTTCATGGAGTCAAATTAAGCTCTTTGGCTCAGTACGCTTTTGAAACTCCCTCAACTGCTGCCAAATTGATAATTTTTTCATTAAATCGAGAAATTTTGTGTTTATTTTTGTGCTTTTAGTCTCAAAAGCAACTAGTGACTGAAAACTTTGTCTCTGAAAAAAGGGGAAAAATGTTACTATGGTAACTCCCAAATAATTTGTTGGCAGATAAGTGAAGCCGATGCCAATTTTAACTTGCCTGTCTAATCCAAAGATGGCTAATGATAACTGCACTTCCCACAGACAGTGTATTCTGGACAGTGACACTGTCAATATGCAAATCAGCACATTACATAAACTGGTGACATCTGTTGCCTTTTTGAGAAGGGAAGTTGGTTGGAGAAGGGGGAAGAGAAAGGATGGAAATGAATGAGCTGTACCAGGTTACATAAGATTGTTAGAGTATACCTAAGAAACTTGTGTATTGACTCAATTCACAGCACTCATACAATTTAACTGGGAACCCAAACACACTCACTGCCCAAAGTATCCTTTTTCCCTCAGTTTTGTTAATTACATTTTCAAAGGGGAACTATTATGCACAGTTTCAGGTTCATACTAGTATTTGAGGTTTCTACTGGAACATGTTTACATGCTTTAATGGTCAAAATTATTTTTCTCATACTGTCTGTGCTGGAGCATTATATTCACCCTCCGTTTGAAATGCTCTAGTTTAACGCCTGTGTCTTTGAGCCCCCCTCCCCAAAAAGTCCAGTCTGCTCTGATCTATTTGCATCTCTACACCATTATTGTAGCCAGGGTAAGACTGTAACCAAGAAAAGGCGGCACTTACTACTGTGAGAATTCAACAATAAAAGCGTCTAAACACAACAGAACATTTTCCAGCAGGAATATGATCCGCAATCAGGGAAAAATTAATAACATCAACAAACAGGTTTACAAGTTTGCTGCACTTTCTCCTGTGAATAATCCCAGATAAAAAAAATTCACCACGGCTGGGTGTGTTGCAGCAGGAAAATTATCCTGAAATCTAAAAAAAAATATTTAAAAAAATTAAAATAAAAAAATTTGGCAACCAAGCACCTGCATAAATATATAAATGAATAATGAACAAAATCAAGCCTGAGCCAATCAATATTAACACATACTGAAAATGCTTTACAACCACATATAATTTGATTAATCAATGCATGCAGCTTGAAATACACCTGAGGCGGTACATTCTGTCAATCTGTTTGAAATCTGGGTCAGGTTAACCCTGTCAAACCTGGAACAACACCACTTTTCTTGTGCTGTCTTCAGATTACTTTCACAAGTATTTAAACCTTTGAACCCTAAGCAAATTGGTGCGATTTTTCCAAGATACGGGGTAAAATGCAATTTTTAAAGCACTTTTCAAAGGTAATTACTTTGTTTTGTTTTTGTTTAACTTAAAAAAAATTAACACATTTTCAGGTAATTTTATTGTGCTCTTGACAAATTTCTCGCTAATTGTTGGGTATTTTCTTCTGTTGTGTATGTTTTTCAAAGAAATCAAAGATTAAAAAAAAAGGAGCACAACAAAGATGATATTTTTTTTCTAAAAAGTTAAAATACAGGACGTTTAGGATGTCCCTCATTAATGTGCCAACCTAAAACTGGACATGGGTTCATTTTCAGTGACTGAATATAGCAGGGCAAAGGGTAATTGTATGTCACAGCATCTCCTGAAGCCCCTTTGAGCTCATTGAACACCCTGACCCAGCTTTAGCACCCTGCTCACCTCAGCCAACAGTCATGTCTCTCATCTGCTGAACCAATGGGCCAGCAGCTAGTAGAGGTTGATAACCTCTAGGATGAGTCCAAACCACCACCATTGGTAAAGGGAATGAGAAGCTTCTAGTCAACCAGCATACTCTTGAGGTTGAGAAAAGCCATTTGATATTAGGGCTGAGGGGGGAAAATGGACTCCAGCACTGGGATTTTCCAACAGCAGGAAAACATAAAAAAAGAACAGAGATACCAGTGTTGGTTTATGTTTTGTCATGTAATAAGTCCTGCCATAAGTTTGTCTCTTGAGGCACCATACTTTGTTAAAAGGATGAGGCTGTCATAATTCTATAATTTCATTATCATAAACAAAAAAGGCCTAAAAAAAGGCAACACTGCATATACCTCTGAGCCAAAGAACACATGAAACAGTCACACTAGTGTAGCCGGTGTGGTTAATTCACATCAAACAGATCAAATTAAGAAAAACAAAACAAAAAAACATTTCAGACACGCATGTTGTAAAGCAGGAATCGTCTCCCAGTTATATGGCTTGAGTTCTGGTATTTTCAGATTTAGCAGTGATGGAATGATAATGTCATGACTCAGGAAATGCAGGATTTACCCCAAATGTAGACAAAGCAGATAGTTAGGTGAAGTTAAGGGATCCATTGCCAAAGTGATGGTATGTACTGTATATGTGTATGTATGTATAAAGGCTTACAAGCAGGCAGCTGCAGGACTCATGAGGCATGCATGGGTCAAAACCAAGAAGGCAGTCCAAATACGGAGAAAAAGAAAAAACACTCAAAAGGGGCAGAAAGGAAATCCAAGGTCTAAAAAAATGTGGTAACAACAGTCAGTTAACAAGTTCTAGTTTCCAGAGGCTAGAAAGCAAAGCTGCAAAGCACATGGCAGCATTCGCAAAATGGTAGCTGGCTGGGGAAACAGAGCTGCTAAATGTTCTGCAGGGCTGATTGGGCAAAGTGGAAACAGCTGAGAGTCAGGTGACCGATGGGAGGGACTCATGGGAAGATCTGAGGACATCTGGTGGACAGGTAGAAAATAGCAGGTCTGACCAGTTTGTTTATTTGTGAAATTGGATCCCTACCAGGATAGTAACTATTCTTCCTTGGCTCCACACACAAAAATACATACATGGACATATCATACAAATACATATCATGTTGTTTTTTAAAGATTATTTTTTGGGGCTTTTATTGCCTTTAATGGACAGGAAAGAAGAGGGGGCAACCTGCAGCAAAGGGTCAAAGCCGGAAACCACGGTCGCTGTAGCGAGGATACAACCTCTGTATATGGGGTGCCGCTCTATCCACTGAGACACCAGGCAACCCTATATATCATGTTTTACCCAAAAACATAATTAGGCACTATAATGTCATGTGGCTTGAAAATTTGTGCATATAGCAGTTGTAAATGGGCAAAAAAATCTCCCCCAGGAATCATGCCCCCAGACTCTCCTAACATCTGGCCGCACTCCTAAAACTAGACAGTCATCATGACAGATAATAGAAAAAGTGTGCATTGATTTAGTATGCAGTTTGCAAGCATTACATACATTTACTGCACGATATTGCAAAAATATAGCTGGCTAGTAAACTAGCAAGCAGATGGATTTTACAGACCTTAGTGGACGTTTCAGTTCAGCTTAATTTCACAACACGTTTTTATCAGTCCCTTTAGTCAAAGAAAGTATTGTTTTTTAACACTGACATCAGAATTGCTAATGTATTGCCTGGAGGGAAGACGGCACTGGAGAATGCACCTGTGTGTCTGCCATGACCTTTTAATCCGCTCCTCTTCACTGACTCTACAACATACATGTCAAGCAGCGCTTCAAGGACCACCACTTTACCTTGCCTTCTGCATCCTACACGTACCAAGGTACACACAAACAAACAAACACACACACACACACACCTACTGTGATTGCTGTCCTGGTCTCCCACTAATTGGCAATTAAACAGCACCCACAAAGCAATCAAGAAATGGCCAGGACAGATGTGACGCAGAAAGAAGAGGGCTTGTTTATAATTTTCCCAGCAATAACTTTCAGCTCACTCGTAGAGGAGATGAATCATAATGAGGTGGATTGTACAAGAGTTGTTTGTTGTTTGCTGTAGACAATTCAGCTTGTAATGTGGCGTCCTATAGAGGTCGATGACTACACCAAACAACATTTTAATGGTCACAAAAGATTAGAAACTTTATGTTACCTTTGGGTAAGGCCAAACAAATAATGGGACTATACATATACAAACTCAAAATATTTATCTTATTAAACAATGATTATGGCTGTCGTGATAGTCATATAGAATTGTGTATTTGTGTGTTTGCGTGTATGGGTTTCTGTGTGTTACCTCATGGAAAGACAGAGTAGTTTATTCCAGTTCCTGCTCTGCATAGTATTTTTAGAGCTTACGTTTTTCTTTGAAGTTATTTTTAATTGTGTTGCCCGGACGGGTGTTAATTAAGAAACAGTCATTAATCGTAGGCTATGCATTAGCAACACTGGAGCTTAGTCACAGAGCTGCTATTGAAGAATGGAAACTTCACATCACTGCGCTCCACTTAAATACTTTCTTGGGAGAGAGAAGCATGGGGGGGATTCATGTGCTTGCTCCTAGTTTCCGCCCTCAATTAAGTTAGGAAATCAAAATAATAGAAAGGCTCATGTAAAAATGAATTAAGACCTTTCAAGGTAGCTTAAAGTCTACATAAAACTAAATGCCTATTTTATTTGACTTTTTACATGTGTCCTGTTCTGAGGAAAAAGTCAGCACTTCAAATAGGGAACTTTACACTGTTAGCCTCATTAGAGGATGTTTCCAGTTTACATCATGGGTCAAGTTTTGGCTAACATTTCTACCGTATATGACAACAAGTAATAGCAACAATAAATATGATGGGCTGAGAAACACAAGTTGATAAACAGACCGTTTATTAATCAGCTAACAGTTTAGCTCCAGAGAAATGAAAGGTTGTTCACCAAAATAGTGCAATATTGACAACATTTTGGGTATACTCCCTTATTGGTTTATTCAATTTTGTGTAAAATACTGTATAAATCATAAATCATAATCATACTGTATAAATAATGATGGTCAAACCAACAAAATAAGATCTAAATTATAATAAGCTGCATGGCTGAATATATCTTTTTTTTTCCTACTTCATTTGATACCCATTATGTGATTGGAAGCATTCAGTTTCATAACACGCTGCCAGACGTCACAGCCATTTAGTACGGCCATACATTTTTGTGGCACACTAAACTGCCAACTCTGTCAAATACACTACACTTGACTTCATTACACCACAGATTGTGTGGGTTGTAGCTGCTGTGTTAGCGAGCCAATCACATGTTGCAATAAATCAAACAATGCCTGCAGTGATTGAGCGTGAGCAAAACCTGAGAAATGTTCTTTTGAAATGTTTTTTTAGGTCTGGGTACAAAAAAGACTGAATGCAGGTATCATTTGACTGGACAAGTTTTGGTATTACTTGGTACTGGCTTTTTTCAGCCGATCTTGGAAACCTCTTAGGCAAGCAAACACATCAAACCCTGGATTATATTTGATAAAAGTGTTTTTAATATGACAGGCTTAAAGAACTATTTCACTGCTGGAAATATGGTCTTTTTTTGTAAAACAGGAATGTCTATGTAGTAGGAAGGCACAAATACTTTTAAAATTGCCACTCCATGACCAGAAGGTGACCAAAAGGTAAAAAACACAAAACAAAAACTACCAGAATGCACTGTGCCACTGTGGAATAATAACGCGTTCTCTGGTGGGTGACATATGTTATGCTATGTTGCTTGAAGTTAAAATATGCTTCTGGAAACATTTTAGACGAGAAGAGAAATAGACAATACAGTAACAAAATATTGCTTTATATATATAAGGTATGATTAGGCTTTGGTTGAGGTCAGGCACTATTCATGTAAGATTGTTATGGTTAATAAAACATGTCAATGTTTGTTGCATGCATCCCATTCTAACATTACTTAGAATTTCAGCGCCATCTTGATCATGAACCTAATAATCACAAGGCACCATTTCTCTTCACATTATTCATATGTAGTGCACACACAAGTGTATTTCAAGAAGAAGATGAAAATGATTCAAAGAGGGAGTTTACCAATCCATGACAATGTATTGCTTTGAGAACATACTAGGGGGAGTCAACATCTTTCAACACTGATATTTTTCATCTCTTCTTCATCTTTTTTTTTTGCTCTGCTTAGCATCGCCCTACTTTTTGTAACCAGTTTTTAAGTCATTTATTGTTTAGTTCACCAGAAGCTGACAGAGAGAGAATATACGTTATGTCTTGAGTTGATGCATCAGAATGTAAAGATTCTCCCCCTAAAAAAGTGTTTAAAGTTGAAGTCTGGTCTTTATGTCATTTCTTTGTACCAATGGCAGGGGATTTGAACTAAATCTTACTTTTAAAAGGCTAAGACCATACTACTTTATGCTATAAATGTCACTAAAGCTCAGTGGGAGCATGTTCGCATTGCAGTCTAGAGTCTCTGCTCTCTACTAGATTTCCGGTGGTATTGAATGTCCTTTAAAGTCCCTGCTGCCTTGAATTAGATGAGGGAATATTGATATTAAAAATACCAGGCAGTGTCAAGAATGCAGAGCAAAGTTGAGGCTAACTTGCTGCCACAATCAGGCCGATCCCTCAGAGAGGCCACAAATCTCATTTCCTATTTCCCACCTCCGTGGCAAGATACCAATTCCGACATCAAACACTGCCCTCTTGGGCTCAGCAACGCCGGTGGAGGGATAATAGTGGAAAAACAACACCACATAGGAGGTGAGAGGAAACAGTTGTGTTCTCACAGAATGACCATTTCGCACTGAGTCATCTTCATTATGAAAGCAAAAGTTAAAGAACAAATTTGTCTCTTTCATGTTGGAAAAAACTCAGCGTGTAAATGTAATTAGAGACAAATGACTGTTCACATAAAGATGCAAACAATTGTAAAAGACCCTTATGCTCTTTTCCAACAGCAGAAATGTAGGGCCTGCTCTGAGGGTTGTGAGTGAAAAGGCTAAAAATTTAGCACTTATACACTGAAGATAATGCAAAGATGGGCAATCAACTGCAGGAGAACAATCTCATGAAACTGCTGCTAATGAGAGCTAATTAAATGCTGAATGGGGAGGTTTGAGGGTAGCTGAACACATTGGCTCCTTCTAATCTCTCATTTAACCGGGTTTACTGGTCAGATGGAACATACAGCAGTTAGTTTGAGTCAATAATGGTATTAGTAGTTATTTTTCCCCCATTATGAATAGTTGAAGATTGTTACTGGGGAAGGACAAGGAGGTGCTCCATATGTTGAAGGCTGAATGGTCTTATTTATTGTAGAAAAGACTAGTTTTCAAAGGCACATTGAATCAGAATGTATCTTTATCCTCTTTAGGGGCATTTGTAATAGTTTTCCTAGGTGTCCATCCTAGTACGGACAAGGCAGGGACAAGAACACATAATGGCAGTAATGGCTTGAGCGGCCCCCAGGGCCTCACAACTGAAGTGCCCCTCTGGGCCAAATGAAACATTGATGAATATTATTAGTTAGATATTACTGCCTCAGTCTATGTTATTGCCACTCCTGCTAATGCCAGCTCCCATTTAACAAGCAATGACACAGTTGTCTTCAGTGTTGGCAGTCTTACCCTTCGCAAAGTTCAGAAGCTAGTTAGCTATGCTCGTGCCATTGCTCTGCGAATGGCTATGTCAGTCTTTTCGTCTTTTAGTCTCAAGCACATTAATGAACATGAACAGAAATGTATAAAATGATCCTACTTCTCACTTGTTTTATTGCCTCTGTAAATATTTCCCTAATGATTTTATGCTCTCAAACACAAGTTTTACGTTTTCTTCAATACATCATTATGTTTTTTTTTGTTTTTTTTTTGTAAATTATAGTTCCATTTAGAGTCAAATAGACAACAAAGCAGGGTATGCTATGAGGCTTACTGGTGAATGACAAGTCACTACCGTAGCCACGTCCTCGCATTCTCAGTCAGATCAACCCCTCGCTCCTTTGTGGAGGAGTGAAGGGTTGATCTTGCCCAAATAAAGTCCTTTCTGTCACCAAACAACCAAAAATGGTGACGGCAGAAATTCCAAACTTCCTTCAAAATACTACTCCACAAACCACGGTGGCTACATTACTTTTTTAAGTAGTCTGTGGGGTTGGGTCATGTTGTCACTAATAGCAAATGGGTAATAATAGATTTACTCTCTGAATGTAAAAGGAAAATTAGCTTAATTGCTTGAGTGTGATTGTGGAGGAGGGGGATGATCCTATTTTGTATTAATGTTTCTGTCAATCAAAATATCTGTGTGTGTCCCTGCTGATAAGAAAACAATACATTAGCGAGAGATATGAGAGCCAGAAGTCAAACAATTCTTACCTCAATCTCAAGTTAGAAAAAAAGAGATATTGTGGTGGCTTGTTTATGTTCCAATAGATGCAGAGCTGTTTCAATGGGATTACGTTCCCAACACACTAAGAAACACACATTTCCACCCCTGTATCCTTATTATTCCTCCCTGATATTAAGGCTGAAAATCACATTAGAGGAGAGAATCATTAATAATTCCCCCCTTTTCTGTGCTGCCTTTTACTAGATTTACTTTCATCTAAAGGGCAATTTAATCTGAGTGCGGAAGCTACTTTTATCCCCCAGTGCCCCTCCTCTCAGTGTCTCTCTCTTTTCCCTCCTTGCTTTGTTATTACATGATGATGCTTTGTTCTGTTAGTACTTTGCACATAGAGTAAAAGGGAAAAAAAGTTCTGGGAAGTGAGTTTCTGACTTAGCCGCCTGACAGGCTCCTCCTGATGTGACGTTAAATTAATAAAACAAATGTGGTTTGCTGAGATAGAGCGCTTTAAAGGAGGTAAGAGGACGGGAGCAAAAATCCTCTTCCTCCACCGCAATTGCTTCGCCGGTGTCCTTTTTTCTTTCTCTTTGGAGTATGTGTGGTTTAATGTGTGTGTGTGAGTCTGTTTGAGAATGTGTGTTCGAGTACCTCACCTTCACAGAGTTTAAATCCGCCAAATCCTTCTCTGTTGGACGGTGGCCTGGCTGGCTGTTCTATGGTATAGCGATGATTCCACCGAGCAGCAGCTGCCTGCTGTAGTCTGTGGACGAATTCCAGCAGGCGCGCGCACACACACACACACACACACACACACACACACACACACACACACACACACATGCACACACACTCAACATAACAGGGTGTGTGCCAGGAGTACAAAGCAGGCATTATTCCTCAGAATATTTATATTTTGCTGGAATACATGATGTGTAGCTGAATTTAAAGGGACATTCCACTTCTTTTCTACCTGCACATCTGTGTGGACACATGCACACACACATGCTAACCTTTATCCTCTCTCATTAAGACACCCCAACATCCCATCCACATTCATCACATGGTGATCACGGAGCTCAGACCTTCAACCTTAGCCCTCCCTGGGGTGAGGCACCACAGCAATCAGCCCCCTGCTTGCCTCACATCCATCACACCTGGCCATCGCTGGGTAGTAGTTATACAACACACACAATCACACACTATGACACAACATGCGTTGATGTGACTCATGCCCCTAAACTCCCTCCTCACATACCACCACCCCTTCTATTAGGGCATTTTGTGTTATTTCACTCACATTTTGGCCTGAGTGCCATTTTGCTTTATTTGTCCTCCACTCACAGCTGGAAACCACGCTGACATAACATTGCTGATGCACATCCCCCTGATGGAAGCTAAAAACTGTCGCTTTTTACCCCCCCATGGACAGCCACACTTCACAGTGAGAGAGTTACGATATAGCTGTTGTTTGAAAAAGCTTTAAAATCTTTTGATGCACTTTACTGATGCATTGAAAGCTGCAGTAACGGAGGAATAAATGTAAGCAATTAGTGTAAATGTTATCGCACATTATGTAAAGGTCATACTGAATAGTCAAAAGGAATAAGTGTCCATGGGCCTATAAAAATTTTTCATCCCAGAGGCTTGGTAAATAAACATGTAGCATTGCTTTGTCTTCATTCTCATTCCCTGTCTACCTCGCAGCCATTACTCATGCACATTTGCATATGGAGTAGTTAGGAGGCACTGCCGGTGTTGTGTGTGTGTGTGTGTGTGTGTGTGTGTGTGTGTGTGTGTGCTCAAACTGTATGTGTGTGGATATGCTTTCATTTATGTCCAACAAAGGCTGACTGAAGAGCTCCCCATTTCTCCACTTCGTATTGATCCGTTAATTGTGCCGCTTAGGTGTAAACATGAATCAATGCTGTGGTGTTGCAACAAACGAGGCACACAGGCTGTAAATTAATTACCCAAAAATAACAAGTGGGGCCCCTGATGGAACAAACAAAAGGGAGAAGTGGTCCAAAAGTTATGATGTTAGATCCAGTTGGGATGTTCGAGCTACAGGAGAGTTCTGTTAGAGTACCTGATGGAATAGTCTTTCATGTGGGGATCTGAAATTATCTGCTAAAATAGGCAGGGAAAGTGCACACTGGTTGGGGAGAGTAGGCATTTAATTTCTAGTATGCATCACAGGGGGACTGAATTCATATCATATGATACTGGAGAAGAATCCTTATGCATGCTTTCAAAGTGCTGATATTTAATAATCAATACACTGGGAGAATAAGAATTAGGTGGCACACATGTATAACTAATATATGGTTTTAAAACGTAGAAGCAGTATATCTTAGTTTTTACATTAACATCTAGTAATAAATGAATTGATATCCTGCCTGCATATGTCTGAAGAAGTCACAGAAAGAATATCTGGTCACAAGAAGAAGATTGAGAAAAGTATCATGCCTTGCCAACTCACACTTCCATGTTTATAAAACAGCTTCATCATTTTGTGACATTATTACGGGCGAGCTGTGATCCTTCTCCAAGCACAGCGACTCGCTATTAAAGTGTTTCATTTAGAAAGAGACATTTGAAGTCACAAAAACCCCCACAAATCCAGATCTTCACTTTTACACTATCAAACAAATGTCACAATTCTTAGAGAAATGTCTATTAGCATATAACAGTGTCTAATCCTTTTTTATTTCTCTGACACCAACTCTCCTACACGAGGCATCAAACCTCCATGTGTTTTTTCAAAAGATGAGGAGCTGGGTTTATTTTTACTTAAGACTTTTTTTCTTTTAATGCACTCATTGCATGAGTTTTTTTCCCCCCATTGTCCTGTGTTTTTTAGTATTTTCTATGGATGGCTTTTAAGTCTTCATTTCTTTGTTCTCTGCTGCCACCATCCTAATCCACATTTGCAATTAGTGCAATGAATAGTGAACATCAGTGAGCTCATGATAGTTCCTGTCAGCAGATATTTTTTAAAAGATCATACGGTGCCTAAAAAAGTACTAAAAGTTGTAAAACTTTGAATCACAGTAGATTTATTAGGCCTTTTTGACACTGAACAGAAAAAAGATGTTTTACTATCAAAGCAAAGATAAATCACTACAAATTGACCCATTCTGTAAAAATACAATGAAACAACAATGAAAATATTGTTGGCACATTGCTCTGCCAACACAATGGCCTTGTTCTCCCGACAAAGCAAGAGCCACCTTCTTATGTTAAGAGATCACAGGCTGGTGTGCAAAAAACAGGTTTTCAGTTGCTGTCAAAGTATTGCTCCCATGACTGCAGAATAGTTGACCCTCTCTCACAACCCTCAAGGATGGTGCTGGAGAATAAAGGCAACCTTGACTGCAGTAATTACAGGCTACACATCGCTACCCACCAATTACAGAGCAATATTTTGATTAGTTTGTCACTGCAAACAGGGGCCAAGGCTGTTCTGTGTGAGCCATAACAAGAGGTAGTCTTTGAGAGAACACAGAGAATTATAAACTCCCCATGAGGAAAAAGCACAGCCATAACAACAGCAATACGTCTACAACTAATTTACTACTACTGCTTTTGTAATATTTATGCAATTATTAGTTATTTATTTATCAAAAAAGCCTGATAGATTAGCACATTTTTAAAGGGGTTGGTGCACACAAACCAAACAAATGTATTTTCTCACTTATTTCTAGTTGTATTTAGCCTTGCAGATAGCTCTGGTTTGATTTTCTCTGTCTTTGAGGTATGCACACGCGCTCCGTTTTCAGTATCTGAGGCCAGGTCCTCATTCCATTTAGCACAAGCAGAGGTGTGGAGTCATAAGACCTTGCAACTCAACTTGTACTTAAACACAAATGAGCCCTTTCACTTAAAAATACTTGACACCTTCCCCTAACTCCAAAGATGAAAAAAGGTTTTCGTAAAATGTGTGCCATGAATCAATTAACTTTGCTTCACTTCCTCAATCAACAAGTGTCAAGGCTGTTCATTTCCAACAAGTCAACATTTATTTCCCCGGATTACTTTATTGGTACAAGTCTGACAACAAGAGACAACCACGAAGAACTAACAAGACTTTACTGAACACCAGCTGGGAAAAAAACAAAAAACCACACCAAAGATAATTTCACTTGCGGACTAAAAACGACTCAGTAGTCAACAAAAAATGAATTGCATTATGAAAAAAATGCAAGCTGCAATTTAAATACAGCCCAGATGCACCGCACTCAGGCCCAAGTTGACTGGGCTGATCTAAACAACGCCTGTGTGATAAATTCCTCAAAGAAGAAAAGCAGCAGCTGAAAATGTCTGCAGATTGGAAAAACAGTGAGGTTTCTACAACAAGAAAGGTAAATGATTGTGGTTGCAGTATTATGTCAGAATTGTTTTGCCAGTGCTGCCAACATGTATGTTATATGTCACACTAGGGGACGACACTGTGTTAAATGTCACGTCCCTCACACCTCTTTTGCTTCTGCAAATCACAATACTGTCGAACGATCTAAAATCACACATCGGAGCGCCATGACGCTGCCACTGTTTTGTTCTGTGTAAAAATGCAAAGGCAAGCTGATGAAGGGACTTTACAGCAGCCCTAGTGTGATCTCTGTGTAAAAGGGCTAAGATGTCTGCTGCATAGTAAATTGTGTTAATCACAGGGGGGAAAAGTGATCTTTGACGAGGGACAGAGAGTGCAAACTGCTTCCTTTTTGTCAGTCTTTTCTTGACCTTAGCAATGTGCTGCAAGTGTCGAAAAATCACCATAAGACATTCAATCATGCTTCAAGTATATATTGTGATGCAAGAAAAAATTCTGCAGGAGAAAAAAATTAAATACATTGTGAACAATTGGTTCAGTATCAGCCTTTTGTGCGACTTGCCAGATATGTTAATTAACAACGTTTCCTCATTACGTTGATAATTAAAAGTAATCCAGGCGGCATTAGATTTCCTATAAAACACATACCGCTGCTGCAAATTAGTTATGAATAATCATGATTTCGAGGAGACAGGATTGACTGTCAAGTTCAGGGTAAAATTCTCTGCTACTGCTATTCTTTGCAGCTGGAAGTGTTTGTGAATTGGTGGAGCATCACACTGCCATCAGTGTTGGTATTATTTCTCTGTTGGGGTTGTTTGTTTGGGTCAGGTTTGACTTTTCTGAAATGTATCACATGATTTCCATATAAAAACAGCCACAAAACACCTGCATTTAAACACACCTACACACTGTGTCTAGATGCCTGTCAAAGATAGTGTGCGCAAGGTTGAGGGGAAGTACTGTGATTGGGGTTGGGACAGGAAGACAGAGGGTAAGTTTCTCTTTAGTGAAGAGAATTGGTTTGACCACGTTACACCCCTTTACACACCAGCGCACACTTACACACACACACACACACACACACACACACACACACACACACACAGCATCCACATATGTCACCTGGGAGACACAAGGGACTGAGGCTCAACCTTGGGAGGGAAAAGCTTAAACGCTGGTCATTGGGCCAAGAGAGCAAATGAAAACAACATCCCTCTAAATCAGTTGCTTTTCTCTCTGTCAGCCCTCCTATCAATCTGCCCCCCGTCCCGTCCTGTCCTGCTCTCAATCCTTCAGTCATGTCAGTTTTTCAAGCCATCTATTTTGGTGTTGTGTTTCTCTCTCTCTCTCCCTCTCTGCATGCTATTCCTGGCATATTGTCCTCTTTCCCAGATGGTGGCTGATCTGAGGGACGTCTCACTCCGCTCCCCACATATGGAGCGCCTTTCACTGGGCAGAGAGACTCTTGATCCCCCCATCTCTCTCTCTTTGGCTAGCTGGGGCAGCGCCAGAGCCCAGATCAGATCCCTGCGGAGGACACATCCCTCTCACCGGGTGGCCAGGTAACCCAGCGCCAGCAGGCTGGGCTGGAACAACAAATACGCCAACTCACAAATTCAAATTCCCATCCATATCATGGTAGGTATGGGCTACGCAGATTGTATCATATCTATCTCACGTGGCCTGCTGCAACAGTGTGAAACACCAATTAACAATGCTCATTTTCCCTCACCGGTTCCTGAAGTCTTCTCATTATGGTTATATCATTCCATTAGAATATATATATGACTTTAATGGATTTAATTTCATGATTACACAGATAAGTATTAGATCATCTCTCGGGTTTTCATGGAATGGCTGTCAGTTGGGATTCAGGCAACATATTAACACTTTTCAACACATACGCAGATGATGGTATGTTGTACAAGATTGAATGCATGGGTTGTTGCTGTGGGAGTTAATGGGGATGTGCTGGCAATCTCTCAGCCTGTTATATGCAGCCATACACAGGGCTGACTTAAATGGATAACTAACATGCTTGGTGCATAGGGACGGGGGGATAGCATGAAATGACTCTGGGCAACAGGGGAGGAGAGCCTGCATAGCTGAGACAGTGAGGGAGCCACATGGAGTCGTGTTCATAAAGTTTTACTGGGATGTAAAATTTGCTGATTGTTTATTATCCAAGCGAGGGGGAGCTGAAATTGGCCAACAAAGCCACTGTGAAGAGCGGTTATTAATTGCTGTGTGCTTTGTTACCGCCATGGGTGTAATGATCAAGTGTGGATTGTTTTAATCAGGCTTGGCATGATCTGATGAGCTCTGAAAAGTTGATGTTACACGCTGATGGCTTTCTGTAGGAATTAACACTCAAGAGGGATAACAATTAAAAAGAGACACGGCAAAGAAACAGAAGAAAAGGGCAATTAAAAAAGTTGGATTATGGAGACAGGATGAAATGAAAGTGCGGTACGCTGATTGAGAAAGGGCACATATGGATGAGGGGCAGGGCTTGTACTCTCACTGACTCACACATACACACGCACACACACACACACACACCGACTGAGTGAGCAGCAGGGCTGTGGAGTGTAAGCAGGTGTCCTATGGGAGAGAGTGTACCATTAGCAGATCATTTCCCTCTCCGCTCCAGCAGGCCCTCCTCTATCATACCTCCGCTGTCAGCACTGCCTCGGAGGATTATGGCGAAAGAGAGAAAGGGAGAGGGGGAGAGACTGAGCAAACGGGTGGGAAAAGAGAGCAGAGTGTGAAATTGAAACTTGCATAGCACCTATGTGCCCTCAAAACTGTGATTATTACCCGGTAGGCATTTTTCCCCTTTCCAATCCATATTCCCCCTGGGAAAATATCAGCAGAGCATAATGTACATTGTGGAACTGCATGTCGAAATTTACTGTATAGTCTTTTGGTTACCAGAGGCAACTGTAAAGTAAAAATAGTAAACATGAGATTCAGCTGCTGACAGATTTGTACTGAACTTCAAATGCTTCTCCCCAGCTACGCAGCTGAAAAATGTTTCCGCGGTTTTGTTGTTTTGGGTCAGTCTGTGACATCTCCCTTGATCCCTGACCCTCTGTCCCTCTTGAGAGCTGCGCTAGCTGGGGGCAAAGTGATGGCCCCGGCTGGCAACAAGCCCACTGTCATCAGAGATAAGGACATCTTTCTACACCCAAAGCCCAGGGACGGAGGGAGGAGAGGCTGTGGAGATGGAAGGTCAAACAAGAGTAGGTGGACGGACAAAGGGTGAGAAGGGTGAGAGCTTGGTAATGAAGTTGGAGGAGAGAGAGGTGAAAGGAGGTAGAAGGAAGCCCAAATCCTACACAGCCCTCAGCTGCTGGACATGACAGTGTGTACATGTGGATGTAGAGATATTCCATGGGGTCCTTTACTGTGACATGAAAGCAGTAGTAAGCTAAAAATAACAGTGTGGTAAGCGGGGTTAGCGATAGTCCACATTAAAAAGCCAGGACATGGATGGAATGATGATAAGTGTACATTTTGTACATGTGCATTGATGCACGTAGATACATGCACCAGCAAACAGAGTATGTATGAACACTTATCTCTAAACCAAATACACACAGTCCTACATGCACTCCAGCTTAGTGGTATTCATGTTCAAATTGGACAATTCTGCAGAGCACAATTTACATGTAAAATACAGTGCCAGTGCAGGAGGCAGTATGCCCATGTTTGGGTGGTGGAAAGTAAGAATGAAAAAGGTTGAAGAGATAAATGTATGTTTTAACATGGTAGTTTTATTGCAATAGCTACTGGCAACATGTTAACCTTTCTAGTGCAAATTGTCCTGTGATACAACTTCCCTATTGTCAGTCAACAATATGACTCTATTGCTTGGTAAACTACTTTGAATATACAAATAAAGCTGCCTTGCCTTTCAAACATTTTTTTCTCTCTCTGTCTCTCTTCCCATTTTACTCACTTGTGATTGTTACTCTACTCTGTCTATTTAAATGGTGCTGACTAGCAGTAGACAGGCAGCCAATCATTGAGCCTGATGTCTGTCAGCCTGCTTTTGTCATGTGGAAGTGGGTGTGGTTTTACCTAAAGTGGGTTAGAAAAATGCCTCCTCACCTTCTCTTTGCTCTGTAAAGTAACAACACAGGTGAAACTTTTTGATTATTTTTTTACATTAGGGATGCATGATGTTGGATTTTTGGTGAATTTCCGATATGCCAATGTATAACAACTTATTTGGCCGATAACCTGTCCCAATATATCCATTATTATCTCCGCCTAATTTTAGTGATCATACAGTCTCTTCTCTAGTGGAATTAACATCATATGATACACACTCTTATCATGATGGCCCACCAGCAGATAGAGACATTAAATAAAATGCTTTTCAGAGTATTTCATTTTCATTCATTGTGCAAAACAAGAAAAAATACTTTTAATAAGGGCGGATGTTTGGTACATGTTCACTATGTCAATGAAAAAAAATTGGTTTGTAATATCAGTAGAATTCAGCATATTGTCCAATTCACATTTTAAAGCCAATATCTGCCGATACTGATGATGTGCGAATATTATTGTGCAGCGCTAATTGAAATATTTTTTGCTGTGTAGTATCTGTGTTACTCAAATGCTGAAAGCACATTGTTGTGATCTCTTAAATATTTTGCTAGGTGTGTTATAAGAGTAGCGTGGCTCTTTTAAGGAGTAGCTCAGTGAGCTCAGTGCATTACAAGTGTGTTGGTGGAGAGAGAGAGGAAGAGGGTGTGGCTGCACTCAGAGTAGACAGCTGTTGGCGATTGTTGCAGAAGGAAATTAGCAGTAAAGTTGTCAAGTGGTAGTAATCGTACAGTGTAGATTTCAGTTTCCCCATGAATATACTATAATGCTCCTCTTTGTGCCTTCTGAATATACTTTGAAAGATTAAGCAGAAACACACATGCGAGGCCTCTGAGTGACCTAAGCTAATAGAAGATTTACTGTAAATAAACACCTACCAGAAAAGAAATAAATGCTCTCTTGTATACCTCCTGTATTTGACCTTGAATTGCATTCTCTCAGTAGATAAGACAAATAGCAGCCTCAGACAAATAGCCTGTATAATATTTTGAAAAGTGTTTCCAAAAACCCAATAATACATCACATCTTCAGCGCTCACCCTCAGACAAAGCCCTCTCTGTCAGAACATCAATGACATGATGAATTAATGATTTGTGGGTTGTCAAACAACAACGTCTCTGTCACAGCCAGCTATTGATGAGCCATCTTGCAATGAGGGTAAATGATTAGAGGTGGGAACCGCTCTTGTGAGGAGTTGCTGAAATATATCACATAAAAGCCAGAGCGATACATCTTTATCTGAGCCTTGTTTCGTAAGTGTTTGAAACATGCACCAAAGAAGATTTCATAATATTTTTGCAGGAACAAGAAAAAAAAATCATTAAGGGTGGAGGAAAAAGTAATTTGTTATTCACATTAGCCCCTCAAAGCAAAAAGCTCCAGAAACTAGGCAGCAATACAATGAAAGAGCACTGATCATCACAGAGCGTTGGAGTTAAAATATAATTTAGATGACAAGGCCCCCATGCTGCATTCTCGTTGGTGTAATCTGACAAGCGTTTGCAAAGAGGTCAGCCAATCAGAAGTTGTTTTGGACAGCCACTCCTTGAAACAGATGCTATTCTGGGTGTTCTCGTTTAGAAAAAATTTCCCTCCCAGCTCTGACTGGTGCCTAAGGCCTTGCTTGGAGCCTGCTGTAACTATGGTAGACTATTTCCTCCCCAGTGAAATAGACAGAGGGAGTTGCAGTGGTAGCTTGATCTCATATTCACCTTATGATTCATGGAAGGCAAGAAATCACAGCTTTGGACTGCCTTTAACCTTTAAAATGTCCAGGGATCCAACAAATCTGTAGTATGTCACTAAATGACAAAGTCCATAGACATTCCATCCATTACAACAAAAAGTAACTTCAATTTGAAAACCAAGACTATTTTTTTTATCTTTCACCATAAATTACTCAGAAATATGCAGACAGGGGTGAAGAATTATAGCTACTTCTGCTAGTTCAGGTGCTGGACGCCATGTAGGGTCAGCCCTGCCAGGGCAGACAGAGTGGCTGTCCATTGAGGGGATGCAGAAATAAAAGCTTCGACCCGGATCAGTGAAGCATCCGACACACTCGCCTGAGCTCTTTGGGTCTCTGAGGCAGGAGCTGCCTTCCTGTCACTCACTGTGTGAACACACACACGCACACACACACAAAGACATACTCACCAAAGAGGCAGCAACAAAGGCATGCAAATACTCCAACACTGACACATACAAAGAGGAGATTTAAGGACCTATTTTCTCAATCGGCTTATGAGTCATGGGGTCCTACATGAACACAGTATTTTCTGCCAAAGTTAGAACTGTTTTGCTTATTTCACAAGCAAGATCGAAGTAAATGAAGCTCAGTTGGAAAAAGGTGATTTGACAGACTTTGGTAAATCAGTGTGGGCAACATTTCTTGTCAGCACTGTAAATTAAATCTGATTAAACAACATCAACAAAGTCCTGATAAGGCTAATCAGTCAAGTTGTTGATCGAGAAGTCTTAATAAATAACATCTAATGATGACTTTTCTGAACTCTAAGTTTGATTGAATGTTTTTTTAAACGTATTTTTTTTTTTAAATTATCATTATTGATTTATTTTTCATGCATATAACTATTCCCATCCCGCAAGGGCAAATTCATGTATAACCAATCTTAAGTGTTACAAAACTATGAAACAAGAAAAACTTAAAAACCAAAAAAATAGAAAACATTTTTTACAATCAGATTTTCATATCTCTGTTGTCCACAACAACAAATATCCATTTATCTATTATGTGTAACTGCTTATCCTTTACAGGGTCTGGGTTGCTGGAGCAGATCCCATCTGACATTCGTTTAAAAGTGGGATACACCCTGGACAAGTTGCCAGACTACCGCAGTGCTGACACAAAGACTACGTCCAGACTGCAGACAAATCAAGTTTGTTTCTCAAATCAGAGATAGAAATTTATTTGCAAGAAATCAGATCTGATTTGTGTGTCCAGTCATCACAAATTTATGTTACACCCTTTTGGTTGCGGTGGTTAATTATCTAAGTGTCAGTAACTATGTAGCAACACTGGTGATGCTGCTATCCAACACAGAAAGCATGAGTCATAGACGTCCATCACTTGCCCTCAAAACAATTTATTTTGGCGACTGTCCATGGACTGTTGTTCCTCATGCTGTTCTCTTTAGCACTCTGCTGGTAGCAGCATGGATCTGCTCAGCACTTCTGTCACTCTGGATTTGATGTTGTCATTGTGTGTTGTGTTCAAAGACACTTTGAAATCCAGTTTGAGTAGCCGGAGCATCCCGATCAAGATAAATCTGTAACGATCCATCTGAAATTGCATTTCAAACCCCCTCCAAATGTGGTTTAGATCAGATTTGTAAAAATCAGATTTATTGTGTTTTTTTTTCTCTCTAGAATTCCTAAATCAATCTTGACATAATCTGGATATGGGCTTGTAAAAAACTATTTGGGCTGGTAGTCTGTACAAGACCATATAGACAGACAGGCCATGAGTAATTCTGAGTCAACAGTAAACTTAACCTCCATGTCTCTGGACTGTGGAAGGAAGCTGCAGAAACTATAAAAACTAGGCTAACACAAGGAGAACATGGAAACCACAAACCTGGATTGGAACCCTAATCCTTCTTAGTGTGAAGAGGTAGTGCTAAGCACTGTACCACCATGTCGCCAACAACAACAACAACAACAACAACAACAACTACAACAACAACAACAACAACAACAACAACAACAACAACAACAACAACAACAACAACAACAACTACAACAACTACAACAACTACAACAATTAACTCCATAATACTGACTAAATCACATTGAATAATTAAACAGTCTTGCCTTCCTCTTCTGGCTTTTGACACAATGTTAGCGAATTCAAATATTTCCCAATAATAATTAAAAAAAAACATGATTGTTGCATTTTTTGTCATGAATATTAATTGGACACAGAAATGACTGAAATTTCAGGGTCTTCCAATGGGAATCTGATCTGATTGTAAAAGGGAAAAAATGTGTGTAAGATGAGAATCTGTAAGGAACATTGATGTATAACGCTTATTGTCAAAGGAAACACTTTAAAAGACACATGTAAGACACAACTGAAGCAAAGCACAGTATTAAAGTAAGCACTCCCCCCCTCCCTCTTTTATCCCTTCATCAGTACCCTCTCCTCCTGTGTATGCCCCTCCAGCTCTCCTGGTTAACATGTAACCACCTCTCCACCCAGGAGAAAGGCTTTTGGCTCTGCTGTGAGATAAAAGCTTGCAGCCTCCTCCTTTAATCTTTCCCTTCCCCTCCATTTCAGCTGGCCGCCCTCCCTCCCCCGGCTCACCCCTCCCTATTTATGACACTTTTATCAATGTGTCGTTTTGATTTGCCTTTTGTTTCTGCAACGGACACTTATTGCTTGAATTCCCAAATCTGCTTCTCTTCTGATGTCCCCTTTCCCCTTCATTCTCCTCTCTTCCTCCTTCCTCTGCTGTCTGTTGCTATACATTTCTCCTCCCCTCTCGTCCCTCAGCTCCCATCGTCGTAGTGTTTATATGATTTTGAGAGTTGATAGGAGGACCTTGGGCAATCTCTTAGTCAGCCAGACTTTCATTTTCCTCTGCCTCATACATCAATCTGCACCTCACTTTGTCTTTGTCCAGAGACTTGCAAAACAGACAGCTCAAGCTAAAGCATATTTATTTATTTTTTTAAATGAATTTGCTTTCCCAAGCCGGGGTCAGGTGCCAGCAATAAGGGGACTCTGAAATATTATTTCTTCTCCTTTACTTCTCATCTCACTGTTTTCATTTCTTTCTTGGCCCCAGTATTGCACAGCGCCTTTGTTTGACTTTTTATTTTGTATTCGGATGAGCATCCTGTTTGCCTTTCTTTGAACTAAGAGATGGATGGTTGCCATTGGCTGAGATAAAAAACAAAACACCCAAGTCAACAGCCATGTGACTGGGCTCCAACTGCATGCACAATGATGTTGGAAATGTTATTATATTGCATGAAACATGTTCCAAAAAATAAAATGACTGTTCTTGCTTAGTCTATAATTTGTACTGAAGAAAAAATAGACAAGCACTCACAGATCATGAATAAAGCAAACAATTCTGTCATTTAGGTCCCACACTACACCCACCCAGGTGTTCAGTTATTTTGGCTAATTAGACCTTTTTTTCTCAGGATCGAGTGGGCATATCAAGACCACGCTTGATTGACACTGGGAGGGAGCCGCTTATATTGCCTTTAAGTGTCATTGTGTGTGAAAATCAAGTCGGCAAAATGCAAGTGGTTTAACTTGTAAATGCACAGTTGCTTAGCAACTAACAACTACATTGGACACTGCCTTTTGTCTCTCCTCAAAAATGAATGAATATGTTGTTGTTATTTTAAGATCATGCCTAGGAGCAAACAGGAAAAGAGCAGATTGTAAATGATAATGATAACATAGCCTCTAACATGCAACTGGTCTACAGTCACAGTCAGTGGCTTCATAATGATGTAGTGATACAGTTTCAAGGGAGCTAAATGCATCTTAAGCCCTATTTGCACAGGACTTGTTTTACCTGGGGACCTCTAATAATTTGTTATAATTGCAAAGGTCATCTGTGATTTTTAATCCCATGCAAATCTCCCATGTCTGTTATTTGTTCTGTAAAAATTTCACTGGTAATTACCACAAGCCAATAGTCTTGATGGTATAGCACTACAGTGACCGTCTAAATTTCCAGAGTTTGAAAATTCATAACAAATCATTCATATATTACTATTGAGGAGGGCCAAATTTGCATAAAGAAAACTTTTACTTGTAGTACTTTAAGTGCACAAACAAACAAAAAAACTCGGTGCTTCTTCCACCACTGTGCATTAGCGATTACAAATGAAAGTTTTGATAGCATTTTGGGAGAAGAAGGCTCACAGCATGGAGACCTTTTCACAGAAAGAGCAAGCTCAAATCCGTCAGAAGAGCCAAATTCACAATTTCAAAGTCATTACTACACGTGCGCTTACAAAGTCTAGAATGCCATAACATCAGCACATTCACATACACTTTACCATGAACACAACAAACATGATGGACTTGCATATTCCTTTTGAATGTGTTGAGTTTTCAGACTTGCAGCACAGTGACCAAAACTATCTGAAATATAATAGGCATGTTGTGTTTTATCCCAGACTGCCTAAGGGAAAAAAATCATTCAGTCCACTTAGTCTTGATTAATGTTTCAGCTGTAACAGTAGCAAGTCTGCCCAGCTCTAAATCTCCCTTCTAATAAGAATTGTGGATAACATGCTAACTTCAATATGGGTTCTCAGTCTTCTTATGCTGTGGAACTTGATGTGAGCCAGTTGAAATACAAGACGGGCCTTTATAGGAACAGAGAGGAAAAATCGGCTGTTATTGAGAAATTAACCTTGTGATCCATATCTAGCTGTGTTTCCCTTTCATCTTCTAGAAAGCACTTTGATAACGTTTTGTTATAATGTTGAAAGAAAACTATGGTTGACTTTTATTCAATCCTATATTTGATATTCCTGATTTGAAAATGATTGACTGCATTTCCATTTTGCATTTTTGCATTCCCCATTCCCTTGTCTCAAAGTCAGTGTTTTTTTTTTAATAGGTTTTTGTTACATGCCTGAAATAAAGTCTATGGTTAAACACAAGATCAAGCAACTTTTGTTCTACAACACAAAATACATCAGTAAATACCCCACTTATAGATTTTGTCTCATTTCTTGAAAAAAGATGGTTGCTAACAAGTTGCTTAATAGGAAAACAGAGGGTCATCAAGCCACACCATGCCAAACACAGCTTCACTGCCTTTTTTTGGAGGTGATGTCAAAGCCATGCAACTGTGGTGTAGTTTGTTTATAGCCTAATGTAAGCTAATCACTCATAGTGATTACATTTACACTTAATCTGCTTGTTGACCCACCAAGACATAACATCCCTGCACCACTCTAGTTGGTACATTGCTAATATGAAAATTAGCCAATTAGCCTACAAGCTAACAAGATAACAAACAATATTTGAAAGATGCTCACTTCACTTACCATTCTGATTTGAGTGGCAGTCACCAAATTTGGTGCACTACAGAATCCTCATCTCAGTCTGGGTCTGACTGACGCACAAA
The DNA here is from genome assembly GCF_008729295.1 of Plectropomus leopardus. Classification (NCBI taxonomy): domain Eukaryota; kingdom Metazoa; phylum Chordata; class Actinopteri; order Perciformes; family Serranidae; genus Plectropomus; species Plectropomus leopardus. Next base: position 14,678,702 of record NC_056480.1, read on the forward strand.
AATCTACGACTGAATCTCTTTGATGTTTCTTCTAAAGCTATCGCTATCCATCTTGATGCGCACTACTCTTTCACCGGTCAACCTAGCGAAAACAGAGTGGGAGAAAGTGGAAAGCAAAAATGAAACTCACCTCAAGCAAATTTCTCAAAATGTAGATCTGCTTCCAGTCCCGTTTCAGAGAATTTTAAAACTATTACACGTAAAAAGAACATGTTAAAGTCCCCCTCCGGACATATTTTAGTTAGACTGTCATGAGACAGGTTAGTTTTGCCCTTCAAATTAATTAAAAAGTTGAACAGCTACTGAATCAGAGTTATGCAAGTTAACTATTGAGGCCCTGAATACATGGGCTGGTGATTTCTTAAGTTATTTTGTGGCCAAACTTGAACTGATACACCCCTTGGATAAGGTCTAAAATGCTTTGGTTTTAAGTACCCTATGAACATGAAAGGAAATCATTTTTGGAATGATTAATGTTTTCTACCGACCTGCATATTTTCATTTCATGCACTTGAATGCAAGGACCAAACTTACTCCATTAGACTATTTAAGTGTCTCAGCATAAACTTTGGCAACATCTTTGCAAAGAGGGAATAATTGTTGTCCACAGTTCTCTTTATGAACATACCACTGTGAATCCTGCTGCAGTATTCACTTCGTTTACAGAACTGATGAGAGAAGAAACTCATTAACGGCTAATATTGACAGCAAGCATCAGAACAGGGTGGTTTCGCATTGATTGTTAAGGTGTGGAGGTTGTTGTGCATAATAACAATCAGCTGTGGGAAGTTTCATATGTGTGTGCGTGAAAGTCTGATTAGAATGTGTGGGATGTAGAATAGCAGACAGACATTGTGGCTAACAAGCATAGGCACTCCTAATCAAAGCTTCGCTCACTACTCAGTAGCAGCATAAGGTCACCTGTGATTGATTCAAATGAGAGGAAGCATCAGACCGTTTCTTGCATGTCTTTAAAGCTTAAAGGCCTGTGTGAGTGTAAGCAAGTCTTGTGTGTATACATGGCTATGGAGGGTATGGATTACAATAACACAACAAAGCACAATTCATCTAAGATTTGAAAAAAGCCAGTTATATGTTCGATGTTTTAAATCCTTCAAGGGGGCAGCCACGCAGTAGAGTGTTTGAGAACATCCTGAAATGTGTGGGTGTACATCTGAATCAATAAGTCCTTCAAATCAAAGAATTTTTTTTACATATCCAAAGCTCTCTTTTTTCCTGTTAAGTTAAACCACAGCATCAGTTCAAAGCGGTTCATCTGCTGCTTTCAAGATTTAAGTTTATTAATTAAAGTTTAACCATTCAAAGCAACTTTAAAGTGAATCTGCGTGTTATTACCATAATCCTGGAGCCAGTTCATGGGGATTCACCATCTACAAACATAGAGGTTTATGTAAGTGTCTTTATCGCTAGCAAATTTGTCACACCACTGGAAAAATCACTGTGAAACATTGCCACTGATATTTTCTATCTGTTGTCAATGAAAGAATGGCTCGCTCAGTCGTTGGAATATCAAAGTTTGGAGTTTTTTTTTTTTTTAATTTTGTGCTTGGGGAGATATTTAATCTACCTTCCAAAATGCACAGGTAATTCATGTTTAAAAATCCCAAATCAAACAAAGTAGGGCCTGAATTTGATTGGACATTTAATTTTTTCCTTGTCAGGTGTTAAGAGAAACCTCCCAAGTAAGCCTTTATCAAATTCCATAGTTAAAACAGCACACAGCATCCATATGCAACTGAAATTCCATCAGTTTTATATGATCACTTTAAAAAGCGTCTCATGATTGAGTTCCAAAAAGCCATTTCAGAACAATACAAAACAGACACAAGTGAAATTATGCTATAATCTTAATCAGGGGTGATTATAACCTCTCTATGAAAGGCTCACATATAAAGGGTCAATGGCAGGGCTGGGTATTGGTTAGAGCCGCCTCTTGAAAGTCAGAGTTTCAAATGAGACTGCTTCAAGTTGAGCAGTTGTCTTTTTTGTGTGCAGTGCTTCTGGGAATGTTTTAGTCCACAGATTTTGCTGCAGAGTGAGTTTCACACTACTCTTTCATACAGGGACCTAAGGACATGCAGGCAGCAGCACAGAGGAGGAGAGAAGAAAGACCTTCTGCTTAGTAGTGGTAAATTTACAACTCACAGCAACTTCATATGATATAGTCTCTGGCTTTTCTCTGATATATAGTGTTGGCAAAAAATGTTGTTGCACATTTACTACCCGTCATTAACACTGTTAGCTTGTTGACTGTATTATGTATTGTACTGTATTGTATTACGTGAATGCTGCTGTGACACTGAATGTCCCTCGGAGCCCGTTTAAACTTTCAAATTTTGTATTGAAAATATAACAAATCATCTAATATTCATATTGAATAGACAAATCCAATTAGAATGACAGAATTATGAATCCTAGTATTGGTATTTAATAACTTTAAGGCAAAAATAACCCAGTATCAATTAATATCAAAACTTCTTCAGTCAAACAATGCCACCTTTGACCCTTACTGTACCCAGATCTAGGGAAAAATTACTTTTTGTATGGTTTTACTTACAGCCAATTACCTCAGGTGTTCTTAAATTTCATGCAACATATGACTACCCTGGCAACTACCTGTTGTAGTTTTACTGCACCAGCAGCTACAACTCATATAGTCTGGCCTGGTGAAGTTGAGCTTGGTGAACTTCCATTCACTTGATAAGTATCAGGTACTCTATTTGGACTGGATCTGGACCTTGATTCAGACTTTGAGAAGTCCTTCATAAATACATCTTCCATCGGTAGATCCAAATAAGAAAACAGCCCTCAAATATGAAGATGCATAAGGTACACTTTTTATGGCAGATATAAAAAACATACAGCTCTTTTGACAGAGAGCAGCATAGCTTTACTAAATTCAATACTTTTGTAGGGGGATTTATCTTTCTCAGTGAATGGGAAACTGTTTTGTAGCGCTTTGGGCCTCAGTCAGACTTCAAGTCTCAGGATGAAAACGATTCCCGATCAAGAGCAGTAGAGTCAATAAGGGTGTCTGAAGTGAGACACCAGGTCAATATTGGAGTTAACTCAACTAAAAGTGGTACATAAGGAGACATAAGTTGAAGAGATCAGCCTGTGCTTGCAGCAGCAAAGTTATGACTAATGCTGAAACGACAAATGTTTATGAAAGATAAGAATAGAACAAGCAGCAATACTGTGAGAGGGAGCCAGGTGTGACTCATCTTCACATGAGCTACTTAAAACCAACATGGGAACATACACATGTCGGGAGTTTGCAACAGAGGTGGAGACCTGCAATCACGGACACTTTAATTAGAGAATGAGAGAGTACATATCAAAAATCAAACTCCGCTCAGAACAATTACCATTTTAATGACATTCACCTTTCTCAGTGCTCATTTTTCTGAACTTGAGAATCAAGGATGTCAGGGATTTTGGAGCCCTCTCTCCATGCCAGGTAATTGCAGCGCCTACAACCTTTTCGGTGTAGCAGATTGAAGTCTAAATGAAGCTCTGACCTTCAATTTGCTCTCTCTTCATCAGTTCCTGTTTTTCTCTAAGTGGCTTGATTTCCTCAAGGTTCCCCTTGTCTCTCCCTTTATTTCCCTCCTTCCTTTGATTTAATCAAAGCCACTGTCTCTTTGTTTCTCACCTTATACCATATGCTTCATTACTGTGATTGAAAAGATGTGGTCACGTGGATGTTTGATCTCAACACCAAGCCCAATTAGTCCTCACACTATGTCTTAATCTACATTATGTGTAATGATTAATATTAGAGGGACAGTCATCCCAAAATCAAAAATTCAGATTTCCTATTACCTGCTGTGTTTCTATCAGTGTAGATGGTTTCAGTCTGAGTTGCTGAGTGTTGGAAATAGCAGCTGTTGAGATGTCTGCCTTCTCTCCAATATAATAGAACTCAACAGCACTCTGCTAGTGGTTCCCATAGTGCCAAACAAATTAATTTCTGAAACTCAACAGCAGTGTTGGGCAAGTTACTTAAAATCTGCAGTTAATTACAGCTTGCTTTTCTCAAAAGTAAGTGAATTACTTAAACCCCTGCATATAAAAGTAATACGTTACTAAAGTAATGTTTGTGGTACTTTAAAATATGTTTCAATTCCCCTATTAGATTAGATTGCTGAAAAGCACTAAAGGTAAGAGGAAAAATATGTGCCTTTAGTCCCTTGTTCCTTTAACTATCCCTTTAATATCTGGATGTTTCCTTAAAAGGTATACAGCCTCATGACTACTTTGGAGGGTTTCACAACACAAATATAAGGGAACACACAGAGCAGTTTTGAATAATGTAGCTGCAAATACAGCAGAGTTAACGTCAATGTACACACTCTTGACACACACAAAAACACACACCCAAGCACAATGGGCAGCAGGCATCCATTAAGCCTCTCTCAGAATAATACCTCATCTCTTAGTTTAGATTCATAATGGGAGCAACATAATAGGGTCTCTAATAGACTCTCGTGTTAGCTCCACAGAAGAGAAAACACAGTGTACAAAATGGAAAAGCTAGAACTGTTCAAATGCCTGGTCTTCACGTCCTGCTCTTGGCAGTCGATTGGAGCCGTTTGAGAATTAGGTGATTTAATCTGAACCTCATTTCAAATTGCATTCAAACACACATTGTGCTTTAATGAGCTTTAATTAAAGCTTAACGGTACATTTGTCATTGCCCCCATGATAAATGATGGCTTTTAAACGGTTAAAACCCTGGTTTAGTGTCCTTTCACTGATCTGTCATACAAACACTTAACATGCTCTTTCTAACTAACCATTTTGACCGACCCTGTGTCATTTGGTGAAAGCTAACAACATGGAGGTGATGGAAAGAGAAGAAGAAAAGAGACCAGCAAGGAAACTGCTCATTATTACAGCTAATGCTCTTGAGCCACTTATCACTAAGTAACAGCACAGGTGCAGGCGAGCCATTATAAACAGTTGCAAAGTGTGTTGGGATAATGAACGCGCCCCTGCAGACCCCCTTTACTTTCTGGGGACGATGGAAACACCTGCAAAGGCAATTACAGACAAGGAGCAACAATGCACAAGATTCAAGAGTGTTCACAGCGCGATTTCTAATTAAACTGTAGGGCAGAAGGATTGGGAAAAAATCCCCATCACATTGTGTTATTGGACAAACAAAACAAGGACAAATCGACTGTGGGAACAGTTAGATGAGAAGCCGACTAACTCCCACTTCAGGGAATGATCAAAGAACAAACACATTTTGAGGGTATTTATGTGGCTTCCTCCTCGTGTGCTGCATGCCATTTTGTTGACTTTCTGCATGTACCTGCATACAATTCCCTTTGCTGAATTCATTTTCAACCTTGGAAATTAGGTCAAGTGTATGTATTCTTAGTATGTGCACGCTCAACTGTGCATTCATGTATCTGCCAGAGCATGATTAAGAGCAAACATTACTGATGTTTTTTATATTTACAACAGGTCAGAAGAAATTACTGTATGTGGTTCCATACAACTTGAGGCCTATTATGAGCTGACAACTGAAACATGAGCAGCCAGACAATCATATCAGTTTCAAAAAAATAGTTTGACATTGTAGCTACAGTAAAGATAAAGCCAGGCCGAAAGCCAGTTAGCTTGGCTAAGCAAAAAGAGGGGAAGAGTTTGCTCAGCACCATTTGATTCTATGTACGTGATGCAGCAGTTTTCTATGTGTAAATAAACTGTTATTAAACTTTGTATCGTAAATATTGTAAATTGTAAAAAATAAATAAATTTGTGATTCATCTTAAAGGAGTAAATAAAGCAGTGCACATCTCCGTGGAAAAAAAAAATCACATATTGAACCTAAAAGATGACAGGGAAAGATATGTAAAAAGAAACTGGTCATTCAGTTCTGGTGTCTCCTCAAAGATAGTGAGTTGACAAAGTTCAATAATGTGTTCACTCGAAAGAATGGACAATTAATCATGCATCAACGTTAGAAGATGACTTTAAAGTGATACATTGCAACACCCTGGAAGGGCTAGTAAACAACGTATGTTGCATTGCAAACACTGAGCACTATGTGCAGGCAACCAGGAGGACCTTTTTTTATTGTAAGAACAAGTGCTTTATAAATGCTTTATGACCAAGTTAATAAAAACACTTTAAATTGGATTGTGTCTATAACTTTCATATTGCCCTACCTGGTAACCGTTTTATAAAAGTAATAGCTCTCTTCAGGCCGCCAGCTATTGCTCAAGTATACCTTGCAGCAAATGTCTAACAGTGTGATTTTTGTTAGATTTAGGGATCTGCAGCAGGCTATTTAAACTCTGACAATTTCATGAAAGAGTCTGAAAGGCATGGATGACGTGCATGTGAGCGTAGTTATGTGTGTCTGCAGTGACAAGGCTGACCCTCCCTCCCTCAGCGTGTGCAGACAGCCGAGCACCTGAAGAGCAGCGGGTGATTACCGGTCCTAATGGGCTTAACAAGCATGACAACGGGAGGTCTGCTGTCCGTCAATCAGAGGTGAGAAGGTGAGAGGAACTCGCAAGCCATTAGAGACAAACAGAAAGAAAGAAAGTGCTGGTGGGAGGTGGAGTGATGAGGGCATGAAGACAGAGGGACAAAGAAAGGGTATGAGGTGCAATGAACAAAACTGCTGTAATGAGCCGCCCGGTCAAAAACAAGAGCGGTATTTTAAGCTCTTTAACTCTGGACACTTGAGGTGAAATTTCACTTCTTTTTCTCTGGTTTTACCTCTATATTTTCCTCTAAAACACCCCCCATTCCTCTCCTCAGTCCCCTCCATGGTTTACATAATATCTCCAAAAACCACTTCACCTCCTTGTGTTTTTTTTCCCTGGTGCTAGACTGAGGGAAGGGCAGATTAACAGATCTGTAATGCAGCACTTTAGCCGTCCTACTGCATTTATCAGAGCCAGAGCCTCTCTACATCTTTTTGTCCGCATTGCTGTTAGTAAAAGTGAAGTGCTGCATCTCATACCTCCCCAAATATATCACATTGTACCCCTCCATCTGACATAACACATTTTAATAAAAAGAAAAATATGCATGTTGGGCACCTTTGTTTTTACATTTTGATTAAACAGATTAAGTAGTTTTTGAGCATAATTTAGTTGTGGATATATATGCCTATTTTGTAGGAGGACGGCCAATCCTGTAGAAGTAGAACAGAGATTTCCCGCACAACTTTACTTTCTTGAGGGGAATGGAGAGGGGGGAAGTCTCAAGAGGTCAAACTCTAGCAACACTTACTTTATCCAGCAACCAGAGTTTGACCTCATCAACCATCAACTCTTGCTCATAACTGCGAGATTAAAGGCCTTGACACACCAGGCCATCAACCAATGTCAGGCCCTCTCTGAGCATCTGTGACCCTCCCTTTTGTCACACACTGTTGGCACTAGCTGACCTTTGTCGGCAGCTTTTTGGCCAATTGAGAAGGAGGTGAGATGAATCACCGGGAAGTTTGACGGTTAGAGAAATCACTCTGACTGGCTTTTCGGTGTGACAATGTATTCCCTGATGTAAAGAAGACCCTAATATAAAAGTAGGCCTTTTATGCAGTAGACAGATATAAATACTTACTTAACTTGATGCTACCAGAGACCAGAGCAGTAGAAAACAAAACATGTTTCTGATTACTTTTGAGATGACAAATAGGAAACACAGTAACGGATTCTCGGTTTCTGTTTAATCAGAGCTGCTTAGTTTTACCATTTGATTTCTGTTTTTTCAGCCTTCATTTTCAGTGTGCAGGAAGCAGAGTGGCACCCATTTTTTGTTCACAAACTCTCACCATAATGGCGAAACAGGGTGTAGAAATATGTTTCTGTAAACATTTTAAGCAAGAAGCAGGCAATTCAGTAACAAAATCTTGATTTTTATTCGATCAGCACTGCCTAGTTTTACTGTTTGATCGGATTTTGTTCCGAGTTTGAGAGACAAAGAGAGGGGCGGGTGTGTCTCTTGATCAGCTGTATACTCTTTGAGTAGCAGCAGCAGGATTGGTGGGCAATACAAAAACGTTGAAGTACTGCCTACAGTTCGAGCAACAGCCCCAAGACCCAAAAAACATAGCCAAATGATGTAAATTACATCATGTGTTCAAGTGAAACTTCCTGGCCCTGAAGCATACAAGCATACTGTGCAAAAAGTTGGCCTTTGCTGCTGCTAGTTCTCTGATGTCATTGGTGTGTCAGGACTTAGGGAAGACCCAAGAAGTTAAGGGTTGGTTATGCTGCACAAAGATTTAGGGAGCTAACATTAGCACATAGAAATGTATTTTTACTATGGCTAGAAAAAGTGGCTTAATTTTAAAGGAAATTAAACAGACCCGGAAAAAAAAGACTTGGATTTAGAGCTCAACAGTGATACTGGCAGACTGTTTCACAACAATCATCTCTTTTGTGTCATCATGGTACCAGAGACACAAAATTGCTGGAATATAGTAAAAAGGCAGCTGCAGCTCTGCTGTCCCTTTAGGATGTTCAGCAGTGCAGTGTTCTTGTATCAAAGAATGGGTTGTTCAGCATAACCTTCACACCAATGTGTTATCACCAGTCTGGTTTCCTTGTCACATAGAGCTAGGGGTACTGGCATTTTTATCCAGGAGGAAAGTATATGTTTCCAACCATGTTTAAAGTTTGGACCCCCTGTAAAAACTAAGTGCCCCCCTTTTCAATCTGTTGTGGCTATGGGGCAGCGTCAGGCTGTAATTTACCATGATTTGGCAAAATGATCCCAGCTTGCAGCTCTACAAAACATTCCCATGACAGCTACACCACATACTCATTTAGTTGAAAAAATTAAAGCTTGAGTCAGCTCTGTGGCTACAGAAGCTGCTGAGAAGTCTTAATATTCATTCATTGTGGTCATAGCAAAATCTCATACACGACGGTGGTACAGAGCTATTGTACAATACATGGTTGAGGTGCCTCTGTGATAACTGGACAAAACACCAGAACTATCACCAAACTATTAGCTGGACACATCAATGGATATGCATAAAATTTAGCTGCTGTAAAACACTTAATAATCAACCATGCATGTACTACAACGCATTCAGGATTTTGCACAGTTCTTGACAAAGTCGTTGGAAAACAGTAAGGGTCTATGAGGAGCATGTTATGTGGGTGTCGATGAGAATAGATCTGGATGGATGCTAATGTGTCACAGTGTGATAAAGAGAGCGATAACACCTGTGTCTCACTACTGCAGTTCACAGAGCCTTAGATCAGCAGATGAAATATGATATTGTCTGGGGTGCTGGCATCAAAGCCTAGAAGTATCAAACCTGATTTCATGTGAGAAAAAAAGGCACAGCTGACAACAAGAAGTTATCAAGTCGAAATAAACAAACTTGCAGGGACTGCATTTATTTCTTGGTCCTTGCACTGTTTTGGATGGCAAAGTCAGCCAGTCAGCCAGTCAATCAGTCCGCCATTATGGACCACGCTGAAATATTTCAAAATTTCTTTATTTTTAATGCTAGTTAGCAAAAGTTAGCTAACATGCTGAACTAAGACAGTGATAAGAGTAAGCATAAAGTGCATGCACCAGCTAAATATCAAGCCCATTAATTCAGATCACTTGTGTCATTTATTGACTTGGAGAAAGGTTTTGCTTTTATTTACTCTAGTTTAGACTATTGTAATTCACTCCTAACCTGCCTAAACAATAAGGCACTCTCACACCATCACATTGTACAAAATGCTGCTGTGGACTGTTTGTTTGACACCTGTTCTATACAATGTTTTACCTAACAATTCATCTGAATAAGTACAAAAAACTCAACAGAAAATTTTGAGGGTGTTGATATTTTGTAACTTTATGCAGATTTCAGTCATTCCGATAAAGTGCAATGCAAGAATTAAAAACCCGATTTGCCTTTTCTGAGTAAAACAAGATCCTGCTTTAAAAAAAAAAAAAAAAAAATGGCATGACTAAACCCCTCACAACCTCTTAATGACTTTCAAACAACTGCATCTTAATTCCTTTTCTTTCTTTAGGCCTTAAAATACTCAAAAACCTCATTGCAAACAGATTGGTGTCGTTAGCATTTTGTGACTTTCATCTAATTGAATTTTAATGATCATGCAGTTGTATGACAGTCATGATGGGGCTATGGGTAAATATTCCCGTCATAAACTTGCACAGTAAAAGCAACCCTCCCATCTGTCTCAACACAGAAAACTAAAATCCTTATGGAAGAGGCATCTCTAACCGAGTACAAAGACATATCGAAAGAATGAGCATGAGAATGCACACTGGCGGTAGGTGTCATTTGTGGGCATTTGGCTTTCCCTCTTTACCCCACTGAAAGAAAAGGTTGAGTATTTAAAGCATCATGCATGTAGGACATTGTTTAGAAGTGTTGGAGCTTTTATTGAGCTGCATTTTGCCTCTGCCTGCTGATTAATACGTAGCTCCTTTATGGGCACTCACATTATATCAGCTGGTCTCTGATCAGATATTTCCCCTGTTAAGCTGCTGTTTAGTTCACATTCCCTAATGAACTCTTGTCCTGATGGAGTCATTGAACTTGGCAGATTAGATAGGGATTCTCACACAGTCTATCTTTCAGGTTGATTATTTCTCTCTCTCTTTCTCTCTCTCTCTCTCTCTCTCTCTCTGTGTGTGTGTGTGTGTGTGTGTTTGTGTGACCTTAATTCAAACTGTATTTCCTGGCTGGCTTCTACATATTTTTGTATTTTTAATCATTTCTCGTTAAAGCTTAAACTTTGAGCCCCTTCAAATTTCAGGCCTATGTTGCCTATGACTTGCTTGCTAATTGAACATTCTCTGGGAAACAGAACCCTTTCATGTATGAATAAATGGTCTGTATTAATGTGATAGTAAAGGGGAGTGTTAAAAATATCTTTGTCCAGGCATTGAGGCAGCTTATGCTTTTATGTTAGTAAAACATATTTTGACAGTTTAATTTAAACTTTGGACAAGGTCAGATTAGCTCTTTGAAACCTGGAGCGACATCACTTTTCTTGTGTTGCTTTCACCTTTCATAAGTATTTAAACCTTTCAACCCTGAGCAAATTGGTGCCATTTCTTTCAAAAACACGGGAAAAAAGGCAAAGAGCAACTTGGTAAGAAACGTTCCACAAACTGCATGAAATTAGCTGATTTAGAAAATGTCTTAATGTACGGGGAAAAAAGAAAAAAAGCTAGGGAAAAATGTTAGTATAATTATCATTATTACATGTATATATTAAATTTTTACTTTCTTTCTCTTTTTTTTTTGTTTTGTTCATATATTTACAGGTAATTTCCTTGTACTTTTTACTGATTTCCTGCAAATCAGTTTATTCCCTTGTTGCTCATTACCATCTTCACATATTTTTTTAAGGAAATCAAGCCAATTTGCATAGGTTTCAAAGACCAAAATACACCATCATCACGGCACGGTGTCAGAACAGCCTCTTCTGTATTCTTTATGCATCTCCTGCACCAGTAGCAGCTAGGCATCACTGTCCTGTTTGTGGCCTCACCATCCCTGAAAAAAACAGATTTTTTCCACTTGCCTCCTCCCTGTACACCCCAGCTCCCCTAGCAGTTCTTCTTTATTCTTGTGGCAGCTGCACGTCCTCTTGCTGTCATTGCCCTTTGCAAAGGCCTATTATAATTCTAATAATAATATAATAATAATAAAAGTTTAGGCTATATGTAGTTAGAAAACAACTGGTATGTGGTAGCCAACCAACTATATTAATTGATTTGTTGCTTTCAAAAACATGAGCTTACAGTTCAGATAGTACATTTAAGTTATTAATAAATTTATGATCAAGTAATCAAAGTTATGAATCAAAAATAAACAAAAAAGCAAGAGTCCTATACTGGTCCAGTTTTGCAAACCAATGCAAAACTCAATACCGGAACTGAGCTGTAATTATCTCCAAGTCAAATCGGGACCTGACCCGCCCTGTTAATATAAGTTCCATGACCTGAACCGTGATTAAACACACCACTTTGCTGCTACGTTGTTTTGCATAATGTGCTGTCCAAATCAGATGTGCAAAGCACCTGCTTAATCAGCTCTCACTTGTTGATGTAAGGCAAACTGACACAAAGATAACTGGTTTCACGATAATCATTTGCACACACATCTGTAGTAACTGCTGCATTGCTATCATTCATCTGCATCTTCAGATACCCATGCCTGTAACTGTGAATTTGAGTAAATATATATACAGCAGTTCCCTCTTGTTGCAAGTATGTGCAATAGGCAATTCACCAATGACATTTTGGGTTTTTTTTAACTGTCATGAATAAAGTTGAGGGGGAAAAAACATGACATTTTGTTGTCCTGCTTTGTGAGTCACCTTTCGTTTACTCGCTGCAGCAAGACAGTTAACTTTGTTAGTCACTGGGGGAAAAAAAGTCTGTCAATAAAAGTAGTAACACAATCCATTTCTGTTTTGAATTAGGTGTGGGGCTACCATTATCTTTACAATTACACTGCAACTTGTTCCTTAGCTCTAGACTTGCAACAGGCCAGCACCCTGTGTGAGGCCAGTGCTAATATTACAAACTTATTATAATTTATAAAATAAAATGAAATGGCAGTATAACAATCAGGCTGATTCCAAATCCTAGCTGACCCATGTAGAGGCTATTTGTGGTGGCCCTTGTTTGGTAACTGCCACATGTTAAATGTGCCACAACTAACAGTGTCAGGAATCCTCACTATGCAGAACTACATCATGGAAAAGCGCCCAGGAGAACACACACTAGCCAAGAAGTGGGGTGACACTTTGGCTCTCCATACTGACACAACATCCTCCTTCTCAGCCCTCCCTTCTGTTTTACCCCCCCCCCCTCATGGCCCACCAACTGTTTGACTAAGACAACTGACACATTGACATGTCGGCCAAATTTACCCAGGCAATTTACAGAGCCTGCTGAACACGTTGGCGGAACCAACAACACGTAAAGCTGCCATACAACACGTGTTTGGTTACTAATTAGCACCGGAGTCATCAGCTTCCTTCTTACATGTCAGTGATTGCACACAAGCTGGGGGGGGGGGGTTCCACACAGTAAAAGCATGAAGCCCAGATCATGGTATTTTATTTGAGGTGTATATAATAAAATTTGTGAAATTATTACCTAAAAATAAGGTGAGGTAAAAGATATTGTGCAACACTGAGATAACTGACTTATCTGATGACCGTCATTGCTTGTGTGTAGGCGGATGCTGAAGTGGATGATCACGTCATAACTACAGCAACTTTACTCAGCATGTTGGTTCTTTGATTATGACAACAACTTAAGGAAACTAGCAGGGATAGATGAATCCAAAACGTCCCTATCCCAAGTCATCACATGTTGCCGCTTTGCAGTGGACTTCTATGTCTACATATTAGCTTTTAGGTATCCCTCTGCATCTGCTCTTTATGCTCCGGGATGCCATTACTGCGTATTCTGAGTACAACCATGTTTCAAGGAGCAACTACTCTGTACCTGTGCCAACAAATATGATTGTTATGACTTCATTTTTTGTAAAAGGAGAGTGAAAAGATGAAGCATATCTGCAAAGCATGTTTCTCGGGAATACTCTGCTCCAAGCTTTGCAAATTAGCAGCAGTTTTTTTCAAATCAAACATTCATTTATGCATTGATTTCTTTGAATTTCAGAGAGATTTAGTAGATTTTATGAAGGATGTAAAATAGAAAAGCTTCAGGGAGAAGTTCAAACTACATTTCACCTCTGCACAGACAAGTCAATCACTATGTAAAGTGCATGCGGATGTCAAGTTGTCAGCGTCAGAAAGATTGGTGGACACAATACTGATGATACGCTTCTGTTTTATGATGTCTTACGCTGTGTTGATGCATAGGTTTGGGCTTGTGCACGTCTGTTTTTATGTCTGCAAAATTCAACATTTTCTGTTTCTGCAGGAGTCTACAGGTGGCTTCAGCTGTCCTCAAAGAAACATCAGAGCTGTCCCAGGCTGACATCATTTCATCTCCACCCTCCCTCAGTTGAGATGTCTGCTCAGATGAAAGAAGCAGACAGGCAGACAGACAGAGAACTGCTCTGACGGTGTTCATCACAGCAGGCTAACGTCAAATGGGGAAAAGCTGGACGTCAATATTTTTTTTTTCCGGCCTCACTCAGTTTTGTTTGCGAGTGGGTCAGTCAGCATCCACGTCAAACCTGGCCATTCCCCCACCCTCTACAAATCTGTCATGACAGAAATCAGCTCTGTGTCCTGCTAGGCTTCTCTGGGTGGTCACCAAACATGCAATCATAAAGAGAGAGAGAGCATGTGCAATCTTTTGGACCAAAGTCATATGTTATTTGGCCGAAAAGCAAGAAGCTGAAGCAAAAGAAAGGTTAGCTAAAGGTCTAGTCCACTGAGTAAAAACGAGAGAGACATCAAAGAAAAATTAGTGCAAGACAAAGCCTTCTGGTCTCAATCAAGCTGGTAAACAGTTATACCTCTTTTTAAATTAGTCGCTGATAGGAGCACAATGATAGGACAACCGCTTCACTGCAGGACAGAGGAGAGGAGCCTAATGGAAGTGGGATTGCCTTTTTCACCAGCTGAGCCCTGTGGCATTGTCTGTTTTTTGTCACAAATTAGTAATTTACATGTCTACACTCCTTCTTGGTGCTACCTTTTTTGCATTCTAATATATCTGTTCGGGTCGAGGCAACAGCATCAGCAGGAAATAAAAAAAGAACCAGAACAAATTGAATCATGAGTGGAGGGTAACCTTGAAAACAATCTGTGCACAATCACAGCAAGAGTTTGGAGGAAGAATTAGCTGTAAATGGGTGGGACGCACCCCTCAGTACTGTGGCGCATAATTGGACAAAACAGTTTTGAGTGAAACAGACATTGTCACCTGGGAATGTGCTTGTGCGTACACGATGGTCAAAACGGCAAATTGCCAGCAAAAAGCCTAACAAGTCATTTCTAGTCCATTTGGCAAAACATCACTTCATAATTTGATTTATTTTTTCCTTATATTTTATAAAGGCTTTTGGAGCTGCTTTGAATATTGATAAGTCATGGATGCTTGGATGCATGCCCGCTACGCTCAAGACTTCTTTAACAGACAGACATGCATCATCACGCACATCTGCACTCCTTCACATACCTCACAAGCTGGGCCACTTGTCACAATGGGGTGTGTGCATGTGTAGGAAGGATGAAGACGGGTCGGGGAGGAATTTATCAGACGCAGCAATCCGCTTCTCTTGTGTTTTTCCACTTGGCCCCTCATCCCACTCTCATCTCACTCTCTCCTGCACCTATATATCTTAAGCCATTTAATTAGCCGGACAGGTAATAAATTACATGTCTTGTGTGCTGCTCGATAGTTTATTTATTTATCTATCAAGCCTTTTAGAGCAGTACAGAATCTGAGGGCCAGACTCCATTATAAGGCAAGTACCATCTCTAGCCTTTTAAGGTTTGAGTCATTAGTTAATCGAGCTGACAGCATAAGGGCTCCTGTGTCAACTTAGGCAGCTGTTGCAAGCACAAAGAGATATTATACATCTTGTGAATACATACAGTATATATTTATAGCACATACTACAGGCAAATGATCATTTGAGTCTCAGTGAGTGTGTGTTTCTGTGTGTCTGGCTAGCCAGATAAGAGCCTGTGCAGCCAGGTCCTGCCAGATCGTGTCACATCATTTAAGACTCAATGAGCTGTCAGCGATCTCACCACTGGAGGACATATGTGTCAACCAATACGATGCCAACAAGGTCAGGGCATTAGGTGTTTCCCCTCTGTTCACTGGTCTGGGCACAATGCAGTGTCAGCACCTCTCCCACTGATGTTTAAAGTTACATCACCCACCTTCATATCAGTAGCTCTACTTAATCCTTCCCTAATTGAATCAGGCTGGATTTGCAGTGCTTGTTACTATAGTTACTTTGGTGACAATAAAGTGCAAACGTGTGTACGTGCATGGGAATGAGCATGTGTTAAAATCATTAGTGCTCATCTCTCACCATTAGGCAGATTGGCAGAGCTTAAGTGTGGTGGACCCGTTGAGGATGTCCTAATTAAATGCGGTGAAGTTTAACATGTATCCTGTCATCGTAATTGGCCACTCTGGCAAATATCAGCTTTCACTGAGTACGAGAGGTTAGCGTTATCTGTAACGCGAGGTGCACCTGATCCATATCTGTGTTAATGTGTCACTCGATATGTGTGAACAAAGCTGCAATTACAACACGCTCCAGGATCCCAACACAAACTTTACCCTTGCCTTTTTCCTGCTTCTCTTTTCTTCCTATAACAATATAAGTTTCCCTATGTTTGTTCACTGTTCAAAAGCCATTTGAACCTTTGAAGAATGAGAAAGAGAAATGTCCCACAAATTGCAAGACATTTGTAAAAGGTGTCAAGAAAATTACCTTATTTAAAAAATTATTTCCAGGTAATTTCTTTGTATCTTTTTTTTTCTAATTTTTGGGCCATGTTTTGTTAGGTTGTTCGTTGCTTTCACCTTATGTTTACATAAAAAATCAATCCAATTTTCTAAGGTTTTAAAGAGTAAAATACTGCCAGTGTTAATTTCATGCATACACAAAGGTACGCAGAGTTGTACTGCCTACCCAGAGACCCAGAGAGTGAATTTCTGACACTGAAAATGTACATATACTATAGATGTTACTTCTGTATGCACTTGACTTTTCTAGCGGTACTTCTCATATCATACTTGTTTTTAATGCATTAACATGTGTATGTTCCATGTGGGAGTTGGAGGTCTCTAAAACTGAAAATACATATGTGGGTATGCATGTCGACAAACAGTAAAAGTTGAATATATGTTACTGAGTGTGCATACGTGCACATGAGAGTGTGTACTCATACTGGCGAGCTGCTCGAGTGCTTGATGGAGAGCCATTACATTCTCGTTAGTTCAGCTTCAATGCTCTGGGTCTGGAACACAGCTGCCCCTCGCTCCCTAAACACCAGCAGGATCCGACCCTAAAGACCACCCCCTGTTCCCCTGTATATCCCTCTCTCCCTTCCCTGCCATCCCCACTCTCCCTCTGCTTGACCTCCACCCTCCCCCAAGTGTCTACTACTTCATCCTCCTCTCTGCAGACACTCTCTTGTGTTCAGCCAGAGCATGCTTAGCAGTGCATTCACAGCACTCGTCTGAGGGACCACAGACTGCATATCTATGTTTACTTATTAACAGCTTTTTTTTCCCGATTTGCACACATCACTTCTCACTAATTACCCATCTGTACTGTAGATCCAAATGGTACATCCTTAAAAATTTTCCATTGATTCTCAGAATTGCATTTTGCATCAACAAAAAAGTTTGTAACTATAAAAAACTAGGACTGCACCCAACTCGGAATTATGTCGGTCAAATCAAATTTGGTCATTAAATATGATTCAGCGATTCATTTGTTTTCTTCATTTTCTTTTTTTCTATATAAAGTTTTACAATTTCAACAGGGCAAGTCATCAGTGTGACAATGGCATTCAAATGATATAGTAAACAAGCTAATGCCACTAACAACAGACCACAAATGCACAACAACATTTTTTGCAAACACTAGCTATCAAACAAAAGCCAGAGACTATGTGGTATTAAGGTGCTGTGAGCTGTAAGTTCACCACTTCTAAGCAGAAGAGAGACAGTGTTATCTCAGAACCTCACAGTGCAGAGTCTCTCCTCCTCTGTGTCACTGCCTGTGTCTACAGAGGCACAGGCAGCCCCCCCCCCTCAACTTGAAGCTGTCTCAATCATCTGAGGGTGCTCCGGCTAATGATTCAAATCTTTCAGGGGGCAGCCCTATAAAAAACCTTTTACTATTTTTTTTCTCCAAAAAGCATAATGGTCTCACAACTTTCCAACATATTCTCACTCTTAACTTGTCAAATACTGATGCTTGGCCAATGACACTACATGTCAAACCCTGAAACACTACGTTACCTGTTCTATGTTAGTTTTGGACATTCACGGATGATATGTCAATTTCTATTCATTACATACAATGTGTCTTTACAAAATAAACTTGGAATGTAAGCAAAAAGACATCGTTACTAGGTATTGTACTGATTTTGGTGGATTTGCCCAGTAGAAAATGTGCTGACTCATACTGAAGAATCTGCCCTCTGCATTTATTTTCTTCTTATTTTATGTTTTTTTGTGTATGGGAGATTCCTGGGCACAACGCTCAGGTGAGATTGGCACTTGATAAAAATATAGCAACCAGGTACAAGATTGTAACAGTACATTTCCAACAGGAAGCTACAAAAATGGTGGCCACAGCACAAAAATATAGCAAGGCTGAGTTCAGCAAACAAGCTTGAGTGGGGTATCACTTTTACTGGTGATGCTCTTTTAAAACAGAAACCAATAGTTCCTTAACAGTATACCTTTAAGTTGTCATAGTTACAATCAGTAACCGCTACAGTATAAATTAACTTAACGACTACTAAGACTAATACATTTTATCTGAAGATGATTCCAAGCCCAATAGGTTTTTGAGTGTCCCAATGTTTTGTTGTCAAGACAACCAATGTAGTTTAAGATATGTATTAGATATAATTTTGTGGTTCATATACCAAGAACTGCATTATCGAAGAATGTCTCAGTCCCTAATCTGTCAAAATATCAAAGGCAGGTCCTTTTTGTCTCAACAGTAGATAAGAGTATTCTAATTAATGGATGGAAAATGGAATGTCTTCCATCATGTCTCTGCTATCTGGCCTGGGATCTTTGTTACATGTCATTTCCCTTATCTCTTTCCCTCCCATGTTTCTTGGTATGTATTTACTTTTATTTCAGCATGGTGGTAGATGTTGATTACATCTTGAAATGTTATTTTGACATTCAGTAAAATCCTATATTTGAATTGGTATAATTTAATTTTATGTAGAAGTAGTTTTTTGATGTATAGACAACTGTCAAGTAAAATTTTTGAGGGGATCATTCTTTCTTTTTTTTTTCTCCCTTCGCTTCCCTTTACGGTTTTTTAAAATCTAACCTTTACCCTTTGAAACCTCAGCAAATGTCTCTCACTTATTTCTTACAAATTGTCAGACATTTCTTGGCAGATTGGTCATTGGTCAAATTAAGCTAATTTATTAGGCTTCAAAGGTAAAATAGCTTGTGAAAGACATCTTCAGTTTGAATATAAAACCCTTGGAATTTCATCCAGTTTTTACACTATCTTTAATCCAAGGACCTCATGGGAATAAAGAAGAGTTGGTCATGACACAAACACAGACAGCTGACAGACAGGAAACCTAGAACAAGATCAGCAACATATCTTATTTATAGGCTCTGGTGGATTTACCCTGTCATCTTGCCAAGAAAAGAATCAAACAATTTGAAAAGAAAATGACAGCAACACACAAACAAACAAACATGACAACAATCAAGAGAAGTTCAAAAAGAAAGTTGGGGATAAAAGTTTCCTGGCTGAGGTTTTGTTGGGGGAGGGGCGCCAATGTAGGGGTGATGCATGTTACAGCATGTGGAACAAAACGGAAAAGATGCACTGTTATATGCCGAATGAAGACAAGAGTCAGTGAGCCAGAAATTGAATAAGAGTATTATTTGTCCATGGGCGGCCTTCCATCAAAGGGCTCTACCGTGCAAAGCACACAAAGATACAGAAACACAGACGGTGAAAAAGCAGACACGCCCAAGCAGACAAGTGCACAAATACATGCATTTCTCAATACTCCAGAGTGCACTCTATTCTCATTCAAATTCTGAGGCGAGCAGAGACTTGAGAACAAGATTTGCTCTTTTTATCACCTGAAATACATTTACCTCAGCAGCTAGTGGAGAAGTGTTATCTAAATGAAATCTGTCCATGCTACCAATCTCACTGACATTACACTGCTCCATATCTTAAGCAGCCCAATACCAAATCCAAGAACTACTGATGTTTTGTGTTTGTTTTCTCTGTGAATGTGTGTGTTCAAGAAAAAAAGGGGGCAGAGAGAAAGAGAGACATCCTGTAGCCAAATATTTGTCATCTTTACTGAAGACTGTGATATTTTTGTCAATGAGTCACAGAGAAGTAGTTTTCTTTTGGTTATTTATTCCTGATGGAAAAAAAGGTGTCCCTGATTTGGAGCTTCCTCTGTGTGTGTGTGTGTGTGTGTGTGTGTGTGTGGATACACAAGATACATTTTTCAAATAATTTAATTAAGTCATATCTATGAATCCACATGCAACGGTTCCTATGATATTTAACGAATTAGCACCCCACCAATACTGTGGCGTAGTTAACGGAAAGTTACCAGGGTTAGGTTTAGGCAAGTAAAGTAACACTACTTCCTTTTTTACCTGTTAGCACATTAGTCCAGTGACTGCAGCATTCCCATACAAGACAAATGGTAGGGTAACACAAACATGCATGCAAGAAAAGAGCCTGAAATGACGCAGGACTACACGTGTCTAAATGTGAGCTGCTGGCTGAATATGCACTTAGATCTATATTTCAAACTTTCCCAATGAATTGGGACAATAAAAATAAAATATAACTAAGAAAAGCAACACCGGAATGCGCTTGGGATATATTCAGTAAATTACATAAGTGTTTCATGTCCGAAGAGGAGTGGGAGGAAATGAAGAATACTTAACCAACCCTAATCCCTTTTTTCAATAATCTAAAAAAAAAACAAAAAAAACTGAATTTTAAACATGAATATTCACACTGTCTGCCCTATTATTCAACATACACATCTCCATCAATCAAAAATGAATTAAAACAAGAACAGATCATTCTGAATAAACACATACACACACACAAAAACACGTATACACATAGATGTGAGTGTACATGTTTGTGTGTGTGTTCCTTTGACTTCAGGGGTTAATCCAGGACATGGACGTTGTGGCTGGCACACCACATGCCCTCAGATCTGTCTGGCATTCTTAATGAACATAATTGGCTCAGACAAAAACATTTAAATGATGATGAGCAGATGGCATCATTCACAAGAGCTGCATAACAAGAGGTTTGCACCCCCTGATCTTCTGCAAAAAATAACAGGTGAAACTTCAGAAATCCTCCTCTTAACTCAGGACACCACAGCAGTAATCAGATGTAAATTACCTAGCCAAATAAATCTTTGATTAGCTTTCATCGTGTACCGTTTCTGTCGCCTGTGGCCTGCTGCTGGTTGCTGCACACGCAGTGGCATCTCATTGTGTCGTGAGAAGCTTGTTAAAATCTGAATGAGTGGTGTATGTTTGTCTAAATAGCTCATATATAGGTGTGTAACTCAAAATAACACACTCACACACACCCCACCATGACTCACTTCAACTCTACAGCACTAATACTACTATAAATCTATGCAAACATGATACGAAATGCATGCACACTCCTGAGACATGCATTAGAGTCAAGTGTTTGGATAGAGGATAAAAAAAGCAAAGCTCCAAATAATAATAATGTTTGCAGAGGTTGACAGGTAAGTCATCTCTTTCTTGCGGCTCTGCTAATTAAAGCCGGCACCAATGGGACGGAGAGGGGGAAAACACAGTTATATAGCTACAGGCTTTAACAGATGCCTGGTTTTGATGAGCATCGAGGTGAGCCTATTGTACACTGTCTCTGATCATCAGGAAAGCAGGAGCAGGTCAGCCTTAATTACACTGGGAATATCTGAGGGCTTTCATTTAGAACAACAAAGTACAGTATACACATTTAAAGACAGGGAATATTATTATCAGTCTATTATTGTGTGATATGCTTCATGTTCATGGCATCAGTTATTTTGCAAGATGTGGTCATGTTCTTCATTCCAAATAGTTTAAAATCTTTGACTTTGAGGGTACAGGTATTGTACCTTTTGTAAACCACAGATATGTAACATTTTTAGGTAATTATGTCATGCATATGTTAAAAATTGACATTTTAACAATACAAAATGACTGGTTATGTTACAGCACAAAAACACTTGGTTACAGTTATTTTAAGCCACGTTTTGGCTTAAATTATCCTGTTTTGTTGGCACAATCACTGCTGTTGTGCTAAAAAAAGTAGAACTATGTAAATGGTTTGCAGAAATGTACAATGACAACATTTTCCTCCTGGCAACTGAGCTGACTTTGCAACACCATACAGACGTACACCTCCAAAGGGGATCAACTACCAGATATGGAAAATATCAACTCTAATGTCAGACAACAGTGGTGAAACTGTATGATTCGGTAAAACCCTGGATAATTTGTTACTGTTGTTGTTGTTTTTTTCATCAAATGCTTACAGATAGTAACTCTTGCTGTCTAGAATATCTGCATGTGGTAACAATCCAGAAATTGCTTTGTTTTAATGTTTTGATTTCCATAACCCCATGAATGGATGTACTTGAATAATGCTTTATATGGGATTTCAAAATGGGGTTTTTGGACATTTTATATCAGCTTTTGCTGTCTAAGGTTTGTTCTGTTTTCACTAATATGCCTTCATTTTTTGGGTGCTCCACCCTCCTCAATGCCATCTAAGATAAATAATTTTTTGGCACTGTAGAGAGCCGAGGGACTTTTTTGTCCATCTACAAATTTAAACTGCAGGCTGCATAAAGTTGACAATGTATGAAATTAAGAGCATTTTAATTTACTCGGTGTGATATTTTATTATTTTCTTTCGATTTAATGACAAATATTTATAAAGGACCTTGTGTTCAACAAACACATTCTGTGCAAATTAATATCTTTAGTTAAAATCAGTGACCAAACATTTTCAGTACATACATTCAAATAGCTGGATATTGCTGGATAAAATTCTAGTTGCATTTTACTTTTAATAATTGTTTCAGTTTTTCTCTTAAATACTATAGTGAGACTATGGGTAGCTGTGTGAATAATGAATCCTGTGAAAGTTATGACCCAACACTGGTGTGATTGCAGTCTAATGAACTGTGTGTTTCAGCACCATGGACCTCAGTACAGACACTGTCAACACACACTGAAAAGCAAGAACAACAATAAATCATCAGATACAGACTGTTAAACTTTACCAAAAAGCTCTGCTTAGAGGTGAAAATGTCTATTTTCACTCTTTATACTTACATATTGTAGAAAGAAATCTTTTTTACTTATTCTTAACTGCACAAAATCCACTTTAACAGTATCCCAAAACATACCATAAATCAATTAAAATTTGTCTGACTTTTTCTATTATCAGTTTAAATATTTTAGTGTTTCTCTGGTTGCACAGAATAAGTTTAATTGAAAAGCATTGATAATAGTCAGTGTTTGTGTGAAGCACTCAGTCAACAGTCAGCTGTTGGCACAATTGAAAAGGCACTACAGAAGTAGCAGTTCATTAGCGATACCACTTCAACAAGTTTCAATTTAAAAATAAACTTTGTTTATCTTCTCATTATAGTTTCTCTTCAATTGAACTTTATTTGAGGATCAACAATTACGCGCACCGCACATGGCTTTCAGCCTGTGTATCTATTCATGCTCGAGACTCAACACAAACATATAGTCCACGCAAACACACACACAATAGCCGCATGTTTCCAACCGCTCAGGAAGATTCCAATTACTCCACTTCAATGATCCACAGCAGCACCGCCTACTGTCAGTGTGTTAATTAAATATTCATTTTAACAATCAGCACCACAGGGGGGTCGGTGTTTGGCAGGACCTTGAGTGCAGTTTTACAAGAGTATATATGTGTGTGTGTGTGTGTGTGTGTGTGTGTGTGTGTGTGTGTGTGTGTACTTGTGCATGCGTCCATAAGTCACATGTGACCTTTAGAAGCATGTGCTGCCATCTCTTTCAGTGTTTTCTTCCTTATCTCTTTTCATCCTCTTTTCCCTTGCTTGTCCTGAGGCCAAGCAATTAGTGACTGTGCTCCGACACACTCCTCGAGAGGAGGGGGGACCACCCCTCGTGAAAGGAGCCCGAGTCATCAAGCCACAGGACAATCCCTGAGATTTCATTAAACCTCCATTTAAGGTTTCATCTGCCCCAGGGAGGCAGGGGGATGGAGGGCGGAACTTGTGCCATTGGCTGAGAGGAAGGAGGAGGGAGGCGGAGGAAAACAGCAACAGTCGTTCGGATCTCTGATTTCCCCTGCCGAATAAAGAGGAAGTGGGGGGGCAGGCTAGATGTTGCCTTGGCGACCACAGGTGTGCAGCGTTCAAATGCACATGCAAAAACACAAGAAGTGCCCTCCGTTTGCACGGAGCTTACAATGTCTTTCTCAACAGCCTCCCTCTCACAAAACAGAGAGGCAGATATTGTCTTTAACAGCAGGTATTTTTAGCCTGTTGACTCTGTGTGTGGCTGCAGATGATCAAGCGAACCAGGGGATGGATATGAATCTGAGCAGAGCAAAAACATCCAATAAATTCATTGCCATAACTTTGGTGACACACTGTGCAAAAGAAAGGAGGACTTGCATCAAAGGAAAGGTTACCATGCCTTAAGAGTGACATATTAAAGCTGCCATTTCCGTTTTTTTAAATCTCCAGATTCATGTAACTTGCTTCTTTCCTCTGAGCTGAACATGGCTTTTTGGAGCAATAAATTATCAATGCAGGGTTTTTTTTTCTCTAAATACTTTACACGCATCACTGCTAGCTGAGCTTTTGCACACGCAGTCACAAAGTCACACAGAGACACACACACACACACACAGCGTGCATTGAGTAATTAAAAGAGCCTGTCTCTGAGGTGGTTTAACTGTGGTTCTGCTTTGACATAAATTGCATCACTCTGACAGCCATAGCTTGCTCTGATCCCCTTTGGCACACATATGCAAAGTCACACACGTGGACTCAGACATAGTACTTAATCCAGAGGTGTATATCCTTAAGATTATCTTATGAAAAATGGCATCTTTACACCCAGTGTATTTGCATTTTGCAGGCACCTTTCCCACTATGCTAATATAACCAATGCACAGGAAAAAGAGCATCAATGCACAGAAATTATGCATTTCCTATGCAAAAAAGTTGCCAGCGGCTAGCTAACGAGCGGCTAGCTTGAAGCTTGATGTGCAAGCAGCTCATTAGCCTGTGGCAATGGCTTTTTTTTTTGAGAAAGAACCAAAACTACAAGATGATCTTGTACAAAAAAAAAAAATAAAAATAAAAAACACCTTGAATTACTGCCTTGCTGCTGTATGCCTCCACACACCAGTCAAGTTGCACTTAGTTAACATCCACGTCTGAAGTCATGGATGTTTCACACACATCTTCCCCCTGTGCAGCACATATATATAAGCACTATTCTATGGAATTTCGAATGAGTGACGCATTAGTGTTAGCAAAAATGTTCTTGATTTTGGGCAAAAGACCTGCATATAAAAACGCACTTGACAAAAATTCTCTAGTGTTGTCACCAGAGCAACCAACAAACAAGTCTAAAGCATGGCTTTAAATGCCTGCGGGCTCGTATCTACCTGAAGATGTTCTATACCAATGTATTTCAGTACAGCATGCTCCAGTCCCCTCACCGTACAGCAAGCAGTAGTGAATGTGTGATGAACCCATGATAAGGAGATAGGAGGTTGTGTAAATGAACATGAATAATGCATAGCCCTCCTTTGGGTGGCTGGCAGCTGCCTTTGAGAAGCCTGTTTTAAAAGTGGGCCTCTCAGCTTGATGCACACGCAAACTTTCCCATGCTGTGTTATGTGAGGTGAATATAGCATGGCGATATGTGGCACTGAAACCCTGCTGAGAGGTATATATTTTGAAAGGCAAGGGGAGATGGCATGAAACACAGGGGTGGCACTATAACGTTTGAAGCACAGTGAGTGAACATGCTCTCGAGTACCGGAGCATCAGTTGTGCAGCACAGAGTCTCCGATGTACTTCCCCATCTCTTGCATTGCATTTAGCACTATGTATTATGAAATTGTTATCTGTGGCTATAATTTCTCCCTGTATGATTGCTCAATGTATGTGCACATACGTGATCCTGGTGAGCGACTGTAAAGATGCAGATATTTGGAGGAGCTGGAGGGACTAACTGGAGGCGTACGGCAATTAAATGATGGACTGAAATTCAACAGGTGGCCAGAGAAAACAACTCCCAGACTTTTTGTGTAGTTTGTGTTTTTTCACCCAAACCAGTCAATGTAGCAACTGCACAGACATTAGGAGTAAGCTGGAAAGCAACACACGCATCGACTGTCATGAAGTAGTCATGTCTTCTACAAAATTTTAATAATACATCAGGCAGACATACACAGGTTTGGCTGTGACTTATGAAGTAGATTTTGAACTAATCGGAAGATCAGTGGGTCATCCCTTACTCCTTGTGTCTGCATGGCGAGGTATCCAAGATACTGAGCGCAGGATTCCTGGGTTTGTGAGTGCATGTGATTGTTTTGGTGAGTAGGTGGCTCATTGTTTGGTAGCCTCGGCCATCAGTACGTAAATACATGGGTGAATGTGGCATGTATTAAGGCACTTTGAGTGCTCGGAAGACTAGAAAGACACTATACAAATGCAAGTCCATTTACCATTTTAAATACAGGTGCAAAACATCAAGGCTGGCTCCCTTTGTGGAGGGATAAAACACCTAATTAATTCATGTATTTATTTATCAATTTAATGTTTATTTATACAGGGACGGCACGCAATTAAAAGTAACTGCACCAGAATTCGCTAGCAGCTAATTTGCATCAGGTGTTTCTGGGCCGGTAAACAAAAAAAACACTCAACAGCAAAAAGCCTATACTACCTTAAACAGGACAATACACAAAAGTCCTGAACAATCCGAACAGTACAGCACATAATACAACACTATACATATAAATTTATTGGAAAAAAATCAGTGTGATGGTTAGCGTTCAGGGCAATTATTGGTGATAACACTTTTGTGCAGATTTTAGCCGAAACTTGAGCCTGGTTTTAAACACTACAATACTTCCAGAGTCTCTAATGCTTGATTTTGTAATAGTCAATGCAGTTTGTGTTATGTGCATATTTAATAACTGTTTTGTGACCTTGCCTGATTCAGAGCATTTGCAATACTTTAATAAGGTTGAGTGCCACCATGTCCCATCAGTCCAAGTGAATGAAAATGACAACATTTTACTGTTTCTCTCCAAACATGATGGTGGAGTGGGGGCCTTGGCAATGACGCGATTTGTCTGCGATATAATTCTAGATATATATCTAGGCCCTTTTATTAGGATCGCTTTTAGAACATGGCTGGGAAACAAATTGGAGATTAGCATTTTAAGATACTGTTGGTGAAACTAACTGCACAGCAAGTCTTTGGTGAATTAAAAACTTTTGCTTAAAGTAGATACATGTAGACTTGTTTAAAATGTCTCTGTTTAGACTGCTGCAATCCATGCTAGATTCTTTTCCTCCAAACCAGGACACAGTGATGAGAGCCTACTCTGGATGACGTATTACCAGTCGAATGTATAACACTGCATCAAATATATACAGTAAACCGTATGACAGTGTAAAAGGCTGATGAATCTTAAAAATTCAGCAGTAAGGGCAAATTGCCCTTTTCAATTGTTCAATTGCATCTTGGCCTCAGTTCATGCTGCCCACTCACAACTTCCCATTCACCTTGTATAAGTGTGCCAAATCTAAAATTCCCCTACATTTCTGTCCAAACACATCTATTGACAGTTGTTCTCCACCACCACCTCCATCCAAAAAATATCTGTTGGAAGACTGGTGTTCATCCCTCCAAAGAGTTCTAGAGACTTAAAAATATATGCCAAACACTGACGCATTGAAGCTGTTCTGACAGCTTGTGGTGGACAAACACCTTTTCTTTCATTTGTGATACATTAGGGCTGTGTTTCAGTGACTTTATTTTTAAGTCTTTCTGTTCCCCAAACGACCAAGAATCACTTAATGCAGCTTTCAGGGTAGATTTCTTGATGCAAAACCCAGTCTCTCTCTCACTCATGTGTAAGCACTCACCTGGATGAGTGCATCTGTATGTCTAAACATTTTCCTGGCTCCAGCGCTATCCATTGTGGTTGTTGGACCTCTCTATTGTTGTCATGGAAACACCATTGTTTTTGTGTCTTTGGCAGTGAACAAAATCACTCCTTTGTTATTCCCTATGAATTAATAATATACAATCTACTACTCTGCAGTATGCAGTAAATTTAAGAAACATATCAAATTTTTTTTGCATTATTATTGACAAGTATGGTGTTGCATGGCCGTCATTTTTACAGCAATTAAAGGTAAAGTGTTCTGTTATTTCATTGTAAAAAGTTGTGCTTCTGCAGTGGACACTGAAAATTGGCACACTCAAAACAAAATGGCAGAAAGTGACTCGAATGCAAATAGGGCATGAAAGCCGGTGGGTAATTATAACAAGGCGTAACAGCAACTAAAAATTCTTAAACATTATGCAAAATTTTATTGAAAAAAGTCCCATAATTGGCTTTCCTGTTTGATTACAAAGTGCACCGCAAAAACACAACAGCATTAATTCTTGAGAATCAAGGATGCTACAGATTATCCCTTTAGGAAAAAAATGGCATACACTGCACGCAAAATCATTTTATGACATCTACTGATCAAAGAATGAGTCAATTTTTAAACTTGAAAGCTGTCATAACTCCCCCTGCGTGTAAAGCACTCATTTGAAAAGAGGAACGGATATGAAAAATCACATTCAATTGTGTCAGCGGTAAGTCTGATTTGACAACAAAAGCTTTGAGCTAAATAAGCAAATAGGGCAGACTTTTATTAAAGCGGATAGGTATCCGGCATCGCAGCCTCAACTCTGTTTTGACAGAATATCTCTGAAACATTCAGATTGAATTCATGAATATAAACAGAGACTATGACAGCTGGTGAGGAATTTTGAGTTGGAACAGAGAACGTCTGCGGGAGGAAATGAAATGCAGCCTCGACTCTCATGTTTCCTCTCACACTGTGCATGAGCAGAGACAAATTCTGGCACCAGGCCTCCCCTTTTCTTACACCCAGAGTCTTAGCTGCTGCTGTTACTACTGTACGTTCACAGCCAAATGATGGCATATGTCAAATAAAGACACCATAAAGTAGGAAACGTTTTAACTGCCACAGCTGTTCTTGCATCAGCCAAGCAAGAAAATGATAATGATTAGTGTGACAGATACTGTCTGCATATCTATATGAACACCTTTACATTTACATACACATAATATCCTGTTCTTTGCCCTTATTCGGAAAATGACAATATTCCTACTAAGCTATTAAATGGCTAATGAAAATGTATGCTGGACTAATATCTCATGCATCCTCTGATTGATTTGCCCAAGGAAGTCATTTATAACATCAAAATATTAAAAAACTGGAATGGCTGAAGCTGCTAATGCAAGGATATTTTTTCAGAGTTTCTCACAGGTGCCAGACTTGTTTGACTGTGCAGAAACAGCCTCACTTTTTCATTCCTTCAACTACCTTCTTAAAAAAGGTCAGCTTTGCGATACTTGCGCATATCCAAAAACCTGTTGATATCAACTGGCAACCTCCACAGCTAAAAAATGCAGTTCATCAAATGGACACTTGAGGCTGGCTCCATAAGCAAATCATTCCCCATAGACCTCCACATTAAAATGCCCAACTTTACAGCAGCGTTCGTGACAACTGTACTTGGGGTGAATTTTTATATAACTCAGCCATTCACATGTCCACAAACCAATAGGTAACGGACAGTAGCTACATCTACGATTTTACACATTGTGTGGTTGATATCCAAATCTTTCAGTATGTCTCCTTCTGACCAGAAATGTGAACTTTTCTTTTGGGTATGTATCTCTGCAGCAGCCTTACAAACTGTTGGCTAGTTGGTTTGACTACTTCTGACCATAAACATGCAAGAGGCAAGAAGTAAAAACCCTAATTGAGACATATGTTCCAAATGCACTAAATACATGTCCCAAGATAGCTCCTAAAGTCTGAATAATATTTGTATATCCCACATTTTTAATCAGAAAAAGGCCCATTCAGAAAAAAGGCTAATTCTGAAAATCCAAACAGAATATATTGCTTATGTGACACATATCAAATTTAAAATATTGTCGTATTCAGAATAAGAGTGGGAATCTTAGTGTGCATGTTAACTCAGTCAACGAGTCTCCACGTGTATTCATTTGTGATTGTATATTGTGGTGTGCGTGCTTTCTCTAAGAGTCACTATCACACACACATAGATCAAGGGGAGATAGTAAAACTATGACTCTACACCCTGGGGAAACGGTATCGATTTGTGACTGAACTGTGAGCACATGAGACCTTTCACTGTGATTCTAACAGCAAAGACTCTCCCTCTCTCTCTCTCTCTCTCTCTCTCACACACACACACACACACACACACACACACATTGTCAGTGACACTGTATTCAGAGGCAGCTTAATCACCACAGTCTGTGTATCATCTGTTCCGTCGTTAATGTCATTCTCTCGAGAAGATGGAAAATAAACCTTTCCTTTTCAGAATTAAAATGGAATTGGGTTTTTGTTTATTTGTTTTAATTTTGGTGTTGGTACAGTGATTAAAAAGAATCATAATGGAAAAATGAATCTGTGTGCTGTTCATGCACTTTTAATCATTTTTTCCTTGAATGACAATAGTACATAATTGCTGTCTGGACGTTGTTCTTTTTTTCTTTCATTGTCACAAAATGAAAATATAACAGAGGGTTATGCAAAGAATGGCAAAGGAATGTTTAAATTAATTAAGCATATCACATACAGCTTAGATTGCATAGTAGTAATAGTAGAAGTAGTAGTAGTAGTAGTAGTAGTAGTAGTAGTAGTAGTAGTAGTAGACAAACGGTAGCCAGCATTATGCCAATTCAGGAAATGAATGTCATAAAAATGCTGGAGCACTAGCATGCACAGTGGCATATTCTGATGTGTGTCAAAGTAGCACAGGTGTGTTTTTATAGGAAACAATAATGACAACATCTAACCTTCAACTTAAAAGCATTATGTGTAGTTATTTGTCCATTACATCCATAACATGAGTGATAGAGATAAATACTTAGTGTAACAACATACGATACAATATGCATGTGTGTCCTTTCTACCTGTTGTTGGATTATTCACTGATTATGTAATATTTCATTTGAAGAAATCAGTGACTTAATATTCAGAGCAAAAGGGTGACCTGGGGGCTTTTCCATATTTTATTGAATTTAGACTCTTTGATTAGTGGTTGTAATGCAGTCTATTAAAAGGCAGATAATATGGTATGCTGATTGTTCAAGTCTCTATAATTTCTTCAGAGGTTACGCGACTTCTAAAATGTTTCTTATCACAGGAGAATTTGGTGTAAATGCACGATCATATCTGTTCTGGACCTCTGTGGATCTGTTTTGTTATTTCTGCATCCTGTTGTAAGGATTAAGATAAGAAAATATAATGAAAATGTGCTTTTTCCCCTTCTGCATCAGTGATTTTAATACAGTCGTTTATTTCTGGGTTGTATCTTTAAAAAAGTCATATTACAGAACATGCACACAAAAAGAAACTCATTTCTTTTTCTAAAACAAAAGAATAAAACATCTCCAAGACCTAGAAATCATCTTGCAATGGATGCACTCCAGAAGTGATATGTGATGTGCGATTTGGTAAACAAATGTAGGCCAAGGGACCACACACACACACACACACACACACACACACACACACACACACAAAAGACAAAATGAAAACAAACACAGGCATCTCTACATTGTTCCTGCTGGTAATATTAATTGACTGTATGATACATTTTCATATCATGTACTCTAGACAGAGGGAGTGACTAAAGAAAAGATGGATGGATGAACACTCTGCTTGTTATGTGTTTGTATGTCAAAGAAAATAAAAATGAATGAATATGTCCATCAGTTGCTTAAACAATCAATACATTATGGAATGAGTACATTAAAATGTGCAAACAAAGCTACAGTATCTACTGGACCTTTCAATAAAACACTGCCTCTTGACTACAGTAAATCAATGCTTTAACATTCGCCGACCTGGTCTCATCCCTCTCCATTTCCCTCCTTCACGTCAACCCAGGAGGCTGGTTCCCATTAAAACACCCCCCTGTATTATTGGGGCAGTTGCCCCATGATTCAATCATGAGGCGCCCCTGAACTTAAACTCTTCCAAAGGAAGGTGGGGGAGCAGACAGACAGCTGAGCAGTTGGCCATCAATAATACAGAGCTGCATCTCATTGTGGATAAAATATACATGAAACCGTTCCGCCGAGCATCTATGCGTTTCCAATAGAAAGAAGACGTATCCTGAACTCCCCCGTCACACGGGCATGTTAACACTTGTCAGAACACACGCCTGCGATTTCTTTTCCAGTGTTAAACTCTGGCTTTCAACCTCACACAAAAAGCCATGTCATTGTTATTTAAAGAAAGATAAAAGAGTGGCATTGATTAAGACTTTGACCAATGAACTATGCTTTTTCTCTTGATTCTAGTCAGCCGTAAAGGGTGTTGTGACAAGTCTCACCAAACTCTCTCAGAAATGATTAAACTGGAAACTTGTTTTTTACCCTTTTCCTGGTGAGAGCTAATGGTTCATGACAGAATATGTTAGCGGTGCCGTCTGCCCATCTACAGCTCCTTTAGTTAATTTTTCTCTGCCTCGTTCTCTACTACTTAAGCCTCCACTGCAGCTCTGAAACACCACTTTATGCCTCTTCCTTTCACCCTCCACTCGGGGCCAGAGTTTATTCTCATTTTTTACTTTTTTCCCTGCTCACAACATACTAGCAATCACAGTCACAACATCCCTCATCCTGTCTGTCTAATGATGGGCTGTCTGTAGTGGAGTGGTGCACCCCTTCTCCTTCACTTCCTGCTTTGATCTGGGCTCCGATAGGTTCAGGGTCATGGCAGATATGATGCAGGATTGGTTGTTTACTCCTGCCAAGAGAAATGGCTCTGGTCCTCATTACGGGAACATATGAGAGGGCGATAGTGGAGCTGGAGATAAATGGACACAGAAAGAGGTAGGAAGGAAAACAGCTAAGTGCCAGCAGAGTAAAGGAAGAGTGGATGAAGTGGCTTAGGAAGCGATAGGACGTCCATGATGAAAAGATGTATGAAATGAGACTGAAAAAGTCAAACATGTGGGAAATTGTGTCAGATTTAACTGTCACTCTAGTATTTTTGGGGAAAAAGTAAAAAAAAAAAAAAAAAAGTGGTAGATGAGGTTGAAAACCACAACTTTGTTCCTCTGATCTGAGATGAAAGCAAAGTGAGAGAAAAGAAGGAGAAAGGGGGGAAGAGACAAGAGAAGCAGACTGATGAAGAGAGACAAAGGGAATGAGCAGTCGCTAACGGAGACGCACTAATGATACCACATTCGGTGTCACAACTCCAGACAAAAACAACAAGCACACAAAAACAAAGCAGAAGCCCTGAACTTCAAAACAAATTAATTGGAAGTGCAGGATGCTACAAGTGTGTGGGCGGTTGGGTTTACTTGCTATGATCTATCCTCTTCTCGATAGTGCTCCCAATAGCTTCTCAATTTGCATTTATTATTATTTTGAATCCACACCAAATCTTGAGATAAACACTTTGTATTGATCTAATCAGACACCTTCTGAAACACAAACAGATTGAGGAGTCTTTCCATGAATCATATGACTCTGTTGCTACTCTCTCCTGTTTGGATGAGAGCGAGTAATAAAGACAAGATGAGGCAAAGACATCTCTGCTGGGAATCCATCAGAGGCCAGTGGGGGCACAGAGGCTCTGAGATGCCGAGGTCTCCGAGGAGTTCCCGTTCTCTAAATAAAGCGAGCGGTAAAACGAACATTACAGTATTTATTTCAGGCAGTCTTGGCTGCAGTAGTGTTGGATGCACATTGTGAGACTTGAACATTTCTGTTACTAATTAAGCCCTAAGATAGAACACCAGAAAAAAAAAGTTTTTCAGATCAGACTTCTGTGAGAAAAAGCCTCTGAGAAAACTATGAAGTCGGGCTTTTCATCCTGAGACTCTAAAAGTGCTTGCTGCAGCGTTAGCACGACTGCATCATGCAGTATAAATCTGTAGTAAGCAAGAATACATGGTGACAGATATTTTTCTAAGATGAGTAGTTTGAACATGTATGTCCAGACATGCAGAGGCGTGTTTTGATCTCCTGCCTGTGTGTGTCGAAGTGGAGTGTTTTCAGGCTTTGATATGTCATTTCTTTGATGGAGACAAAGCTGTTTGATGCCTTCAAGAATCCCAGCCTGCTCTCAGTGTGTTGAGTGCAACTTGAGGCTTCTCTGTGTGTGTATTTCTGTGTATACTTGTATATCATTGCCTGTGTCTTTTCTTATTTTTTTCCTGCTTTTAGATCAAATCAGGTTTGAAAATGTGTGTGACTCTTTTGGGAACACATCAGAACTGTAAATCCTCAATGTGTGCTTATATTTTCATGCAACTATTGTAGCCTTATCTACAAATAGTCAACACTTTTCTTCATTCAGGCTATTTCCCACAGGCCTTGATTACTTAAGCTCTTAAAAAAGAATTAAAAAAGAATAATCTAAACAACTCAATAATGAGCAATTACAGGCTCAAATAAAACATCCCATTGCTACTGTAAGAGGCTGCTCTGCTACTGCTATAATAGGATATCAACCGCACCAATACAAAGACTGCTCTTGTTAAGGTCTTGAATGACATCCTCTTAAATACAGACAGTGGCCTTATTTCAGTGTTCATTTCAGCCTGCATTGAATGCAGATGACCACAACTTATCACAACATAACTGGAAAACTTGGTAAGACTTTTTGGCGTGGTGCTGAACTGGTTTGAATCCTATTTGAAGGACTATTTGTGTTGACTGCTTATTGCACACAGTGTGTACAAAATTGACACGTGGAGTCCCGCGAGGCTCCATTCTTGGGCATCCTCTGTTTAACATCGGCAAGGTCCCACTTGCACAGACTATGGAAAACAACTAAATATCTTCCCATCATTATGTGGACAAGACAAAGGTTTATATAACAATCTCACCAGGTGAGTATGGTCCTTTACAAGCACTAAGAAAGTGCACTGAACAAATTAATAACTAAATGTGTAAAACTTCCTCCAGTTAAGCAAAGACAAAAGAAGTAACTGGGTTTGAAACAAATGAAAGAACAATTTTAATTCAATGCTCAATCAAGGCATTGACATCAAAGACCATAAATCAGCCCAGAAAAAGAAGAAGCCATGGACTCAGACCAAACTTAGACTCAGACAAACACT
Organism: Plectropomus leopardus; assembly: GCF_008729295.1. Classification (NCBI taxonomy): domain Eukaryota; kingdom Metazoa; phylum Chordata; class Actinopteri; order Perciformes; family Serranidae; genus Plectropomus; species Plectropomus leopardus. The sequence continues at coordinate 14,713,913 of NC_056480.1, forward strand.
TAAGTGATCATGCATTTCCCTTCATTGGGCTTATCCACTGTAACATGTTTCTCTAAAAAGTCAATCAGACAGCTTCAGCTGTTACAGAAAACCTGTGCCAGAGTCCTCACCAGGACCAGGACAGTTGTTCACAGCACTCCAGTTCTGAGAACCTTGCCCTGGCTCCCTCTTTGTCAAAAACTTATTTAAAGCGGCTTATAAAGCACTGCATGGTTTAGGGTCTAAATATATTTATGATCTGCTGCTCCATTTTGACCTCTCAGATCAACTAGGACAGGTCTGATTAGTGTCCTGAGAGTCAAAACTCAACACAGAGAAGCAGCGTTGAGTTTTTGTTATTCACATATCTAAAACAAAATTCCACAAAACAAAGTCAAACTCTCTCAAACTCGTAGCTTGGCTTTTCTATTAAATTTGGGTATATTTATTCATAACATGCACTGCACTGTGCTGCACTAAATTTTTTATTGTGCTGTTTATCCTGTCTTATTGTAATTCATCTTATCTTTATCTCCTATTTTATTTTACTCTTTTTAAATCCAATTCATGTGTTTTTATATTGATTGCCTTGTGTTGCTCTTATGTCTTATCTTAATGCCTTTTATGTCTTACGTAAAGCACATTGTATTACCTTGTTGTTGAAAGGTGCTATACAAATAAACTTGCCTCACCTTCTTAATCAAACTGAATTTCCATTTTCTCTTGCTCCATTATTCAGTCTGGCATTGTGTTAATGTTAGTCAATTTGTTTCTGAGCGGGTTATGTTGTTTCGTTTTGCACGCACTAATCAATAATGAGTGACGCATCAATTTCACTGATGTCTTTTTCAGTACCTCTGAAGCTCACTAATTAACACACTATATTTTGCTTGTTTAATCTGTTCAAAAAACTAAGTCTAAAAACACCACAACAGAGCCATGCTAGCTGTTGCCAGTGTTTGTGCTTAGCTAAGTTGACAGTCCGCCGGCTGTACATTCATATGTAACAGAGAGGTATAAGATGCTATAAATCCTCTTATTTTACACTCAGCAAGACAGCTGACACATTTCTAAAATGTCAAACTATTCTTTTTACTCCCAAAAGTTTTGATTGGTATAGATGTTTCTCTAATCAAGTAAGCAGCTGTCAGTGAGCATAACATTAGATCAAATGGAACCAATGGCAAAACCTGACGCTATAGGCAGTGATTTAGAGGTGTGAAACTTTGTAATTTCTTCATGCATGATCATGGTACAGTAAATATAATTTATGCTGTCAGCCAAGGTTTTTGTTCTATCATGTGGCAATAAACACACATACACACACACACACACACACACACACACACACACACACACACACACACACACACACACACAAACACACTTGTAGGCAGTTTGATTAGCCCACCACCCACTCCAGTGTTGTAGAGCCACATGTGCTGTACATATAAATCAGCTGTGCACTTTAGATAACCGAACCATCCTGCAGTCGGAAAGCACAGAGACAAAGCAGTTCTTTCTAGGCTCAGATTATGAACCATAATTGGATTGCATAATAATCCGCTCAAGTGATTTTCTGGATTATTCTGCACTAAAGGGGTGAGGGGCACGAAAGTAAAGCTCTGGTGCTATCTTGCCTGGTAAATATGATTCGTTTGATGGTTTGTGATTATAAGATAATAAAAGAACAATGCGTCACCTAAATTGACATGTCACTGCTTCATTAGTCAGCCTGAGATTTTTTTTTTTTGAGGCTTTAGGAAAAAACGCATCAAAGCCTCAAACAGTAAGAACACCATGTTATTAAGTTTGCAGATTAATCTATCATTCCTCAGTCTTCGGTAGGACAGAGGAAACTGAATCTTTTGTCTTTTTATAACTGTGCAATGATAAGATGAATTCTCAAAAGTAGATTTCCTGCTCAACTCCCACTGAATCAAACAGGTATCAATATCTAGAAACCTTAGCTGGCAGTAAATCATGTTCTGAGATAAATAGGGTGCAATTTCTAAAAAGGTTTTCATGACTTGTTTGGCAGAGATAAACTGTTTGGCACAAAAATTTCATATGTGCTACACGTTTAAGTGTTTGGAAAGTAAATTCCCTGCCCTCATTTAAAAAATGCAGCCTGAACTGAAAAGATGCAACTTAAGTGTTGCCTTCTTTGACTTAGTACTCTGTCACTTCACTGTATGCTTCTAGACCTGAGTTCCTAGTTTTGTTCTTTCATGCGTCAACAGGTACGAATGACAATAAATGAACATGGAAGCTAGAACCTTGAATGTCTTTGCTCATCTGATCACAAGTGTATAGCAAGCAGTATGTAGAGCATGGCTTACGCCTGTCTTAGTATTTACATGCATACTTTCCCCATCTTTGCAAGCTAATGCTATACTCTAAGCCTACCTTTAGTACCACAGTTTCTTCTATTTTAGCTAACACCCTTCAGATGAAGGCCAACAGTTACACTTATTTCTCCTCCACTCTAGGAAGAGGAATTTTACTGTTTACAGAAAATAGCCTGTTTTCATATGAGCGTTTGTTTCATTTCACGTTGATCTCTTCTAATTAGTAAAGCTTGATTGTTCAACAAGTTACAGTGTGTTTTGCTGTTGCTAATCTAGAGTTCTTTGTGACAAAAATATGTTAAAGTATAAAGTAAAGTAAGTATATTCTTTTACAAAATCAATGCATCCTCATATAACAATTTGTTTGATATCTTCAAAAGTAATGCACCCTACCGATTAACTTCCGAAGGCTTCGGAAAATAATCCCAGTTAGATGTAATGCGATGTTAAGTGATAATGTCACATCATGTATGCACCTTAAAATAAACTTAAGGATAAAACTCAAAGATGACTTTTTGTTTTACACAGGACACAGACTTCTGTCTCCAGGGTCAAAGTCCTATGTTTTTGTGACCCCTGCAGCCTGCAGCACATAAGTCAGGTGATCAAAAACTCCTGGATCACTATTATGTGGAGCTTTAACTAATTATTACGCATTTTGTAGGTAAAATAGTCAATGAAAACAGCCTGATGTGGGTTCTCTCCTGCTCTCTCACACAGCCCAAAGACATGCAGGTTAAGTTAATTGGTGACTCTAAATTTCCCACACGTGAATGGTTGTCTGTATGTATTGTAATTATATTAAGTTTTGACTCTGTTTTCATGTTAAACGACCAAAAAAAAAATAGATTATAGAAATAGAAATCTATATAGCATCATTCTTCTTTCCACCTTCCATTACCGAATTGAACAGATTAATACATTATGATTTATACATGATTTATTTTTGCAAACATTTCAGAAATACAATGGAAATATTTGTATCATTGCAGCACATTGCACATGTTCACAGTATTACACTGCATTGTATTGTGTTGCAACAAGCCAGAATTTAAATGGCATACATGACTGTTGCTTAAAGATGCATGCACATGCATTGCATCATTTGCTTATCAACATGAGAAATCAAATCAGTGTGTGAAATGTTCTCAACTAGATGATGTCAGTATTGCACTTTTCACATCAAATCATACTCACTTAGAGCAAGAAAGTGAGACATGAACCAGTTTTTATCATAATGATCTCATTTCCACTCCATTATGCTTTCACAGCTATTTCGAAATTAATTTTAAGGTTGATATTTTCCATGCAGAAGCTCTATGTTGCTTTTCACAAACCATTTAAATGACTCTCCATTAACCATTTGTTGCAGACTCCAGCCAGGCCACGGCAGCACTCACAGCATCTAGCCTTTTAAAATGACTGGATATAGGTTCCCCTTTGTGACTTGGTCTCCATGATCTTATTATCAGGCTCAATAAAGAGTTTGTTCCCAGCTTGTTAGAAAGACATTACATCTAAATGATCATTGCCCATACAGGCTACATAGGCTCTTTGCAGAGACTGTTAGCAACCAAGAGGAAAAAAAGGGTGCATAACAGGATACCTAAGAGTGGGTGTAATGGGGAAATGGGAAAACTGCATTGGATAATTGATGAATTATCCATACTCACACCAAGAGAGTGGGTGGAAGGGGTGAGACAGGCCAAGGACAAGGGATCATCCAGCATGAGAAATATAAAAAAAAGCTCCACACAAGCTACAAACTCACTTGAAATACTTGCTTATATACTTTGCAAAGAGACACTATAAATGAGCAAGAGAAACAAAGATTTTAAAGGAAGGCTGGAGATAATAGGAGGTAAAATGCACAAGATTGAGAGAAAAAAATGTACATAAGACAGCAAATATAAGAGAGCGAGAGGCTTGCAGCCACTAATCCCAACAGAAAAACATTCCGATTAGACTTATCCTTTCCTCTGAGGATTAGAAGCTTTGATAAAACCTTCAACCCAAACCAAAATCAATTTAGTAAGGGTGTAACATTCACATGCAGTATCTTCCTTTTTTCTCCCCATACACAAACCTCTAACAGTGAAGCTCTGTGAAATGAGCCAGTCTTTTATTTTTCTTATTTTAGCCGCTCTTTTTAAGACTCCCCACTCTCAAAAGCTTCTCTGACTGAGCCTGATTAGGACATGTCCAAACAGCACAGCGCAATGTACACTATAGCGATTCAGTGGATTTGCAGTATTCACTTGACTTGTTACAAACACAATATTAAATTTCAATCAAAAGGGCTGTGTTACTCTTTGTTGTGGGGTCTCTTAAAATCCCCTGGGTGCCAAAAGAGATTCCCTTAAAAAGCTGGCGGGCCCTCGAGTGCAACGAGAGAGAGGAGACTATAATCAAAACAAGCAAGGCAACCTCAGTAACCCCCTATAAATGATTCATGCCAGGGTATTCATACAGTGTCTGTCAAAGTTGTCAGCCTTTTAATCACAAAAAAAGGTCAGACTTAATTGAGTTCTTGCTGGGAAACAATTTGGATTATCAAGCGTTGCTCTGGCTACACACAAGGTCTCTTTTATATCCTGAAAACATTTGACACTGAAGGCTTAAACAGTTTTTTATGGCTGTATTACACTATAATTCTGTAGTATCACTTAATTTACAAAGTTAATGGTATGACAGTTCTTATCCTATTGTGCCTAACATATATCCATGTTACATTGATATTGAGATATGAGACTTAATATTGTCTTTGATTGTTGATATCACCATACTGTAAGTATTGTCTTTTTCTAGTTTTAAAGGCTAAATTACAGTAAACTAATGTATTTTTCTGAACTTACCTCAAAGTTCTAGATGTTCTATATGTGCTTTTACCCATTTAATCGTTTTGTCCACATTACAGATTATTATTGATCAAAAGCACAAATAAGCAGCTCTACAATATCATTGCAATATAACCAGATATTATAATTTTTGATTTTCTCCATATCACCAAGCCCTTACCCAACATATAATGTGATATTTTTTTCAGTTAATTTCTATATTTGCAATACAAACTATTCTGAACCCATGTCAAGACAGTATGCATGCATCAGGTCAGGAAATTGCCTAAAGCTCAGCATATTTTTGTGTGTACTACAGTACTTATATATCATTATTTTAGAGCAGGTTTTTTTTCTGATTTGATCTTATTCACTTTCTGTAAATTATCCAAAGCTGACCTTGGGTAAAAGTTTGGTTTTTGCCCTGTAGTGAGAAACACCCTAAGGCAATCCACCTTAACTGTTGCTGTATAACCATACCAGTGTGTGTGTGTGTGTGTGTGTGTGTTTTCTCCCCTTACACAACAAATCAGTAGAGAAAAACTCATTTTTTCCCACCGTGGCACAGTGCTGGGAGTTTGAGCGTAGTCTTAACCGTGCTTGGCAAGCAGAACGCACAGTGTAGCACAAGTCCTGAGAGAGCCGGCAGCTAAAGCTAATCACTGCAAAGACATGACACACACCCACACATCTGCCTGCGCCCACACAAATTTGCACATGCAAATGATGGCCTGCGCACACATGCACAGGCTATTACACACACTATTAACAGAAAAGGAGGGTGCAGAAGAGCGAAGGAACGTACTTCAACCAAATTGGATTAAGAGTGTCATCTAATATGGAACAAGCATGCAAGGGTTCCCCTGAAACTTTGCGGTAAAGGGATAGCAGCGTTGAAAAATGAGCTGCATGCCTCTTGGTTAGGAGACAATTCAGATTCATTTTGGATGGGAGAGCAAGGAGGAGGGAAATGGAGAGAGGCTTCTACATCCAGGGAAATGATCCTCCTTTTGAGCGCCCATCCGATTATGATCAGTGCCCATGCCTCGATACATGCGGACAGCCTAAAAATATGAGAGCAGATGATGCATAGGACCTCTCCATCTCTTTTCTCCCAACTCTCTCTCACTTTCACATTTCCCCCCTATCTCTCCTCTGTCCCTGTTTCCCCCTTTCTTTGCAATTTCCTCCCTTAGCACTGACTATGCGTTTGTGAATTTGCAGTGCAAGCACTCTCTTCTCACCCATTCCATTCTCATATATTCTCCATCTGTTCATACAGGCCCATTTCATGCAGTCTGTCCCTGGGGTGGGCAGAACCTCAGGGGCAGCTGGGGGGTGTCGATGCCCACTGGCATACTCATCACACTGCCCAAGGCATGCCCATGGAAGAGAATGGCCAAGTGTCCTTCACTGTAGAAAGTAGCCTGCATCAAATAAGGAGCAATAACCATGTTCAAACTTAAGTACTTTGCATGTATATCATAACAAAATTTGGTTGGAAGTAAGCTCTTTCTGACTGTCTTTTGTGTAGTTTGGGTGACTTTTGAAAGAATATGCATATGATGAGCATTAGTGCCACTCAGAGACATGAAAACTAGGCCCACTAGGTTTAAAAGCAGCTCACATTGTTGGCAAAGTTGACACATAAAAGGTAAAGGTGACAAAACACTTTATATGCAGCACTTGATGCTCAAAAGGTGCAAGGTTAACTGCTCTACATAGGATTGGACCTGTGGGGTTATGGGCAGTGTGGGTGTTCCAAGTGTATAGAGTGAAAGCCCATAAGTGTGTCAGCACAGTGCTGTCAACCTGTTAAGAGGTAGTAGTGCATGCGCGCGCGCGTGTGTGTAAAGGTACGTACATGCTGTAAAGAGATGTTAAGGAGCTTGTTCCATCATGCTGATGAGCTCCGTAATGCAATGTAGTTGCGATTCCCCGACAGAAGTGAGGACGCTTTCCAGAACATCATCTCCATTATCTGTGTATACATTAACCTTGAGCACGGTGGCGGGCAAGTAAAATGCTCTGCACACACACACACACACACACACACACACACACAAACAAATACACACAGAAGACATCCCTGCATGAATACACATCCAATTTTTTTCACACTATGAAAAACGCACAAAAAACAGCTTTTCACCACAGAAAGCAGTTACACACTTGCAACACTGTATAGTACAGTGAGCACACTGCAACTGCATGTGCATGTGTAGTGTATGCACAATGTCATCCCTGCAGAGCTGCACCAATAACAAAGGCCAGAGTTAGAACAGCTTGGATGCACCATCTCTAAACATACCTGCCACTTGAAAGTGAACAGTGGATCAGTGATTGTATCAAAATGTTCCTGTGCCCTGTCTAAATTCAACAACATGGGTCCAACTCAAGCCAACAGATAAACAATACTGACAAAAGACGAAGACTGCAAGAAGGTTAACATGGATGAAAACACTATGTGACAACTATGTGAATTATTCTAACAAGATCAAGTGTCAACAGCCACAAGTGGCTCTGCTGGGCTGTACTTAGGCACAGTGATGCTTTAAACCATATGCCAATGTCAGCATGCTAACATCACTATGAGAACGCCAACAACCTAATGCAAACCAGGTATAATGTTTATAATTTTCATTTTGTTACGTTGGCCCAAATTTTGACCTGATGATGGGGAAAAAGAGAGGGGAAAAGTTAGGGAATCATGAAAGTTATTACAACTCATCCTGAGGGGGACATAATGGACTGAAACTGCCACCCCTAGAGAAATTACGTGCAAAACTAAAACTCTGCTTGGAAATTGTTTAAAGAGGGAGTAACTGCAATCAATACAATTTGAAACACCGAAGATGCAATGCTTTTTGGTAACGAACATTGAATAAAAACATAATTTTGTTAAATGCCCAGTTTGTGGGTTTTAGGGGAATATATTAGCAATAACAAAATATAACAAGAATGTTGTCTTAGGTGTATAATTTATGAAAAATAAGTGGTGTTGTATTTTCATGACCTTAGAATGAGCTGTTAAAATATGCATAGGGTGGTCCTCATTCATAGAGTTCAGCATGCTGCACTGCCATGTTTCAACAGTAGCCCAAAACAGACAAACCAAACACTGGCTTTAGACAGCGCCGTTCAAGTTTCACCATGGTTTCACCGTTGGCCACCATGGTTAGCAGTGCCCTCTTTACCTAATTCAGTAAACATCACTGGGTACATTCCTCTTGGAGAGGAAGAGACCTCTGCAAATAATTTGGCTCACTGTATAATGTCTTCTAACCAATAAACACTTATGGAAACCTGACCAATAGTTCACACTTGGCACAAGTTTCAGCTAGTTGCAATCTTCAATCCTTACCACAAGATACCAATAAATACTACAAACTGCTCCTTTAACAAGAAAACACATCAAGGGCCTTTCAGGCGAAGATGCATCATGAGAGTAGTGCACTTGGCTTGTGAGATATACCAAAACGCCTTCTGAAAATCTTGTTTCTGTTGACTGTCAATAGTCAAAGTTCAGTGATGTGCAAATGTTGTCCCATTTCATTCAGCACACTCTAATATCAATTGTGAGTGAAGTTAGGAACATGTCAGACTCAAAACCAGCACTTCAGCTTGGTGTTAAGTTACTCATATTCATCTTTTTGTAGGTACTGGGTCGCTTTAGAGAGACAGATGTAACCACAGCTAAAACCCATGCTCATCTTTGATCATACAGGGCAGACAGCAGGGTTGCCGACTAGCGTTCTGTTGCTGCTTAAGCAAAAGAAGTGAAACCAGAAGTGCCCCTTGGAGAGGAATATTGCATAATGAACCGATCCCTCAGTCAAGATCCTCTATTGTCAAGGACATACACTGGGAGCCTGCTAATGGCTTCCATTTCTGCTATGTGTGTGTATGTACTGCTTAGCAGAACAATACCGCCCCATGCAAGGTTCACCACAGTTTTAATGCCATATTGATCGAGATGCATTCAATGAGAATGAGGCATTCTGAAGGACTCCATGTACAGGTAAAAATCCCTTTTTTTAAAAATACAGCAGACACGACAAATGAGCCATAGTCAGGTCTTTAGCGAGTGTGTCTAAGTGGTTGTGAATTGCTGTCGAATCAGATAAGGCGCGCTTCAACTTGCCACAGAGCATATGTGGTTTGATGCCGACATAAACCAACACAACCGAGGGCTCTGACAGATTGTAACCGACGGAAACTGCAGTGTGTAGCACACTATTGCAATTAGGGCCAGTGGAGTTCCCTTGGGAAGCACACACACTTGAGTCTTTACACATTTTTCGTGGCTGCAGACACACAAACAAACATCTAAGAATATAGGATTAGACATCTGTTAGCTGCAAAACAATAGTAATTTTATATATGTGTACCGGAACATGATAACTGCCATGCATAATACGTAATGACATGTCGACATGCGCACATGCAGGTGAACTCGCACACATGAGTAAAGACATGATTCCATTATGAGGTTTGTTGCTAAAGCAGCATTAGTTGTAATTGGTTTCCTGTGATGGAGAGTTGAAAGAGGGGTAAAGGGTTTATATCCGAACTGTAAACAACCTTTTATTTCTTTTGTGTGAGGGAGACAGAGGAAAAACTGCATGTTCACTCTGAGCTTCTCTGAGCTGTTAAAAATCAACAGCAGAAAACATGTTTGTGCACATAGCATGCGATCTGGTGGCAGCAGATGTAGCTAATGGCCATTTAAAAACCTTCATTTCTATATGTGGTAAGCCAGAAGGATGAGAATATCACTGAAAGTTGCCCTTTTAAGCTTCTGTTTTTCAACTGTGAAATTTGAATCAGACTGGCGTGTGGAATTTACAAAGAAAAAACTATCCCTGCATTTACACTTCTTAATTTATTGGCTATGAGGCACCATGTTTGACATTTTGATAAATACCACACTGATTATTATGGTAAATGAATTACATATGTGCCTTGGCAGATGCTTTTATCCAAAGTGTTTTATATTTCAGTGAATGCACACATTTTAAAGTGTAATTGGCTCTAAGTGATGTGTTGAAGAACTCCACAAAGTTAGTGATATTCAGAGGTCATTCTGATGCATGCATGAAATTTAGTTACTTAGATATTTTGTTCCAGATCATCTGAAATCATACAACTCAATCGCCAGAAACAAAATTGTTGGCATTGTACGCTTCTTCAAAGCAATATTATAAAGCGTATACTTTAAAATGTTACATGTAGTTATTTACGCACAAAAACCACTTGGTTATGGTTTGGAGAAGCTCATGTTTTGTGTTAAAATACCCAGTTTTGAGGTAACAATCCCAGCAGGAAAAACTACAATGACTCTGAAAAAATAATATCTTTTTATGCCACAATCCCTACCGACTGGTTGCTAGAAAATATCTAGCCCACGTTTGTTGTTTGTTGGTATCAAAGTGTTCTACAGCTGTTTGCAACCAGGCAGGTGTCTGGCTTAGTTGACAGGCCATTCACTATTCCCTCCCCCATTTAAGAAATGTTGATATGATAATGGTAGAATGCGTGAATATAATGTATTTATGGTTTGCAGAAATGTACAATGCAAACATTTGTTGTGGTGACAGGGATGAATTATGTCAGCCACAAGCAGTCCAGCCTGTCTTGCTTTCTGCTCTAGCAAGCCATGTGGTTTACAATTATAATGACTCTAGATTTACCTTTCAGAGTTCATGGTAATCTGTCACACAAAAGGCCTTCACTTTCAGAGAGAAGTAAATAAAAGCAGGCTTTTCATTTGTAGCCAACAACTATCAATTTTGTTGGCTACTGTTTTGAATGACAGCTTTGCAAAAGGCTCTCAAATATGCACATGGTGCCAACAGATATCATGCTGAGGGGCAGGCTAAAGATAGATAGATAGATAGATGGATGGATAGATGGATAGATAGATAGATAGATAGATAGATAGATAGATAGATAGATAGAAAGCAAAACTCTTCATCATTACACCTGTCATTACTGTAGTTCTGAATACACCTTGTGTAACACATTCCTGACCTTGAGGGTCCCATTTAGGCAGTGCATTTCACTCAAGTATGCAGCATTCTCTCACCGTGTAGCAACACATGTATAGTTTTCAAACAAAAAGTGAAAAAATGTCTTCCTTCCCTCTAAAGAAGAAAAAGCTGTGAGTCTGTAGCCATTACCAATCCAGGCTCCAGTGCCAAGGTAAAAGAGAAGGCAATGATACGGAATTTATCCAAAGCAGGAGGAGCTGGGGTTTCAATCTCCATGGATAATGTGATGTGGCATGGCCAGATTTTAGAGCCAATGGCTTTTGTAGGAATTGCTTCTTTGTAAGGAGAATATATGAGAGAGACAATAAAGCCTCCAGAGATGCTGGGAGTTCCTGAAGGTACCCTACAGCATAGAATAAATCCAGCCACTGAGCATGCACTTTAAATTAGTGCACCCGACTTAACGATTGTTGAGTAACAGATATAAAATAATCAGCTCAATTGCTCTGTTATGCTGACTCGGATGTACATATAATAGGACACACAGGACATGTAATAGCACTATAACATGATTTGGGATGTTTCATAGAGCCGTCACTCTCTGTCTCTCTCCTCTTTGGTTAAATTAGAGATGATGGGCAGATGGTCTGCATATTTTCAGTACGTGCAATAGGGACAGGTGTTAATAGCTCACCCCGAGTTACAGCAGGAGGCATTGGGCACAATGGTAAACTAGAATTGGCGCCTCACAGGAGTATGTTTCTGTGAGCCAGTCAAGTTGCAGTTACAAGTTACATCTATGTCTGTCCAGATGTATATGTTGCCATGGGAGAATTCTTCAAATATGGATGATGCCACAAAAAAGCTACATCCTCCAAAACAGGCATGTCCAAACTCCTGGCTGGGGGGCAACTGGCCTCCAACCAATTTTAAATGGCTTGACTGTATGCTTTACAGCCCCCCCTACACAATATTGGATAAGTAAGCAATATAACTTTGTATTTTTTCCCTTCACCTCATAATGGCAGGACTACTTCCAGAGTAAGAACTATGCACGCAGAACTGATGTCTTTTCCTAAATAAACAGTTAAAAAGCAAACAACGAGTTACCGAACAGCAGAAATTTCCTGCTAGGTCGCAGATATGGCCACAGCAAAGAGGCCTTAAGTTGACAGTGAGGAGTGCCACTTTTAGGAGTGGTGGAAAGTCGAATACACTTTCACTAAACAATGAAAATTTTGTGTTTATCTCGTTTATATGTGACTTTTTTTCTTATTTTCTCAACTCATTGATGCAAAACTCACCAGCCACCCAGGTATTTTTCAAAATAACTTATCTGGCCCCATTCAAAAAAGTTTGGACACCCCTGCTCTAAAACACGGATGCTTCACACACATCTTCAACCTAGCAGTACAGAAGAGCTACACAGTCAGCACAGTTTCAAGGTGGGCACCCAAGATTAGTATCATGAGTATCCAACCAAATGTCTACCCCTCTGTTCTTGAGTAATGACGTTGCATAATGGAGAGCATTACGATGTCACAGTGAAGGTGACATTTGACCTTTTTGAAGTAAAAATATCATCACTTCATTATTTTCATTCATTAGACATTTGTGTCAGATTTTGCCATAATTAGCATAGAAATTCTTTAATTATGGTCAAAACATGTACTCTGAGGTCACAGTGACCTTGACCATCAGATTAGTTCTTCATCACAAGAATAACACAAATGCGGTCACGGTGACCTTGACCTTGCACATGAAATTAGTTCTTGATCACAAGAATAAGACAAATGAGTTTGCAGTAACTTTGACCTTGACCATCAAAATAATTCTTGATCCCAGCAATAAGACAAATGAGGTCACAGTGACCTTGACCTTTGATTTCTAACCATCAAAATTTAATCAGTTCATATGTCCAAGTGGACATTTGTGCCAAATTTCACCAAATTTCCCTTGAGTCATTCTTGAGGTATCTCATTCATGGCAATGGGACAGACGGATAGAAGGAAGGACGGAAGGAGGGACAAAAAGCTCCAAAAATAATGCCTCCAGCCATGGTTGTCACAGATGAAGATGTCTAAAAAGAAATAGGATGGAAACTAGAGAGGAAAGGAGGTGCAAACTTGTTAGTGTGGTATGAATAACTAAGTATAAAAAAGTCCATTATATTCATAATATCCCAAACATTTTGTTTTGTTTACTAACATTCATTATTCATACTTGGAGCTGCACCTGAAATTACACACAAGTCAATCATTCTAAAAATGCAGAACAGAGTGAAGTACACCACCACAGGTGGGGTGAATTGTCGGCCACTGAAGCATCAACTGTTTAGACTTGAAATTTAATTAAGTTTGGAGCTGACATCCCAAAGGTAAACCATTATATACCGTGCACATGTGTATTTTGCTCTCTCTCCAAGGACACAGAAAGGTCTAATGTGTGTCCGGCCTTCACAATAAGATGGCTTTTTGAAATTCTCTGAGTGTCAGTGCTGTCAACTGCACCAGCTTTTTTTGACAGAAACACACAGAAATTGGCATGTGTCCACCAATACATGCATAAATATACTGGATGTCAATGCAGAGGCATTCACGCACAAGCACACAAATAAAGGAGTCTGTGTGATAGGATATAACACTGCTTCTCAAAAACAAACATGCATTTTCTACCTCTTTCTCTCTCAACACAAACACATGAAATTAAATCTCAATTTATTTATGCTGTCATTTCAATTTGATACATGACAGCGTTAGGGATGCCTAATTTTGGACTGCTCAGTTCCACAGTGGTGGTAAATAATGAAAAGCGTTGTCGAGTAGAAAGCCCAGAGCTCATTGTGTAACGTCTGCCAGTCTGGGCTGACTAACCATATCAGTCACTAGTGTGATAGATTTGTTTACCGAATCTTTTGACAAGGGAAACATTATGTAACTCCTTGGGACTTGTGTTTTGTTTGTGTGTGTCTGTCTGCATGTATGAAGCTCCACGATGGACATGTAAGAGATAACAGTGTGATATACAAAAATAATAGCCTTGGCAGACGCAAAGAAAAACCACAAAAAAAATCCAAACAACTGGTATTTTCTGCATTGAGTCCATGTTTTTTAGAGGACTTGGGAGAGTATTGCTGTGATTATAATCTGGCCACTTTCAGAAGATAATGTAAACTGTGAACAAATTATCACTATTTCGATCAGTATCAGTTATTTGTATTGTGAGTGAAGCCTTTACTGTTGCTATGGTTACCTGCAAACCTGTAGTTTGATCCAAAGTGCACTGTCTGCCAATCAGAGGCTAACAACTTAGGTACCCATAAGCTGTTCAACAAAAAATCTAATGCGTGTCTTTCCTAAATAGGTTATTAGCCATTTTTAATGCTCTCTAATATTGTTAATACAAAAAACAAATTTTGGCCCCCAAGAATCATAACAGAATGCATCAATTTGTGTCCGCCTGGGGTAAAATGTCCACCAATATCTACTTGGATGTCTACTTGACAAGCAATGTAAATAGCCTGGCAACTGACTTAATCTGTTTTCTGCTTTTGTTTATTGCAGCCTCTTAAAAATGCTTTAACACTGGGTGTAAAATGACAGGCACACTGCTGGGTGGGCATGTACAGCCTTCATGTCTTTTCTCATAATAAAATTATTGTAAATAAAAACATGAAAACTTTGGCCTCAGAAGGCTTGTTGAACTTTTCTACATCCTTTTTGTGTATAAAAAGAAAACATTTACTCATATGTGCACAAGAAAATAAGGGCACATTCAAATTAAAAAACTTAGCATACATAGTATTTAATCAGAATTATTCTAAATTAATAGTTCCATGCCCACTTTGTTGAATCAGTATATACTGACAAGCCTACATTTCTCCACATAAGGAAATACGCTAGCAGAGAAGTAAGCTTTAAAATGGTAAATGGAGAATGCTTTGAGGTATATCTGAATCTTTTTGTACACCTTGGATGCCTGTTAATAAAAATAAAAATAATAATAATAAGAATAATAATAAGAATAATAATAATTTCTCATGGCAATAATAACTAAAGGCCATCATTACTGGTATTTTCCATAAAAACCCAAACTCTTACAATTAAACATGGACAGTCTTCTACTCCACTCCACATGAATCACAGATTTGTGCATGACAATGTTTGTAGACTGTATACACTTTGATGACTTTGGTTTTGAAGCTTTGAGTTCGGCAGTTTGGTTGTCACCATCTTGATTTGGGGGGCAGAAGTGACCATTTTTGGGTGAGAGACTAAAGCTATGGGGGAGTGAGGGGGATTGTTCTGACTCACAGACTGTGGCGATGACTCAAAGGCACCTAAACTGTCCCACCCTCAAATATGTGTAACTTTTATACGCATATGTATTTGAATAAAAATTCACCTCCATGCAGTGGCCAAGGTTACTTAAACTAGATAAAGAGGCCCAAACCAACTTTTTTACCAAAGTACAAAAATTGGTTGTAAATGTAAATGCGTGTAAATGTTTTGTTGGTAAGTTGGGCATTTTAACATGGGCGTCTAAGTGAATTGACTTGTTTCTAGAGCCAGCCTCAAGTGGTCATTCAAGGAACTGCAGTTTATGGCACTTTTTTGCTGCCACTTGGTTAACACACACGGTTTAGGCACAGACTTCTGTGTACATGTGTGAATGAGGCTCAGTGTGATCTCCTGCGAACTACAGCATGTTTACATTCATACAGGGACAACGTTTGGAGACTAGAGCAATGAATCACAGGTGTAATATGGTCATCATAATGCTACTGTATAAAGACTCTCATTTAACAGCTCATTCACAATGACCAGTCCAAATGCTGTTTATTTTGCACTCTGGCAATGATCCAAGTACACTTTTAAGATACTTTTGTTCACATAGGCATGGTGTACATTTATCTGTCAGAAAAGTGTTAGGTGAGGCGGAATATGTGTTGAGAAATCACTGTCATCTCAGCCAGACACATTATTGTCATTGATCTCTGAAACCTGTTATTCAGCTCTGGTGAATTATTTGCACTATTAGGAAGGTGCAGGTATTACACATGTAGAACTTATTATTCTATTTTTTCAAAAGAACACTTTTGATGGTAAGTGTCTATTTCAAATACTAACACATCTGAATGCAAAACACAATATTTTAAAAAGCACATTAGAGTCTATGTCACCATTTATCGTTTAATTACAAATGTACTTTGAGGCACTGGTGCATAATCAGCTACTAATTTGCATTTTCTTGTAATTTTTTTCTTCACTTTCTATGATGTGAATTTCATTGTAGGCTCTCCTCAAGAGGACCATGTTTATTGTTAAGTCTTCTTGTAGCCAAAAACACAAGAGTTTGTGTAGCTATCAATGTGAAATACCCATGAAAATCTTTTAAAATCTGTCTAATCCCTTTGGAAAAAAATCTGGGTATAATTCTGTGTAAATTTAAAAAAAAAAAACACCTAAATTTGCTTCCCGAGATGCTATTTCAAACAGGCTCCTCTGTGTTACAGTATCTATAAGAAAAGCCAAAGTGAATGTCATGTAGATAACCCACACACTAATTAAGTATTGTGTCTTCAACAATTCTTAAATTTTGCACAGTAAGTGCTACATTTTCTTTTAATACCGCTGGCCCCGGAGAGGAATAGAGAAAAGTGTTAGTAATCTAAACAAAGCCTTTTATAAGAATTAATTTGGCTCGGCACAAAGCTTTATACTGGCTTGCATTTCCATTGCTCTGATGTTCTACAATCCCTGTCAGGGTAATGGGCCACATAGGTAATAATGCAAACAGCATAGAAAAGCTATTATAGAGAACATTGAATAATAGATGCTCACTATAATGAGTACAGCAAACTGTTTAAAAATGCTGTCGAGCTTTAAAAAGCCATTCATTAAGAGTTCAGGCCTAAAAGGAAATCAGATTCCTCATCAAAGGTCTGTCAGAAAACTGCAGATTGCTTTCCTAAAGAGAGAAGCATCTTTAAAGAATCGCAGCTATGATTACAGGACAGGCTTGTTTCCAAAGACTGTACACAAGGGTACCACTGCACAGTCATCCTTTTTACTGTAAGTTCTAAGTCAGCACTTCTTTAGTAAGTTATTAGTGTGAAAATAAAGAAAATAAAAATGCTTGATCAATGATCATTGGTCACTCTTCATGTTACAAGATTGTGATTGAATGAAAAAGACCTGATAAATTCTGACATTAGTCCTACGATGATATTGGAGGCCCTGTGAGATATGAGCTTCACCCGCAGTGAATGGACTGAGTCGATGGTTCAATATGTGATGTGGAAACTGTGGATGTGATAGAGAATGCTTTTTTGCTGGAGGCACATTATGCTGGGTAGCTGTAAGCTGCGTATTTATGAGTTGGCATCCCGCAGTTCACAGAGAGGTCAACATTGTAGACGACGAGTTTTTTCCAGCCTTGTGCTCACTCGGGTGTCAAAAAAAGAAACCCTCTGTGCATTAGCTGCACCATAACCTGCTGGTAGCATGTAGGAGGCCTAGAGACACACAGAGAGACAGTGAGGGAGAGGGAGAGGATGCTGAAATGCAAAGCACACAGATAACCAGAGCATAGAATAACTAAAATTCTCTTCATTACGTTTAAGTTTCCTTATGCATAATTCGGTTTTATACAAAATGCTGTGACCTTAACCAAATGTCAAACACTGTGGGCCAAAATTGAGACAAATACATAGTGCTCCAGGAGAAAAGTTAATAATAATGGATTTCTTAACTGTCTTATTTGGTTACCATACTTTGGAGACTCTTAACAGTAAGTAAAATGTATCCACAGAATCAGAAAGTTAGCTTGGGCCTCAACTTGAGCCCTTTTTTGGCACAATATTTCTTTGATTTTTGGAGAAAGTAAGCTGTTGCAGCTATGCCAAAGAAAATATGAGCAGTTTCCGTCTGCGAAGCACAAACCAGACTGAATCTAATCTTTTCAATTCTGAATTGGTCCATGCTCATATAAGGTCTTAAATCACATACAGGTCTGTTTTTTTGCAATGTGACCTCAGTCTGAACAGTTATTTCAGTTGTATATGTGACTGTAATATTACTCTAGACAGCTTAGACATTTGTGCTCCCATCAATGCTGATCAGAGCCGGAGGCAAAAAACCCCCGTGTCCACTGAGTCATTTGACGCGGGTGTGAATGCCGATTGCATGCATTCCCACTGCATTAAAAAGCCAGATGTTAGTGGGTGATAGCGGGTTTTTTGTGCTGTGGGAATGAGGCTAATGAGTGACAACAGCAGCCAGGAATGTCCACAAATTGGGGAGACAATGAGGTCTGGGAGCTCCTTACCCTCCAAGCAGAGGACAGCATTAGCAACCACATAATAGGGATGGTAAACTATTGTTAATGCCATTCTCTGCCACTGTTATTGTTTAGAAAGCGCTGCCCAGTGTATAAGTTAGATGTCACTCTAGAGTCCTTTGCTGTTGTTTTAAAAGTGTCACCTCTTTGGTTGTGCCACATCAGCATGCTATCTAAAATCACAAACTGTATGATTCTGAAAAAAAATCAAAGCTGGTGTGATAAAGGGTCTTCGTAGCTGCCTTATTACAGGATCTCTGTGTAAAGAGCTTCTGTTCATTGTCATTGTCAACTGTTGTCATTCTGCACCTGTGGGTCAGTTCAGTAATATGAGCAGTCCTGGCCAAAATTAAAACACAATATGAACAGCCAAACAAGAAAATCAGATCCAAGCATTTTATCTAAATTGAGTGCAGTGCAGATCTTTTACTTCAAATCTTGCCATGTTGACATGCGGGCCCAACTACAATAACTAACTTCCTGTTGCTTTTGCACATCTCTTTCACCTCACACAGTGTTTTTTTGCACCTTCAACTCTCCCTCACAGTTTGAACACCTCTGACCTCAACCAAATATTCCAAAGGCGAGTGAATTTAGAGACATAGCACATGTAAAAATGTGATGAACGGGGTCAAAGGGACAGAAAATATCCCAAACTTATATATGCCTACACAAAAACTTTGCATGCAAAAAATAAATGAATTCCTCTTGAGACAAAAGAAAGCCCTAACATAAAGTACATGTTTGATGGATTCACAGCCATACTCAAAGGTTTCAGCTAATAACAATGCAAAACTATTTAATCACATCCCTTGAAGCCAAAATGCCTATTTTGTGGTGTAAAACCATAAGTCTTTCCAGTAATACCTCAACTTAATCTTATTATTTTTGGTGTTATGTGTGGATGTGTGGATTTCAAATAATTAGTACGATGCTGACAAGCAAAGAGCGTTGTAGACTGAGTGTGAATACTTTACATCTATTTTGTGGAAATCTCATCTGAGCCCACATTAATGTCTTGCTTAAATTAAGGAAATACTCCCAGCCTTAGTTGCTTAATGAATTGAAGTTACATTTTCCACCCACCCTCTTCCCAGTAGAGCTGAATACGCCAAAATCTCTCCAGTTCCCAGTCTCTTGCCGCAATGGCACACAAGCCATTAGCACCTTACCCCCAATGTCGGGCCGACAATTATTCTCCAGTGATAATGCCATTAGAACAAGTGTTTTTAAGTAAGGGCTGTTCTTTGAACTGTCATATCTGGGACTTAGTTCAGTGAAACATATTGTGTTTTGCATTTTTTTAGACATGCGCACTCATTTGTCCTCTCACTTCTGATTGTGATCCCTTATTAATTGACTCTTTTGTCCTGTCTCCCAGTCTGAGCCTCACTGCTCGCCTGCTCTTCTGTTTTGTTGTGCCATCTGTACACATTGAAAATCACACACACATACCCCATCTATCGTTTTCTGTCTTGTTCTCATCTTTGTTCAGTCCACACAGGTGTTAGAAAAAAGAAGGAACTGTGAATGGTTTAGGGTAGGGAACACAGTTCGGAAATAAGATGATGTCAGCCCATGGCAGCATTGCTTTGTGTTGTATCATGGCCTCTGGCAGTTTTACCAAAGAAACTTGTACAAAAGAAGTGCTCCTGAAATCCTGAATCCACCTATCACTTGTTTGAGTAATGACTCACACTGGACTCAAAAACTACATCACGGGTGGCCAATTTTAGCTGATAGCTCTACAGGAACTTGCTGTCATTTCTTCTCACTCGGTAAATGTTCTGCCATCACAGAGCTGACGTGGAAAGAGCAGACAGGGCAGATCCATCGGGGTAGTGACCCAGCCAGCTCACTTTAATATGGTTCTTATGAAGATTTCTCAATTTAGGTATAAAGTGGAAGGTAAACCCAATGGAACTCACATCTCACTGCCCCTAATCTATGTGTCATCAATTCATGAAGATTTTTCGGGCTTTAAAAGACTAATACCAATATTATCATAAAGGTAAGATCTTTTTTTAAGGAAAAGACAATTTGAGGTGAACATAAGGCTCTAATACAACAAGGTGGACCAGAGCTATATGTTTAAAGTAATCGTTAGGGTTGGGTGGTTAGGGGTTAGGGTAGGGAAGCTCTTAAAACATTCCACATCACCAATTGCCAAAAATAAATATTATTGCTTTTTGAGCTGACCATAAATCAAGCAAAAGGATAAACTATATCAGTGGATACAACAAAGGAGTATTTCACTTATATAAAGAGAGTTCTTACACAAAAATGGTGTGTGTGTCTGCAGTAGAATGATGCAAATACTTTTGAAATTGATGCTACATTAAAGGGAAAAAAAAGGACGCTTTTGCTCAGTAGGTAGAAAACCTACAACTACCAGAATGTATTGCACCATACCAGACCAATACATGCTCCTGTTGGTGGGTGACGTAATGTGGCGTGGTCCATGTGAAACAATGGAGGCTGGCAATCTCGTGTCACAGCTAAATGATATGCTAAAACATGTTACTGAAAGGGACAAATATGCAGCGTTGTAACATAATCCTGATTTGTATTCGATCAGCACTGCTTAGGTTTAATCTCAGTTTTCACCGTGCAGGAAGCAGTATGGCGCCCACTTCCTGTATTACGGCTAAACAGGGCATTAAAATATGTTTCTCAAAACATTTTATAAGAGACACAGTCAGTCCAGTAACCTAATCTTGACTTGAAACAGGAAAGGGAAAATAAAAGCAGAGTAAGGATGTAACCTGATGTTGTGTTATTACGCTCTTCTCATATGCTGCCTTCACAGCTTTGGAAATATTATACGTATATCTTGTGCCTTCATGAAGAACCAAACAAAGAAGACTTACATACAACAGAGAAACATGAAACTTGTGGTTTCTTGGCCAGTTTCTGCTGTGTGACTTCTGATGGTGTGTAAAAATTGAGAATGTGTTCAATGCCAGCAACCACCACAATTGGATAATTAATAAAACTTGCATGCCTTGCTCTGTATTTTATTACTTGACGTTATGCTTGACTTGTGGCCCTTTAAAGGCGTTTAAACAGGTAAAAGGGACTGGGTTGGCTGGGCGATTTACTAATTTGCGTGCACATTTTAGTAAGCTGTGCACATGTAAAAAAAAAAACACATCCATGCGTCCTCCCGGGTGCTGTACATATGCTATATCCAATTTGTTACATATGGCTTTATACTGTATTGATGGGGAGGTTTTTTGTGTGGATTGGAGGGAAATTTACCCAGATGGCGTATTCGATAGTAAAAAAAATAAAAATAAAGAAAGAAGAATAGCATTAATGATCTCTTTTATAGTTCCCCATTTTCTAATGTGTCTGCCTACTTTGAAAGCAATTTAATTTAATACATTAAGATCGGAAGCTCCCAAGAGACAACAGAAAGTGTCTATAAATTAAAAGTGAAGAAGCTGAAAGAGCATTTTAAAAAGTTTTACTTACTTATTTATCTATTTACTGTGGCTGCCCTGCTCTTTAATAAAAATCATTTTTCACGCCTTTCATTTAAGGAAGTGCAATAATACCAATCTTATTGATATGGCTTACTTATGTGCTTCATTCACATAATAGTATTGATCTGCAGTTATAAGTCATCCTCTGCCTCCCCGTCCATCTGGCTATACCCTGCAGGGTTTTAATATGTGTTTTAGTCCTGTGACAAGCCTTGCAAACACACTTAGCACGTGGTGTGAGCATGAGTAAAGAGTTAGGCTTGACAGAGCACTAATGGAATTCTCCCATGAGTCTTTAGAAGCCTTTCATATGTCTTAATGAGAAAACGCAGAACGACTGCATAATGTGTGTAGAGTATGTGTGTGGCGCTGCGTGAATATGTCCTGTCCTCTGCATTTGTATGTGGTTGTGAAGGCATAGATAGGTGTTAATGCTGCATTAGCGGCTAAGCCTCTTAGCCACTTCCAAGCTAGGCCCTTACTCAGTCTGAGGTTAACACTGTTGTTGAGAACCGTCGCCACAATTATCCCCAATCTTGTCATTTCTACCCTCCCACTATTCCCCTAACCACCTGCCCTGACTAAAATACTTGAGCTAAATTACCTAGCGTGCACCCCGCTGCACACATATTCCCTTTATTTATCATTCAGGGGCCAGCTTACTGTTATTGATCTTTCCCATGTTAATTGAGGTAAGGGGTCTTTTTCTACCAATTCCTCTATTGATCCGAAATGCCATCAGTCAGAGGCTTAATTAAGCAGCTAATAGAAGAAAATGCTATTGATCCCATGGTGTCATGGCATTTGTGTGTGTGTGTGTGTGTGTGTGTGTGTGTGTATTTAGGTGTGTATTAATGTGGCTGAATGTTCCTGAGTGCTACAAGCTGAATATCATTTAATATAAAAATGTACTTTAACTATAAAGGACAAAAGCTTTTACAGAAGCAGCATGACTGTCTGTGATGGCTAATTAATGGTCTGCTTTTTAAGCAATAAGTATGCCATTATTTTACAAGGAATGGCTGAAATTCATGGAAGAATTACTTCGAAAAAGCAAGAAAGCAAATAGGAGGTTTTGTGTGAATCCATCTGTGGACCGATCAATGATCTGCACTTGCTGATCTATCACAGCGGACTATTTTATCAACTGCTTTCACACTAGCCACAGTCCGCAGAGAGTACAAATATTCTTAATAACGATAATGCACTATATTAATACCTCAGTCTAATTGCTAATACAAGTAACTTTCAGAATATAAATTTTTCTCTTCCCCACGATACACTAGACATAAGCTTACATAGCTACAGTTGCTATACTGATTTGTCAGACACCACTTGCTGTAAAAAAGGAAATGATGCATGCATCTGTTGCTCCCCTGTGACTATAGATGATGATATGAAGAGAGAATTAGCAAGAACAAGCAGTCCTGTAGGATTTCAGTACTGAGAGAATGGAGAGAGGACTCTTAATTGCCTTTAAGATTTTTCCACCAGCCTATGCTACATCTCCTCAAATACTCTCACTGATAATTATGTTTTTCACTTAATAAAGGGGAAAGTTGTACCTGAACTTTTCGTTATATACAAGAGCACATTTGTGTGGTTACTGTGCATGTTGGTTGCAAAAGATAGCATAATAGCACTGGCACTCATTCAGGGATACATAGGAGCTGATGCATTTATCGAATAAATTTGATTATTTCAATGTTTTGTTTTTGCGCAGTGTGTAACAAGTCTCCATCATTAAAAAAAAACACAACAGTACATTGTATTAACAAAAACAATATATTTATCAGAAAGTTATGTCGGTGATATAGTAACCCGCTATATTAGAGACAAAATATTTACCATATACTGTACGCACACTCACTGCAGTTTATGCTAAAATGTATTCATTTGGAAGTACATTCTTTACTTAATTGAATCATCCAGACAGTCAATAAGTACTAATCTGTATAAAGATAAATACTATTTGCACTATGGTGAGAATTTTACACTGCAGCACCTTAACTATTTACACCAATATGACATGTTATTATGAAAAACCACGTGTGCTATGACTGACTTACACTCGTCATGAGAAAGCATCAAGGTTGGAGGCGGTTAGGATTAAGGCATAGTTAGGACTAATGATAGCCAATTTCAGATAATCTCTGACTATAAAGTGGCAAAGTTATAAGAAAAAACTCACAGCTGTACTGTCAGAAAGTTGGTTGACATAGTAAAAAGAGCAACACAGTGTACAAGGGTAGCAGTAAGACAAATTGGGTGAGCGGGTTAAGCACAGGACTTTCCCAGAGAAGATTGGGGTTTGAGTCCTATGTGAGCTGATGTTGGCTTTTTATTTTCAGACTTATTTGTTATGTTATTTTCAGTTTTTAGGACATATGAAGGTGCTGGAAGCTTTAGCAGAATGGCTTAAGAAACCCCTTGTTGTTACAAAATTCATCTTTGGATACCCAGGAATACACACTTTGGTGTAAAAAGTCATATTGGCTCGTCCACCCTGGGTGCAAATAACATTGTTGGCTATGGACACCTAGGTGCTTGCTTCGCCATGGTGCTCAATACCCACGTGTAAATAGCCACATTGGCTATTCTACCCCAGGTGCAAATAGCACCTCTGGCTATGGAAACCTGGGTGCAAATAGCATCTGCCATTAAAAATATCCTGCTTTTATCTTGCTGCATTTTGTAGGGAATAATTGTGACCTGTCCCCCACCTTTATCAAACAATTCTAAAATCATTTGCTGTTACTGTTTGTCTGGTCTGGTTAAAGAATGAAGTCAAGCTAAACATACCTAAGGAATGAGTGATTTTGGAGATGTCTACAATACAGTGCACTTTTTACAATGTGGTGCTGACATTGTTTGATATGCTGAGGACACCTTTCTATTACAGCTCTCCTCCCACTTGGCACACGGTGTCACCAAAATATCATCTAAAGGCTAGGTTAACCATCTCTGCGGCTCAGGAAAATGTCACTAGGCTGTTCTTTTTTTTTTGCTACGTGCTCACATGGAAACAGGGTTCTCATTGTAAAAAGGATGGAAGAAACTGCATGTCAAGTACTTCCAGCTTAATTGATGATTAACACAGCACATCCCAAAATGTTCTCTGTAATGCCATTATTCAAAGGTTTGCTCCCTTCAGATTGTTCTCCGCAAGAACACCAAAGATAACTACTTGGGTTTAGTAATGACATTAAGTATTAAATCTCAATAGAGGAAACAATGGTCTTGTTACACCACTGACAGTTTTAACAGGATGCTCTCGATTAAAACACATGGTGACATTTTAATTTCAGTGGGATTCAGACACACACATACACACACGGGTCCATCCGACACACACCTGCAAGCTAACACCGAGAGACCACAACATTCCCACTGTGGGTGTGTCGTCTGTAACAGTATACACTCTGTGTGCATATCTGCAAAGCCAGCACGAGATAAAAGCTTTTCTTGTCAGGAGTCTGCCGCTACTTCACATTTTGTGCGCTCCGTCATCTGTCCTGTTCCTTATCCAACATCAGAGTGCACTATGATAGAGAAGAGGATCAACCTGCCCTTTTATAAATTTAAACCATCATCTGGACAAGGTCACTGCTCTGCTTTGAGTGTTTTGTGTCCTTGCTCTTTTTTTCATCTCTCCCTCTTACAGAGCATCCTTCTATCATCTCTATCCATTTGAACCAAAGACTAGAGGAGTCTTTTTAACAGACTCTCAAGTCATGGAACACACATGTGAGCTTTGCCAGCCTTCGGGCAATGTCCTCTCTCAACCTACACATTTTCGTTTAACATAAAAGATTAACTACAAGCTGAGCAGCACCACATGTCCAACACTGCGTTCCTTGCCAGCTGCCACTCATACTGTAAACTTATAATGTGAAATGAACATGCAGTGTGTTTGGACAGCACAACGTACTTCCTCAGCCACTCTCCTCATAATGTACATTTTAATTGTGTTTTCAACCTAAAAGTATATGTGAAAGCATCTATTACCTCATCAGTTATTCCTTTGCTTTAACCACCAGCTTCATGTGTCACATTTTTGCTCTGCTTGTTGTTCGTATGTGTTGTATGTCTACTCATGTGCCCTACTAATTATAAAATTTGGTTTCATGATACCCTGGTTTGAATTTTACATGATGGACAACCGCATGCCTGGCTCATAGTAAATCTGTCCAATTTGCCAAATATTACTATCTAGCTCCAGGCTGCTCCACGATGCATTTAACAGGGATCAAAAAAAGCTTCAATAGCACACAATGGATTTAGAGACATTGACAGTTGCAAAAGAACACCCAAAGTTGTGTTCGCAAAGATTTAGCCAAAAGAAGATTACATTATTGGGCCCATTTGAAATGGGACACACCTACCATGTTAAGCATACAAAAGCAGATTTCAGAAGATCCAGACCTTAAATTGGAGCACAGTGAAAAATGGACCTGTCTTATAGTGTAAATTTTGATTTAACATAGCAAGGAAAGCACAGGTGTGACTGAAAACACTACTCTAATAATGGCTCTGTCCCATTTAGATGTGCCAGGAAGCAATGAGCCAGCGAGATAGCATGCACAATACCAGTACCATGGTACTGACAACAGCGTTATTAACATTTTTTAGATATACCTAGGTTTTATGAATCAAAATATTAAAATCTGGGCGGTTCCAGGTGGCTTTGGAGATAAGGTTATAGTCATTTTAAAATGTTCTGTATGTGATATCTAGGATATTTTCTTCATAGGGATTCAAATAATCCATGACACTGCAGTCCTAATAATGATAGCAAAGGCTGTACCTTAATCTTACAAGCCACCCCATCTGACTTTTAAAGAGCGTAATAAAAATTGTGGAACCAGAGGTTACATGTACCCAATCTCTGTCTTGTTGGCGAATCCTTTCCCGTGCTCCCTTACTGATGTAATGTAATTGATTTTTCTGTCAGCTTTTTTGTCATTTTTCATGTGTGCATACATTAACTTTTCATGCTCTCAGAGAAAGCCTCTGTTATACATCACACTGTATCCAACACATTAAAGAACAGAAGAGCTATTGTGAAAACACACAAAACTGTAAATCACAATTAAAAAGAGCTCAGACTGATTTTAATGTGCTTGCACTAGTGTTATTACGTTGTATTTTTTCATATCTTGACAACTTTATTCAGCGTTTCATTTATTCGGTCCACAACAAATTATATTTCCCCTCAAATATGTGTGCCAGCATCACTTTGTCTTGATCTTGATGATTCTAAATTTTTGTCCCTATTAAATATGAAATACTCACGTTTGTCCTCAGTGTGTGTGAGTGTGTAGATTTGGCATGATCCCAGATACCCTATTTTAAGTTAATTACAACATTTAAAATGATTGGTGTGCATCGCTGCCATTGTTTTCTCATTTATTGCCATATTCTGGTTTTTCATCATCATCATCTGCATGAATCATTTTTGTTTGAGTCTTCTGCTTCTTTGATTGGGGAGACCATTCAAACACTACAAGGTAGCTGAAGCGATTGAAATTTCAGGTGCTGCAGACATATAATTTTGGATACAACAAAATCACTCTCTTTTATTCTTTTTTCCCCTTGTAGGCAGGTATGTCTTAGAAATGTCTCAGTTTTAAGGACTCTCACTCATCTCATACTTTACAACCATATACTTTTCTAGCATTTACTCTAAAGTAGGAGAAAAAACGTGTTTTGTGTAGAAGCTGTCACTGAAAAAAAAAAAAAAAAAAGTGATATAGGCCAGAGGTGGAACGTAACTAAATATACGTGTACCCAATTGTAAGAAACTAGAATTACAGCCTCATGGTTGTAAGCCATCATTATGCAGTCAAGTTGCTCCTTATCTTCCCCTTGGCAGTTTTGGGGGTACCCAAGAAAAGTTACGCCAACTAAGTATCTGACTAAAGTTTATGAGTTATGGCATATGAGGAACTTTAAGTAACTGATCTGTAAGTAAAAAATCTTAATATTTCTTCGTGCACTGGTTCAGGCCATAATGTATAGGGAGTGTACGTTGGGCCTCATGCAATGCACCGCTGATCCTGATCTCTCAGTCACTTTCAGTCCTCATAAAGGTATCATATTGATGTCCTCTAAGTGTTTCAGTTACTCAGGGATATACAGGGATATAGCCTCTGTGAGAAATAAAACATACTAAGGTATTGTCAAGTGTAAATTTGTGCATCTTCTAAGACATGTTCTCACTACTGCTGTAAACCAGTCTCCACATTCTCCTCCTCTTTCCACCCCTCCCTCTCTTGTCTCATCTCCCTCTTTCAGACGGTCTGCGAGCATGCAAACGAGCTCGTTTGATTGCTGTGAAAAACGAGCCCTTTCAGCTCACAAGCTGGATATCGTGTCACAGTATGAAGCCCCAAATCTGATTGCTGTGCGAGCAAAATTACCATCGATTTGATTTGCAGAGATTAATTAAGTAGCATTACAGAAACCCTCACTTGCCTGACAGCATTACCACTGCCGGCTCAACCACTTAATTGTTGTTTTCGGGGGGGAAGGGGGGTATTGAGTGACACTGTTTCTCTCTGCTGCTTGTGTATGCTTTTGACAAGCTGACAAGATCTTCTGCTGTCTGCCTGCCCCGGCGATTTAAATCCATCTTCTGAATACACTCATTAATATCACTGATGCATGCTCGTATACATGTGCACCCACATAGGCACACATACACACTCATTGCTCTCTCCACTTCCTTACAATTCACGTCTATCATTGCCAAACACTTGTCAACATAATCTTTGAATTTATTCAGCAGTATGTATGAGCTCAACACGCATCACTGTGCTCTTCCATGTAAACAGCTTCTGGAATTGCTAATGCTTGACTGTTTACCTCAATGGTTTATAGACTCAATCTGCAAACTAGCATAATTCACATGAATAATCACTGTCAAGTGTTGTGGCTATCACATGAAAGACGAAGCTTAAGAAGAAAGTTAGTGTTGACAGAACTCAACAGGGAGCTTACATGTGTGTTTTTTGACAAACTTTTCCATCAAAATTACACATAAGAGGATTTCAGCCAATGTAAACTGTGAAATATGTGACTCTATTCTGTGGTTCATTGATACTATCAAGGTATATATGGATCAAATAAGTCTTCGTTGCTGTTTTCTCCAGCCTGATCCTTCTCCCATGATGTCCTGGCCCCTCTATCTGCGCCCTTATCCAGGTAATATTGCTCCCAGCCAGCCCTTTTTACTTGATAATGTCAAGGCCTCACCTTCTGCCCATCTGATAAGAGATGAGGAGTTGGTGGGTAAAGGAAAGCTTTCTCTCTGCACCTCTGCCTTGAGCAGATCTAATCTGTCGTTGTTATCGACTGCAGAGATAGTCCAGCCACAGTGTAAATAAATACCTGTGCATAACTTTTACACTACAAATGTATCAATCATCTTCCAGCAAGAACTGTTTTCACATAACAACCAAAGATACTTATGGTATAACAAATGATTAAAGGGACCTTCAACCTTCACCTCCAAATTGACAATACATGTTTCCCCTCTTATCTGTCATGCTATGTATCAATCTAGATTGCTTTGGTGTGAGTTTCTGAGTGTTGGAGATATCGGCCATAGAGATATCTGCCTTCTCTTGAATAAAATGGAACAAGATGGCACTCAGCTCATAGTGCCAAATAAAACTCTTTGAAAAAATCACCTGCAATGTCTCTTTCTAGAAATAATGGCCTGGTAACCTAACTTAATGCAAAGACCTTGTTGTGAGTAGTTTCATTTTATATAATTATTTATATTTATATAATACAATTTTATACATGGATTTTAGCACTTTGAGCACCATCTAGTGCCATTATATTCATGAGAAGGCAGATGTGGCGATATATTCAACACTTGGTAACTCACACCAAAACAATTTAGAATGATTGATGGCACTACAGGTAAAGGGAAAAATATGTATTTTCATCTGGCTCTCTTTTTGTCTAGCTCTTTTTACCATGGAAGTTCAGTGTACTTTTGGGCAAAATCACCTGCCACATGGATCAATTTCTGATTTTTATTATTGATTAATATGTTGATTATTGTTATCATTTAGTTCCTAAATTTGTTGGAAAAAAAGATAAATGCTCATCACAATGTGTCCAACCAACAATCCAAAACCTACAGATATTTTTGTTCAAATCTCTAAACCTCAAATTTGAGAACCTTAACTGGTAAATGTAAAAGCCTTTTTTCTCTCAATAGATAGCCTTACTTACCAACAATTAATCAAGTATAAAAACAGTCAATTAATATTCACTTTCAGCATAAACAAACATTTTTACTGAAATTTCACTGACATATCAAGAGTCAATAATTTTATCATTGTGTAACTCACAGACCAATCAATCTATTCAATCCATCACTTCTGACATAATGCTAAATATAATTTTTATTTTGGGCTCAAAGGCAGGTGAGATAAAAACAAAACAGCAGACGCATACAGAGCGACACACTCACATTCCCATTTTTCCACTTCCCTCCCCTTCTCTTTATTGCATAACGTAATGAGGCGGCATGAATACGCTGCCTGCATATATACAGGCCTATTTGTACTTGCAGAGGGGGAATTTGGATGGATGGCTGAAGTAATTCCACATGAAAGTCATTTTAACCAGGTCCAAACCTCTGAGCGAGAGAATATCTGCTTCCCTCTCAGATATTTGTCATGCTATTGTTGGAGGACTCTGGCAAAACAAAAAAGGTCACAATGCAAGCAGCCATAACTCAGCAAGAGGTGAAAAATACATCATGAAAAAGGTATGGAAAAGCAGAGGGTAGAAAGAAAAAAGAGGCGGGGGAGAGAAAAAGCACCAGGCATGGTGGTGAGAGATGTAAGTGTAAGATTTGTTTTGTCTGAGGCGGCGGTGGGCACAGACAGATAAAGAAACACAGAAAAAAAGGAAGAAAAGAGGAGGAGAGAAAGAGAAGCAGGAGAAATGCTCAGAGGAAGCAACATAATGTCAAGCTCTCGTCCTGGCTAATCTCTTGTAGTGTCGGTAGTCATGTAGCGGTTGGTGGGTTAACTCCTGTGTCTCCATGGACTCTGGCTCAATTCCTTTCCCTTTGAGCCTTTTCGGCTCGGCTAATTTCAGCTGAGCCCCAGCCTGTGGACGGTGTGGGGTGATTGATCTGACTCATTACGGGCCTGAATGTTTCCACTCTCACATCCCAGTATTTGTTGGATAGTAAGCCACGAGAGAAATCCCTCACCACAACTCACATGATCAGTGCTATGCACCCACTCACCTGTGTAGGGAAGCTTACCATCCCACTAGATGTCTTGGGATCTTTTGGTCAGTAGACTATAATTTCCACTATGATACTCCTAAAGTTACTTATCTCTTTTTGTCATCAAAAATAGTCAATTCAATTATTAATCAGGCCCCAATAATTCTCTTTTTTTTTTCTTTGAAGCCAAAAATCATGCAAATAGTGACCCTGCAAGATCCCCACTTTTTGCAAAATCTGATTCTGTGACTAATAATATGACATCTGACATATTGTGTTTAAATGTGAGAGGCTGTCAGGTTACAGTCTTTAAATGTATTTTCAGTATTGTAGTGTATGGTAGTCAATAATCATTTCATATAAATGCATGAAAATGCGTTACATTTTCCTTAACATCAACAATGAACATGACGTGCCTTGTCCATGCATGCATGCATTTCCACTGTAATGTCTAATTTGCATTATATTTCAATGATTCCGTCCTGTATTAAATATCTTACTTTCTGTGCGCTCGGCCTTGCCTCATAGTGGTGTTGACACATTTCCACTCTTTTATAATCGCCACAGTCTCAAAACATGTAATGAGGCATCCTCTTTTTAAACTGCCTTGCAGTCTGTCCACTTTTCAATAAAAGCTCTGTTTTTGCTGTCTACTTTGCTCTTTTTTCTAAGACGCCATGTGATATTACTTCCCTCTGACTCACTTATTTCTCCAACTGTTCACTAAGCCACTGCTAAATTGCTGCACTGGATAAAATAAAATGCTGCCTCAAAATTCAATAATTTAATAATTCTCACTACTTTGACATTACTGTTCAGATAGGACATCATCTGGGTCCAGAGGGGACGGAGAGGAAAAGCAGGTAAACAAGGGGGATGCCATCCCCCCTCAAATCACATACTACGAGTGACAATGGAAACCTTGACAGGCGTAACAGTAACAATATTTATTTCAGTGTATTGTTTATATACCAAAAAACTTGAATTCTATTCCATCCAGATGGATGATTTGACTTTATCCATATGGCTGCTTTTTGTCTTTCATCTGTCTTCATAAAGATGCTGCTGTTCAGCTTCCCAGATACACCTGTGGCGGGAGCAGAGAACCAGTCAGAGAGGCCCTCATCAGATGCACCTGGGCCACAGGCAAACACACACTTGTTAGTCCTGTCTGAAAAGCTTGTTATGTATTTATTCCTCTAACAGGTGTGGTGACGCTCATTATTACTTAAGGGATCAATAAACGTTCAAACTGAGAAATCTCTGGCCTCACTGGCTACATAAAAAGTCAAAACATTACCTACTTCATCACAGTATAATTGGCATACTGATGTTTCAGTCTCCTCATAATAATGTCATTTGAACAATCGACCGCTGTTCGAGGCGAGATGAGTCTCTGACTAATGATTTGACAAATAATTTAATTTAAAGCAGAAATAAACTGCAAAATTCTGCCAATGACTAAAAACAGAGCAACCTCCACCCATGAAAATATGTTTGCTGAATTCCCTTCTACGCCAGAGAGCAAGCCAGGCTGTGGGAGGAGAAATGTAGAGATCTGTAGGGCAAGGAAAAAAAGAAAAATGAGAAGGATGAAGAGCCACTCCATCTCCACATCTATATTGTATGCCCTGCAGTTGTAAAAAAGGCATTTGCTGTCAGTGTGCTTGTATGTGCAGGCTGCTCTGTAACAGATAACTCAGAGCCTCCACACAGGTTCAGTAAAATATTATGTGGGACTCAGGAGTCTTGAATCTGTGCTATGTCAGTGCGGCTCCTGCTGTGTGGATATTAATACACCCAGCCCTCCCCAGGGTGGAGAGACACGGAGCTCAGCGATCTCTCACGCCTGCTTTATCACAGACGACGTGACACCTGGTATGGATCACCTCGCCTCACCCATTCTCGCACTGTTGCATGTGTCACTTTCCAACATGGTCGCACCCACATGTATGCTCTGCCTGGCACATGACCCTCTCTGCTCCTCAGTCTAACCCTGTCAATCTGTTTTCCATGCTTTTCAGAAACCTAGTCACCCCATGGAAAGGCCACACACACACACACACACTCCAGCATATACCCGGTCACGGCCTAATGCATGACCAGTGTGACACGACCCCATGCGTTTCATTGGTGACCCCTCCCCGAAGCTCCGTGCTGTTAATGACACACACTACCACCCATGGTGACACTCATGCTTTGCCTTGGGATAGATCTGGACACATGACTGCCGGAGGCAACCAAAGACATTGGTAGACCAATTTATGGTAGCCATGGTAACTTGGCATTTTATATAGCAAAACAGTGGTCATTGGAGGAGGGGACAACACAACTGAAATTTAGAATTCAATTAAAACTCTTATAAACTAATTTATGGTAAGATAAGATTTATGGTAAGATACATTGTCAATACAATGGCATTTTCACATTATATAGGAAAGATTCTCCTGAGGGATATAGCAACCTGACAATACATATGTATTTGTCATTGTATGTGCAAACCTTGGATACATTCTATTTGTCCATTTTATATGCATCATATCAACATTTCTGAAGTGATGAATTGGGATAAGGACATGTTGCCGATT
The DNA here is from genome assembly GCF_008729295.1 of Plectropomus leopardus. Taxonomy (NCBI): domain Eukaryota; kingdom Metazoa; phylum Chordata; class Actinopteri; order Perciformes; family Serranidae; genus Plectropomus; species Plectropomus leopardus. Next base: position 14,747,752 of record NC_056480.1, read on the forward strand.
CCATGCCTACAAGCTGCATTAAGAGGACTTGGGGAGTTGGTGGATGGTGTGACGCCTCAGGGAGACAGCTGACAAGCTAAAAACCACTGTCCTAGACTGACATATAACGAAACTGAGCGAGTCATCACTGTGTTTCCAGTTAGAAGAGTGCTGGGTTTTTTAAGCCAACATATGACCTTTTTCTAAGTATAAGCAAGTTTCTTTTTTTGTCTAAACCCAACCACATGTCTATCACAGGGTTTTGAAATGGAAAATTTTAACATAATAACATACAAATGTGTCATATCCATAGTTTGCAGAGGTATAATTCCAGCATTTATTCCTGGCTAGAATAGCTGGAGGGTAATGAAAGACAGACTAACACATTGAATATTTAACCTTTTGAAACCTGAGCAAATTGGTTGGATTTCCTATAAAAACATGGAAAGAAGGCAATAACCAACAAAAGATGAAATTACTCAAAACTTTGCAAGAAATTCGTAAGAAATTAAGAGAAAATTTCCTGAAAATTAGTAAATAAATAAATAAAATTTTAAAAAGGAAATTACATGAAAAAAGTGCTTGAAATTATAAAAAAAATTTTTTTGCTTTTTTCCCCCTAATCATTTCCCCCCAGCTTTTTAAAAATATTTTTCTAACTCTACTTATTTGTTGCAATTTGTGAAACACTTCTGACCAAGTTGCTCATGCCCTCTTCCCATGTTTTTGAAAGAAACCGCACCAATTTGCTCAAGTTTTAAATGTTTAAATTCTTGTTGACAATAACAAAAATACAGTATCGCCAGCCTTATTCTATATTGCCAGCCACAGGCAGCGCAGTAGAGTCAGAATGTCTTCAGCGGCTTCAGCCATAAATGTTATCTGAAAAGCTCCCAATCTATGCTACTACCTATAGAGAAATGAAATATAATTGAGTAAATTTTCTTCAAATATGTTTCAAGAGTAGTTGTGCTGTTTTCCTACCTGCCCTGCCTATGGTACGTAACTTAAAAATAGCAACATCACTCAATTTTTCCCTCTTTTTAGGTAGCAGGAGTGAAAATTGGTCATTTTCAACACTGAGTTATGATTTAAGAATGATGAAGAAAGTGGAAGAATAACTAGATTTAAAAAAAAAAAAAAAAACAGTATGTTGCAGGATCATTGTTGTCCTTGGCAAGTATCTTTTTTTCTCCAAAATTTTTTTTTGGTACATAGGACTGCTTGCTTGGTGACGTCACATGATTCTAACCTAACACAACATCATGGTCCCTTGATATCCTCCTGAGCAGATAAAGTCAGACACACAGGTTTATAGGGAATGTGAACATCTTTATGGGCCTGTGGGGTGGTCAGGAATCATGCGATCAAAGGGAGTCATAAAGTGACAGTCTCCCTCTCTCTCTCACACACACACACACAGTTACATACTGACCGGCCTGCCCTCATTAAACCATGATATTGGCAGGTTTAGTGAGAATGGTGGAAAACATGTTTCCACTGAGGCAAAATGGGATGCGGCGGAAAGCTGGGGTGTATGTGCATTGGTTTTTAAATCCGTATGAAAGGTCGAGGTCACTGCCGTTACTCCTGCTGTTCTCTTCCTGTTCTCAATTCTGCAGTGAAACTTTTGCTGCAGATGGGAGTCAGAGAAACTACACAGCCTAAATGACATCATTTTTATGCCTGCATGTAACCGTAAAAGGGACTGTCGCAATCTGGTCCGTCTGTCTCCCCCTTTCTCTCTCTCCCTGATTACAGAAGGTGATGCATGGTATTAGCCACAGGAAGCACTGATGAAAGCTCAGAACAGTCACCAGAATATCCTCAGATTCATATGAGACCCTGAAGTAACACAGCCGCTCACTAAGGCATGCACAGCTTTTTAGACTCTGTACAGTACACCTATTTTAGAGGCTTCTCCCTCGCCGCCAGTTTGGCGTTCTTTTTCTAACGTGTTACAACATGCAAGCTCATACACACAATGATACGTGCAGCAAAGAAAAAAAAGAAGGCTCATGTTCATGCTGTGTGAATCTGCTTTTATTCTTTCATCCCTGCCCCTGTATTGTAAGATAGCAGAAAGCTCCTAAGAGACCTACTTTCTCTCTCTTTCTCCCCCTCACACACCCACATGACACTCACTCTTTAATCCTCGCTGTCCTGATCTCCACCTTACACACCTTTAGCTGAAATCTGCCTCTCACCTCTCCTTTTTTTTCTCTGTGCTGATCTATCACTCTTCAACATCCTCCATCACTGCTGCTCCTCTGTGCAATGTCAGCTGTAGTTTATGCAGGTGCAATACCAATGCCCACACACGCACACACACACACACACACACACACACACACACACACACACACAGTTTATCACTATTAAAATCACAGTACACTTCCACCAGGGTGTCCTATTCCTATGTTTCTCTCCAGTTGATGAATATAAGTTTAAAACTCTTATTTTAATAATCCTTTAGCTGCTAAATGTCCCACTATGTTCATCAGCTAAACGTGAAATGCGTCTGTCTATCATTTGGTGCTGGGCAGGAGGTGAACATTGGATTTCAGAAGCTTTTTCACTTAAAGGACCTCCCTGCTGCGACTAATAACATAGCTAGAGTAGTTAGGGGCTGGAAAAACGCAACAATGATCTGAGCTCTGTAGCACTGAGAGGACCTGCAGAGTCGAGTAATAATTCTCTGGGTTGTGACCATTATTGATATAATAATATCGATTACAGCAGCTTAAAGTAATTCTGTTTATGGTTACATATTGATTGCATAATAATTGATAAAGCGGAAATGCTTGAAATCTGAATCTTTAATACTCGTGTATATTGTATTTGTGTGTGTTATATGCGCAGTGAAATCATTCCATGGCAGGACTCTGACTGCATTAATTAACATGATTTAAATTATAAGGGTACAGAAACTATACTGAGGGAAAACAATTTAAACTGATATTCATTTACTGTTTGATTGTGTCCTCACTGATTCCATATAAGCCCAATTCAAGCTACCATACAATAGTGCAACAAATTGTTACAAGCTCTGCAGTATATAAAGCTCTAAAGCAGTGTAGCGTGTAGTTTGATCTAAGTGGGGGATCCCTGAGGACATTTTGCTATTGATACCTGGAGATGAGTGGATTGAGAAGAGAGCTCACAGTGAATCCGCATCTCGTCCCAGACACATTGTCGATATCCTCTCTCGACCTCGAATCTTTGTTTTCTAAATGCTCAAACCCGGCAGGGAAATGCAACTAAAAGGCCACGCTGACCTGAACTAAATGAAAAATAAAGTCCTTCTATTATTTAGCAGCTCGTTAGCAACTCGCCTTTACGGTCATCCCTTTTCTTTTTGGTCGATGAAAATTCAACAGAGTGAAATCCTTTTGTTTTTCATGTCATTAAGTCAACCATCATCCGTTTTAATCATTCATCCACATCTACTGGTGTCTGTCTCACGATATATGTGAGCGGGAAAGTGTCAAGAAAATCACTAGTAGCTGCTGGATACAGTTCAACTAATGAGCAGCTCGATATTTCTGACTGGTACTGTCGAGCCTTATTTTTTTTATCAATATGTGAAACAGTTGCATTTCATTTCTGCATCCCTTTGTCCCTTTTGTTATTCGGCAACCCTCTGTCTACTATCTCCTCTGCTCTGTTTCCTACCAAAATAAATATGAGATGTTGCTTATTCATTTTCCATTTGCTCTCATCCTCCTGTCGCGCTCTGCCTCTGACTATGCGGGAGATTGAAATGATGAAACAGCAAGTCAAAAAAGAGGAAAGAAAAACCAGTACTTGTCAACTAACATGTTTTCATACATTTTTTTCACTTGCACTTTGAATATGTCTATTTTTAATCAAATGTGGTCATAATGACCCAGCCTTTTTGTTACAAACATGCGATTTTCTAATAACTATTCATATGCTGATTTATTGCCATCTTTCACTATAAACCCTGCCCTATCTGTCGTCTATCATCTCTCAACTCTCCACAACTTTTCTCCACAACCCAAGGGCTTTAAATCTAACTCTGAATGGCAGTTTACTTTCTCTTACAATGCCAAAAGAAAGGGCATCCTAATAAAGCTTGGAATATCAAAGTGTCCTTTTGCAAAGGCAATTTATAGCAAAGGGGCCAAGGCTTCTCTTTACCACGGGCATGTCCTGTTTACTTCACGAAGGACTTGTTTTATGCGTCTAAATCATGAATAATAATAATGATGATGGAACCTTCATCTTGGCACTCCATCACAGCCTGAACCCCCACCATCGCCGGCCACATAAAAACCAACTGCAGACGGAGACAGAGAAAGAAAGAGAGATTTATTTACTAATGCGGTTTGTTTTTCTTGGTAGAAGAATGTCTCTTTTTAGAGCATCCTTCTTACAGGCTTTGGCATTTTGGCAAATAATTAGGAAGGATTTTTATGACATTCATGCCAATGAAGTTTGCTGAATTGATGGCGAGTTGCACTGAAATAGAGAAACAGAGACAGATGCTCAAGGAGGGGAAAAAAGGATGCAGAAAAGAGAGGAGGAGGAGCCGACCAGGAGGGAAACAGAGAGAGGAAGGAGAAGCAGCAGGGGGGGTGTTTGTGTCAAAGAGAAGAGGATGGTGAAAGGGGAGGTACTGGTAGCAGCAAGAGATTTATGAGGAATGATGCATGAGAAGAGATAAACAGGCACAGGAAATGCTGGGGGAGTAGCAGACAGACAGAAGTTTATGGAGGGGATTGATCCATACTTGATCCTGGGGTGGAAATTTAGAGATTGCCACTTGGGATGCTCCTCTGGACAAGAAACAGATATATGGAAGAGAGAATAGAGAGAACGAGAAAGGAGAGACTGTGGAGAGAGACAGAGAAATGAGGGAGCGTAGAGAGAGAAAGTGACAGTGCTGTCACAGTGTTGTTAGATTTCTCTCTGCCACGCGTGACCTTTAAAAAAATGGACAGCGGGGCCTCTAACTGCAGTCATTCTTCTCTCGCCTCCTTTAAAAAGTGTCGCAAATCTGTCAGCAGCCATTTACTCCCAGAATTACAACTCACAATCTCTCCCCACCGAGGACTCCAAACAAAACTGCATCTGAAATAATTATATCTGAACCCCCTGCGAAGAATCACGACTGTGAAAAAATAAAACATAAGCTCCCACTGTGTGCTAATGCACCCATCTGTGCCTCTGAAAGCACTTTCTGGCTTCTTCTCGCACAAACACACAGACACATTACTAATATGTTTTGTTAATCCCTTTCTCCACTCATCTAATAGTCACTTCTGACCACACACAAACACACACACACACACACGCTGTTTTCTTCAGTTTTATTGTTGGGCTGAGATGCATTACTGGAGTGTTAAAGTAATGCTATGGCTGTTTTTTAGTCATGAGTTATGAAAGGGATGTCAATTTGAAATCCCAGAATTATAATGCAGGTATTAACCTCAGTAAAACTTTGTTAGTTTGCTATTTTAGATGTTGACCCCATTGCTGTTTGATCAGGAGCTGGATGGAAGGACTAAAAAGTGGATGAACGTTTGATTCAGCAGATCAAAATCATGTTTCATGTCTGTTGGATGTAAAAATCTATTGTTTTTTTGGCCAAATTTGCACAGGTGATTCCACCTCCCATATATTGAGGAGTTTAGGTTCATTTGTAGGGTGCTATAACTTTGCCAGTCCAGTACAAATATGCCTGCGATATTCAAAAGTTGTTTTAGCTCAGCAGTTCTACATAAATATGTAAAATTCATATCACTATGTTGTCAGTATGAACTTCCTTCCAGGTTAAGTGACTCACTTAGATGCCATGGAGAAAAATATGTAGTAGTAGCACTAAATTGGAAATATAATGTGTAAAAGTTATTTTATGAAAAATTTTGAATTAAAAGGATGGTTTGGATTTTTGAGTTAGGTTTGTAAGGGGTACTAATGGTAGATGAGGGTCATTTTGTCAGGAATACCAATGTGAAAGCAAAGCAGTTTACTGCTGTGGATGAGCCCAACAAGCAAAACATATTTTAGCCATCAAAAAAAAATTAACAGATTAAGTGTAAACTGTATTGAGAATATTTTCACACCTTTACCATGCCACAGACAGTCCTCCCCAACAGAGAAGCCATTAGTGGCTTCAGTTCCCCACCCATGTTACTGTCAAAGGCACAACACTCCATTTACAAAATCAGCAATTTCAGCTCAATAAACATGTGGGCTGCTAGTCTGTCTTGATCAGTTAGTTAGTTTGAGTTGTTTTGTAACTTTCATGAATCTGAAGCAACCCTTGAACCCCTTCCCACCTGGATTGACATCACTTTTCTTGTGCTGCATTTGGATGCCTTTAAAAAGCATTTTTAAACCTCTGAAACCTGAGAAAAGATTGCTTTCAAAAACACAGGAAAAATACAATGGGGAGGAAAAAAGAAAACAAAACTTGCCAGGTAATGGCATGCAAACTGCACAAAAAATACAGATGTGGACGTAAAGCAGTGTACTGTGCCTGCTGATGTTTAGGGACTATGAATCAGTACCTCATACAAGCCCACTTCAAAAAAATAAAGTAAAGCAATGTTAATACTTTTCCAGTGACTATAATAATTGTTAGATTACATTTCGCACCTCGCCCCAGTCCTACTCATTATGTTCACTGTTCAGGTTTTTCCTGATCCTATTCTTGAAATGTGCAACTCTGTATTGTCAGTCATAAAAAGACCCCGAATTGAGGTATTTCCCTTTGACAGTTTCACAGCCAGGGCCAAGCTTCTGAGAGCTAAGCTGGGAGACTACAGCGATCGGCGACTCCACAAGCAAAGTGAGCATGTCTCTAGGTGTAGAATTATCATAGCTGGCTGGCTTGACACGCCTGGGAATGAAAAGAGTGGGAGAGGGAGGGAAAAAGCATGCGAGAGAGGGAGAGAACAGCGTGGAGGTGAGCAGAGGTTGACGTGCTTGTTTCATTTCTTGTGCATGATCCAGGTGACAGGTGCTGGTGCAGAAAATGGCAGCCCCCACAGGGCTCCACCTACGGGGGCTGCCGTCACAGGTGTACAGGTGCATGCGGAGGCGCGCGTGCGTGAGGGCCTGCCACAGTATATCATACATCAGCATTTGGACGTGCATGTGTTTGTACACATTCGCCATTGTGTGTACTTTGCTGTGTGTGTGTATGCATTATGACAGTAATACCCTATGACAGAATGATCACACCCTTCTCCCCACAGCTCCGAGGAGTCTCTCTGCTCCACTCCTCTCCCTTCGCCACCCCAAAGGAGCTATGTGCTTCCACATATGTCAAAGTCTGTTTCCCTGTGGGCAGCAACATTCTCTGCATCTCATTCTCTCTCCTCTCTGCTTCTCCGGCTGCCTCTCAGGAGCCTCTCCAAAGCTAAACAACTAAACCAACAGAAATCATACACCGAAGAACATATGGACCTCCATGACATGACAACATTAAGCCACACTGTCCATCTGGCCTGCTGCAAGTTTGTGTTTGTGGCTGTCTTCAGTACTGCTCCGCCTCTGCTGCGCCACATAATGAGGATATGGGTTTTTGAGCTAATTATATCCTTATTTGTTACTGTTTAATGAGCTGAGAAAAGTTTCAAACCCAGATGTGAAAGCATAAAAAAAGTTGATACTGTTGACATCTGGCTGACAGTCTGATGCTACAAGAAAAATGCTGCATGTTCTATTTGCATTCATAATTCATTAAAACCTGTTTTGTTGTAAGCGCCATAACTCTTTCATGTAACTACATACACGGAAAGAGTAACAAACAGGATACAGTGAAATAATATCATAAATTATATTAAAAAGGACTGAAGAGCTGCAGATGTCGTTTAATCTTGCTGCAAAAATGAGAGGAGAAAAGACACATCAGACGCTCCTGCAGGGGGATTACATTCTTGAGTGATCATATTGCATATCTCAATCTTAACAAGTAATTAAATGTAGTATTCAAGCTTTAAATCAGTTTTTTCCCCTCTCTCTCCCTGGTAAAAAATGATGAAATGTGCCAGTGGGTCGAAATTTCACTTGTTTCAATGCAATTTATCTTGTTTGCAGAAAAAAAGAAGAGATTGGAAGACTCAACACACCATTTAATTACTTGTTAAGGCTTGGACTGTTTTTTTTTTTGTTTTGCTGCAACCCTCTCTCCTCTTCTCCATTTACTGAGAATCCTGTGCAGTTAGCCGACACTTGGACCATAAAGCATCTCACCTGCACTAGTCCATTTCCAGTCAATTACACCTCCTAAATCACGGCCTCCAATAAAGAGTGAGCAGATACTCTCAACAGAGGGACGTTGTGTGCAGGTGCTGGGGCTGACTGGTGTCACATCATAAATCTTCCTCCCTTGTTCGGCGAACCACGCAAGGCATTATAAAAGGTGGATGGCACAAAAGTTCCCGTCCTTGACTGCTGGTCCGATAAAGGTTTGAAGGGTGTCTCCTTGCATTTCGCTGAGAGGTGACACATGAGGCACTGTGAGTGTGAGCAGACTGACAAAGAGTCACAGAGAGAGAGAGAGAGAGACAGAGAGAGACGAGGGCTCTCGTGCCTCTAATGTAATTGCCTGGACCACTTCATCATAAACAAAGCACTCTGGTGCATCGTTGGCTTATCTCCTCCCGACCACCACCCTGCCCTCATCCCCTCTATCCCAGGTGACACTATCTCAGAGAGCAGTTTAAGCATGGGCTTTTGGCCACATCAATACATGCCAGCACAGATCAACCTGTCAGCAGGAGGGCGGCTCTCTTACATGGCACAAGGCACGGAAAAAACAAAAGTGGGGGAGCTGGTGAAATAGCTGAAATCACCATCAGGAAGTTAATTTTCATAATTTTCATATATGTTTTTTAAAAAAAAGTTGTGAGCTTATTAGATGTCTGTAGCTGCTCCTCATTAGAGGGTGACACAGTGGATATTCAATCATCCCACTCACACAAAAATACTCATGATCCATTTCAACCCCAAAAGAATGACGTAGAGCAAGCCTAAGCAACGGCTTGATAGGTTAGAGGTGCAAAATCTTTGGCAAAATAGAGCCAGGGTGAGTGGTCACTTTGCCTGTTGGCCGATACAGCTTGCCTAACTGCAACAACAATGTTGCAAATAACTCATGCATAGTCTGTTAGCTCGATGCTAACACATAATGTGATTTAACATAAAAACACTAACAGAAATTAACATTGGGATTATGCTATCATTACAAACAATTAATTTTATTTCAGATGATTCAAATAAAACCACGTGTTCACATATGTACTTGCAGGCATATATTTCATTTGCACTGTGTCAGCAACAGCAGGTCTTGACTGCATGATGATATTTTTACTAATGGGTTTAGGTTAACATTATTCACATTAATACTGTTATAGTGACTTATACTTTTTCTATTTTCCTGTCCTAGTCTTGTTATGAATAGTAAACTGACTCCCAAAAAATGCCAGCCTCTGCTCTACATCTCTACTTCAGACAGCTCAAAGGTACATTAGCTGCCAAACAAATTTCCAACCAAACTCTTGGTAGTGGAGTTACAATATAGACTTTTTTTTTAATATTATGCAGGTGTTGCTGGAGTTTTGATCTGTTGTGGTGATGACAGATAATTATCACCTAAGGCTGCAGCTCCTCTCAGCTCTATGCTGAACATTTCAGAATCTTTCAACTCATTGCTTTGGTTTTATTGCCGGCAACTTCACTGTTTTGATCTATTCTGGAAACTCTGATCAACCTTGTTTGTACTTGCAGCAAAATACTCTGATAAACCTACTGCGCACTATCTGCCAAAACATTCTCATCCCAAGTCCTACCATATTACAATCTTGCAGTGGACTTCCATGTCAACAAATTATGCTCTGGAGTGAATATTGGACTTGCATTCATTGAGTGTACACGAACACAATTCCAGATGAAATGCTAATGCTGCTCCATGTCCAATGGGTAAATAGGTACCTGCTTGCTAACATACAGTATCCCAAAAACAAATGAATTCATAGATTTTTTGTAATTGACTTTTTTTGCATTTTGATAAAAAGGGTCTCTGATTTCTGTTTAAAATTACATGTACATGTGAGGGCTACAAACACTCAGCCGCTCTGCAGCAGAGAACTTGTTTAAGGACACCCAAATAAAACATGGTTTGAGGGGTATCATCGCATCATTATTTTTTGTGCAATATGCAAATTGAATCCAGATGAAAAATCTCCAAAAATAACCTCAGTTAAACTTCTTTAGCACTCTTTAACTTCAAACTCATGTTTCAGAGTGTGCGTGAGTCGGATTTAGGGAAAGCTTTCCTGCTTTTATATTTTTGTTGACAAAGAGGCTGTGGTGGACAGCCTGGGGAAATTTTTATTTGTGCGCGTGTATGAGTGTGTGTGTGTTTGTTGCCTTTGTGCGTATCCGTCGCATGATAAGCAGGCTTTGGTTGACTGGCTGAGTTGCCTTGCATTAGACGCAGCATCAGACCTAGGCCCCTATCTCTAATGGCTTTCTCCTCTCTTCCTATCTGGACTCATGTTGACTGTGTACTACACACACTATCCAATCTAGACTCATGTTGACTTTTCACCGCATGTAGACACACGCAACACAAAAGCACAACCTACACCCAGAGATCTGATACAACTCTATTTACCTGCTGTTTTTTGTGTCAGAGCATCTAAGTGTTTGTCTGTTTAATATGTCTGTGTGTCAAAAGTGAGAGCAACAAAATCTGTCCTCTCTGATCATCCATGTAGATCAATTTCTCTTTCACCACCTTGTCCCCTGACCTCACACAACCTTTTTCTGATTGCAGTATGCATGCTGGGCAAAGATTGATTCATCTCAGGGTTCCTCCATCCCAATAAGTCCCCCTGGCATTTATTTGGTACATGCCAAGTAAAAGTTGATCCATATTTGAGCCAACCGACAACCCCCAACCCCTCTGCTCTTGTGATCTTGGTGTCCTCATTGATCCGTGTCTCAGTTTGCAAAGAGGAAAGCTGTGAGGGCTGCATAATTGTGTGCATCCCTGTTTCGGTGCACTGACACAGGGAGGAGTGGAGGTTGGGGAAAGATGAGAAAAAGTCTCTTTCCTTCTAAAATGATAAAGCGGACTACGTGACCCTGGAGCTATGATATAGACCTGAATCTGAGAACAACGGACAAACAAGAGCATTTGTCTTCGCAAGCACTTTCCTCCCTCCTACCCCAAATCCTTTCAAACACTATCTCTCCCTTTGATATCTCTCTGAACATCTTCTCTGCTTTCTTTTCCTAGAAGATGGTGTGAGATTTCTAGCTATGAAGAAACTCAGCCAGTAGATTGAGTAAGATGGGGGAAACACAAAGTTTAAAAGTATAAGGCTCGTACTTTTCAATAAAAGGAGCTATGGTAGACAGAGAGATGGATGCCAAACATTGTCTGCACTGCAGTAAGTGAGCAAGTAGCCCTTCATAGCTTGATATAATGGGCATGGAGCCAATGGAGGAGTTAATGCCTTTAATCCTCTGATATTCTGTAATATCACCGTAAGGAGAGACTGAAGACTTTAAAGGCCTCTAACACACCTTTGTGCCTGGTCATTACTGAAGGGACTCCTCACTACTCCATGATAGTAAATCAGACTATTAGATTTAAATGCCTGGTTCTGTATTACAGTATAAATTATCTGACAAAGATAAGACTTCTTCATGTCCTGGTTAATAATAGAAGCTATAAACCATTATTCTGCAAATGCTCAGCTTTTAGAGAGTTGGGCTTTTTAAACCATGTCAGCTGAAAAAATAAATAGTGTATTCAGGTATATACAGAACTGCAAATAATTTGTCCTCCTGCAGAGCAGCACTAGTGACAAAAAAGTGTGACACAAACTTATGTACTGATATTTTGTGCATGTGGATTGATTCTATAAAAGCCACACCGTGATTACTGCCACTTCTTTACTAGTTTGCGCAACTCCTACAGTTCTTATGTCACTTATAAAAAGGGAGTCTATCAGTCCATTCAACTTAACCTGAGGTAATAACACAATGAAATCCAAAGACAACCATCCAAAGAACACATGAATGCACCACTGGCTTTGCCTTGTAGAGGTCTCAACCTGAGTTCAATTTGATCACTGGTATTCATTGCCATTTCTGCGCTATGTTACTGCATAACAACAGAATTAGCAGCAGGAAGCAAATTGCAATGTATATAAAAACAATTTTCTGCTTCTCTGATTCTACCGCAAAAATCAGAAGGCATCTCACAAACAAACACCCATACTGTGCAGATTTAAGAGGAAAGCGAAGACATCATCTCTGTCACCTAACAAAACAGCACAACAACCAGTTTAACTTTGTCAACCGCTGGCTTGCACTGCCCTAAACTACAATGGTTTGCAGCCCAGGATTGTATCAGTTTCTGCATCTCACATCGCCGTATTTCTTTTTGTCAAGCTTGCCCAACCCAACAGCAGTAACTAAGCAGGACAGGACTTTGGATCAGTCGACTGAGATGTGTTTCAGGAACTTACTAGGAAGATATTAATCATTCTCAGCTATTTTCAGTTTAATTTAAGTCATAGTCTGATATTTAGTAAAGCAAAGATGCCAACAGCCCCCTGATGTTGGCATCCAAAGGGAGTAAGCAATAACCTAATGTACAACTGAAATAAAACATAATGCTGTAAAACTTTATCACTGGATTAGCAAAAATGAAACCAAATCAGTGTCAGTGTGCTTATTGATGAAATGTAACAACATATACAGGAAGTAAAAATAGATATAGCTTTTATTACATTATTTAACATGGACAAGCACTTAAACAAAAAGTGTATTAGTGAGTGAAATGCCAAAGAAGAAGGCTGATTGTTCAATCATTGTAAATTTCTATAATGCATGTATATTCATGCACTCACGCCATGTCTCCTCTCCTACCTTGCAGTGTAATTACGGATAAAAGAGTCAGAAACAATGTGAAAGACTTGCTAAGTACCATACTGTATTTCTCAGTCCATTTAATCCTTCTTGGAAAACAGAAGACTCAAAAACATGAATTTCTCCTTTGGGGATCAATGGAGTATCACAGAAAAAACAAATGTTGCATAAAAAAGGCAGTGCGGAGTCCACAGTGATGGATTATAGCCTCAGACGAAGTAGTACTTCTGCCAACAGGATATTTAAGCTTCAAATAAAAGAAAGGAATTCAAACTAAATCTTATGAGCAGCTGACAGATGGGAAACTAAAAGTAACATATTATGCTCTGGAGTATTCAACATGTAATTCTTTCGATGACACAGTCAACTAAGATGGCGCATTTTGAAGTTCTCTATCTCTGTGCCCCTTCACCTTTCCAAAATGGCAAGTTTTAGGCCTTGATAAAAGGAGAAATTAAGTTAATTATCTATTCCGAAGAGGTGACTTCGTCCCACTGCACCCATCAGCACTGGAATGATTTGCATACCATCATGCTGCGATGAAAAATTGTTAAGTTCATGTGGGTATATGCTTGCAGTTTTCACAAATTAAAAACTTTGCAGTAATTACTCTCCCTCTGTGCAATTTAACGGAATGGTTTACTTTGCTGACTGAATCAGGAAACAACACCTTGGAGAAAAAGAAGATGAGGGAAAAAATGTTATATAGCATCTACTACCTCTTCACATGTATTTATAGAAGTGCAAGGTCAGTTAGTCAATTGTCTCTCAAGTCTTTAAGTGTTCGGTATGTGCTATGTAAGCCACTTGACATTTCTTAGAGAAAAATCATATTTGCCCTTTTGTTGAGAAAGGAGATGCCAGATGCCTGAATGACAGCTTGGCACATTGCTGGGACTGACAAAAAAAAACAAAAAACCTTCAGTGCCTTGTTACAAACTGACTTCAGGTAATTACGTTTGTATTTGGCACATTTGCTGTAATTTATCAGAATGAAAACAAAGTACTGCAAAAAAATAGAAACAAAAAAAGAGAAAGACAAAGAAAAAGAAAAAACAGTGATGCTCCATCAGTAATGGGACCCCCTCCCCCCCCTTTATTTTCTCCAGGAGGCTAATTGTGATTGGCTGATTAAAACAATTACAGAGATAAGAAAATCCAATCAAGTATGGGCGTTTGCGTCATGCAGATATGTGAACCACCTGGAATATGCGCTAGCGTTAGTCCAAACACTGTGGACTAGATAAGACCAAAACACAGAAAATAAAAGCCCGATCAATACAAGTGTGTGTTTGTGTGGGGGCGTTGAAGTGAAGAGATTATGGTATCAAAAAAGTAACATAAATTAGGTGAAGAATGTTCAGGGAAATCAGTGTGCAGTACATTTTTACATATTTCCTTAATTCCTCTGCCGATCACATTATAAGATATGCCTGAAGCAGCTCTATGTTTTCGCCTTCCACGCTGCCGTATTTTTATCCCTCACCTTTAGACCAGCGTTTTTATGCAGCTTGTCCCTCTCTGCTTCTCTCTTTTTACACACATTTAGCAGGCGAGGGAGGTCTGGGACGCCCAGATGTTTGCTGAACTGGAAGCCTGGGTTGGCAGCAGCTGCCAGCACCATCACAGAGGAACACAGACAGGAAGTAAAATATATCAGCATGCAGTTTAACTTTTAGATCCTCTCCCTCATTTTCTCGCCTCCTCCTCCATCATCTTCTCCGAAATGAGAGAGCAAAGTGATTCCAGGACTCATAAACACGCGCAGATGTGTGATGACCACAGAACGGCCTTCACTTGAAGTTTACGGAGGAGAAAATACATGTGTTAAGTTTGGCGGTTAATCTCCTTATCGAGTTCTCACAAACATCCCGAAAACCTGTCCTCTCTCGCAAACACAGTTACTGAACTTGGAGGTATTATTTTTAAGTTGTTCTGTAGCCATTAACTATGTTCTACGTGATTGTGCTCTTTTCGGCACTTGGCTCCCGTCATCCATTGTCTACTTGCCTGACTTTACTTCATAACACGTAAAGAGTCGTCAGAGTGAGCTCTGGCTGGAGGGGGAGGGGAGCCAGTCACAGAGAGATGGAGAAAGAAAGAGACGCTGGCAGGAGGCGGAATCCATTTGGAGCACTTAGTCAGCCAAGAGTCCCCAACAACAAAATTGAGAGAGGGAAAATGACCAGCAGGCAGCAGCCACTATACTGCCGGCCCAACCTTCCAGTGCAATGAGAATAAATTGAAGTAAATGTAACCGAGAAATAACAATCCGGTGCATGTGTGCACGTCTGCTTTGCTTTCCGTCAACCAGCTGCCTCCATTCAATCCTCGGCCACCATTTTGTCTTTGCCACAGCTGTGACACAAATTTCCAAGTCTGTGATGCAACAGAGATACTAAGTGTTGTGTCTCTGTGTTCCAATGCTCAGCAGACTGATACAAGTGCTGTCATCCCTTTATGAGGGGAATACATTTAATGTGGTTTGAATGTCATGCTGAGGATTTATGAGTGTGTTTTGGGACGCAAACTCCAGACTCCCACATTAAAGTCAGTTGTTTGTGTGACCCATCGAACTCCCAACCCACCCGCCTTATGACTGTGCTTCTGCTCCTTAATATCACGAGGTTATCCAACGTTCTCGTCCCAAATTCAGAAAGCTTGACATGGTAAGGATACGTAAGATGTCATAGGTTGACGTGGATGGTCACTGCCCGACCGTCCCCATGTGACGACTTCAGAGTAAGACAGGGATGGACAGACACAATGACACAGATACAACTGTTATAACATACTGTACAGCTCCATACATTTTTATTCAGACATGATTTTTTTTTAAAGAAGCATGACTGAAATAAATCAATTATTTCCTCATTTTGACTTCAAATACTGAATCAGAAATTAGTTTTCTGCCATGAAAAAGAACTTGAAGTACCAGTGTGCAAGATTTTCGAAGATTTAGTGGCATTTAGTGGTGAGAATTGCAGCTGAATTTTTTTCTGGTTAGGATTTCCTCAGTGTGCATTGGTCATGAGATTTTTACTTGTCAGCTTGTCAGTTAAGTCAGCTACTTATCTGTAGAGGTCTCTTCCTTAAAAACTAATTTTTATTTTCAGGTGATTACACATTAATGAAAATGTACTTTAATCATTTACTATGTTCTATTTCTGCTTACACATCCCCCAAAATCCTACAAACTGGACATTTAAATTCTTTGATACATATTAAAATAATCTACAACAACAAATACATTTGTTATGATGTAATTCAATACATTTGAATCAGATAATCAGGATTTTTTCTTACAATATCAAATCAATTATTTCCTCAACTTTTACTTCAAATACTGAATTAGAAAAAACTAAAAAAGTCTTCTGCACAAATTAAAAGAAAAAAAAAAAGTACATGGTTTTCGCAACAGTTTTGCCTTTGACCAGGAAAAGCTAAGGGCCGGTTTGAAAAAGCATTAGCTGCTTATGCTAACAACACTCATCTTGTGTTAAGTTCTCCCCTCAGTAACTGTACATTCAGAAAACACGCCACCCTCTTAAATTAGAGGCAAGGTGTGTGGTACCGTGATGCTGCTTTCCATTTTGAACACTGCGAATGTCAGGCAGAGTTGCATATAGTACATCAACAATTTTACATTGTGGCTAAGTTGTGGATGACACGTATGCAGGTACGTGATTGGGGAATGTATTAAGCTAACCGGGCAGGGAAGCATCAGGCACACAAACATACTGAGCCTACAGCCACAGGAGTTTGTTTTTCATTCCATCAAACTCTGTGCAGCTGAAAAAGTCCAATATGCTCTCTGAATTGGCAGAGGAGGTGATCTGAATTCAGAGTTTCTTCCAGCGAAGGATAACTTCTGCTGAGCTTTGATGACAATGCAATAAACACAAAACCCATCTTACATCACCATGTGGGGAATTTCTCTCAATTTCTTTAAAAAAGTTCTTTAAAGATGTCCAAAGGAAAATAAAAAAAGGGAAGGCTGGCTAACAAAAATTAAGTCCTTGGAGAGTATGCAGTGTTTTAGATGAAGGGATCGCGAGTTTCAAGCGTCTTGTCGGGACAAATGATGCTGCCAAAGCAGTTGGTTTGAGATGCTGAGGCGAACACTAGCCAGCAAAGAATTGCTAAAAATCCTTACAAAGCTTTTGCGAGCTTTTAAGATAGCTAATGACAAGCATCTTTCTTAGCCTATTCCTCGTCTGCAATTTGGATGGACAAAAAATATTTCTAGGCAGTGGACCTGATCCTGTTCACAGTGAAATGGGAGACTGGCAACCAGATGTCTACTCTCCTCAGCTGCAGTTCTTGCTTATCAGGCTGGATAAAGTCCAGCAATAGTGACATTATGTCTCAAATGTCTGAACGGCGAGCTGAGAGTGCCCGCGGAGCAGCAGACAGGCCATCCTGACTGTAAGCCTTCAGACAGAGACTCAGAGAGAGACTCAGTCGATTACCAGACCTGGGCTGTGAATCGATCCCCGTATAGCTGTGGGTTGGAATGTCTATACGTGATTTAGGAAGCGCTATCCACAGCTATAAGGCCCAACAGACACAACGGGTGGTAATTCGGAGGATTTTTTCGGTATTGAACAAACCATTGTGCTTCTAAAGCTGGTACTTACTTCTTCAAGGAGGGTTCCCTCACATACAGGCATGAGTACAAACATTCACAAATACGCACTTTGTTTTCACACAGTCAGAAATGTGGGAAATGATGACTAATGTGTTCAGAGAAGTAGCTCAATAAGCATAGGGAGGAAAAACTTTTCTGCCCACAGTCACTGTGGAGGGATTCTGACGCTGCACTATACACTTTACAGTGAATATTACATTTAATGGAGTGAAATCCAATACAGCAACACCACCAACTACAGCCTTAAAAAGTTGATCAATCAACAGATCAATCATCAACAAAAATGCATCTTAATATAGTGTAGACAGTGCAGATGAAGGCAGAATGCACTAGATCATAATGCTTTTGGATCTAATTTGAACCCACATCTAGATCTGGCTTGCATTATGATAAGACCTTAGCCAAATCTATTAGTTACTTTGGCAACAAACTTCAAGGTTCTGTATGTAACATTCAGAGCAGTAATATAGCAGCAAGCCACTATTTCCAGTGTAAATAGTAAGTAATAGCATACTGAGCAGAGAATAAAGTCATGCTGTATGTGCTGTATCCAAGCTTCTCTATTTATTGTTATGGTAAACGGTCTGGCTGCACATGGATGTTATTGCCTCTCTGTGCTGCGCCCACCTGATAGTTACCAGTGAAAGTGTCGCTCAGACACACAGGATGCTAATTTGCATTTTCTACAATGGCAAAGGCATGACCCACCCTACTCTCACTCTGACTGACTGGTACTTTTGTGTCTCCTTGGTTGGATCGGTTGGGTTTAAGCAAAAAGAGTGAGATTGATTAGGATTAGGGTAAGAATGTCTAGGTATGCCAATCAGAGGCAGAGTGGGGCTCATGCCTTAGCTGTCTTAAGAAATGCAAATTCACTGGTGGGAAAGTGTCGTTGCTGAACCGTAACCCACCCTCTGGTCTCCCCATTCATTTTAACATTAGCTCTGTCAATACTCCTGACATTGTTAGCATTGTTCACACTGTTAACACTGTTAGCTGCTCAGCCACTTCCATGTTGCGAGATGTGTAGAGAAAAAAAACTTCTAACATGACAACTGTAATGCAAATTGTTCAAAAGTTAGTCCGGAGCCGTGCTCTCCCAGTCAGTTCAATGTGGTTTGCACAAGCTAACGCAGCAGCAACAGTTAATATTTGACACTGAGCTGTTTAATTAATGGCTCTAAATAAGTCACACCAACACTGAAATGGCTTAACTGTGTCATTGAAGCGTTAATAACCATTATGACATGTTAGCTACATAAGACTAAAACATAGCCTTTTGTGACTGTGTGTGTGTGTGTGTGTGTGTGTGTGTGTGTGTGTGTGTGTGTGTGTGTGAATGTGTGTGTGTGTATGTGTGTGTGTGTGCACACACACAAGTGGGCAAGCGAAACGTTTACAACTGTTTTCAGGTGCAGAGCTCACACTCCTGCAGCAGCAGTCTTCTGATACATGGAGAGAGCAACAATAAAATAAGTTTTTGCCCATTTTAAATTGTAAAAAAAGTAAAATAAAATAAATAAAGACATGAAAACATGTCCAAGTTGGGCAGCGAACATTACATGAATACCGACGTCCAAATTGAGTACTTGAGTACTCAACGTCCATAGCTACAAAATACTGCTATAAAATTGTAAACAGATTTTTTTAAAACAGATTTTTCTACGTCACAAAAACAGAATGACTCAAAGGTATTTCTCACTGAAGACGTTGTGACTTTTAGAAAAAAGCACAGGTGTTACTACTAACACTTAAATACAATGGCCTCACTGAATTTAGATGTTTCAGTGAGAGCACACACCGGAGAATAAACCTTGATCCAACAATAAGCAGCAGCAAGTGGGTTTCAGAACAGCCTAAGAGATGGCATTTGTATCGCTTGACAGGTAACATAACTTATAACATTCTCCAACGCATCGGATACTATGTTGAAGTGGCAGCTTAGCATGCAGATCACTTTCTTCCGTTATTACTTTATGTGGCTGCGATTCAATACCTAGCATAAGAAGAGTGACTGCAACAAAATAAACCAAAGTTAGAATCAGCAATATCATCAATGAGATAATGACATCTGATAAAATTGCATAAAAATACAAAGTATAAATGTGGTCACAGTGTCAAAACCAAAGACAAAGATTCAGAAAGGTAGGATTTATTGCAGGACTGTTGCATTCTTTTGCATTACCTAATAAATTGGTAACGTACATAGCTGCGACAGCCGTCTGGCCAGCCATGCAGTATTAGCCCTAACAAAAAGAATAATGATACACAATGGGTCACTTGCCATGAAAAAAAAAAGATCAACGCACTGATGGATTAATGATCATTAAAGGATAAGGTGAAAAAAACAATTTGTGCCTAAAACAAGCCCAGACACATTCCATCACTTTGTCCTCTACTCCTCTTTAAATACCAGCCACAACATCTGATTGCTGTGTTTCATTCAATTTAGTTTGCCATTTGTAGCTAATTAATCTAAATTTCCCTGCTACCGGATGATCAAAACAAAACAGTTTGCCAAGATTGGGTGGCTTCTATTTATCAACACTATTAAACCTTAATCTAAGGGCTGAAAGAGATGACTTGCATTGCAAATAACAATTTATTTTATTTTTTTTTTTTTTTTTAATATAAACCAAAACAAGGATTTCATAAAGTCTGAAATCATCAATGAAAATGTGGATGAATCATTGATCAATTAAGGCCAAGTCCAACCATGGATCCAACTCTGAAAAATCTGCTATTGTGAACTATGAAAGCATTTTTTTCAGTGACTGCCAATTATCTACGACTCTTCACTGGAACTTCTTTCACAGAGTATCAAAATTGGACCCTCGTGTACTGGTATTCTCAAAGATGTACTGGGTGACATTTTATCCGATCGAAGAATGAAATTTAACTCCTGCTACCTAATTGCTATTCCTTCTCATGATCCAAAAGAGTACCAGTGCAGCCCTGGGGAGGCAGAGACACCATAGCCCTGCCGTGATCCAGAAGTCAAAGCAACTTATTGTTACATAACAGCTTGTATGACATCTTATGAAAAATTCTGCACATATAACAGTTTGAATGATATCTTATAATAACGGCTCATTTGTGCTCAACGTTAGATACAAATGTGTGATATGACATGGACAGAGCCTTTTGTCCCTAAACTGCATTCATTGTGGCCATTTAGTGTAGAGCATTAGCATGACAGCTGACAATGGCTTACTTAAACCTTGCTGCAGATTTTCTCCATGTGAATACAGGCAAAACAGAGCAGTACCACTGTAGATCACTGGGACAGTGTAGTTTAGTTTAAGTAACAACTGACTGCAGAACACAATGAAAACATTTTAAAAGTGGCGCTATGGAGTGAATAGGTAGGGAAAAGAGCTTTTCTTCCACATGTTGCCATGTTTTTAATGGCCTTGCAAAAACGTCTACAATTCTGCCTTTTATTAAAAGGTAGATAAATACACCCTGTTGTCAAAGACTTTTGTCTCTGCCCTCAAAGCCATTTATTGGATGTATCTATGGCAGGATAAAGGATGCATGCAAGTATCTGGGCAGTGACAGTCACCATGTTTGAAATGAACAAATCTTATTTCATGGGCAAGTAGTATAAATAAGGCTAAGGAGCCCCGAATGGTTATGAAGAAGAATCATGGTTGGGCATAGTAACACATACATAAACAGGAACATTTCCAGTTTATTTTCCATGGCCTATGCATGTACCTATTTAACCTGAAAAACTCAATGTTGATTTTTGGTTTTACAAAACACACAAACCCCAGTCTTCTGGGTTAAAGCCCTGTGTTTGTTTGAACAGTCTACTCACCCTGACCACCTCCTAACCTTAACTTTGTCACTCTTTTTATTGCACTACGTCACCCAACTTCTTCCTTTGCTCTTCATGATTGAGGAGTCTGCAGCGTAAAGGTATCATGACAGCCTCCTTGCTCACAATTAGGTGGGTTATATATGAATTATAGTGCCTCTCATAGGTATAAGTCAAGAACACTGACTAAGAGCAGCCTGACCAAGGTGATTTCATATGATCTTATATGGACAAATGTGCACACAGCTTGAAATTGGTGGAAATAAACCCTCTTTTCCTAGTTACAAATATTTCCTTGTGTGTGAGAAATGACAATTAACTGTGAAATTCATTTTTATTGGATTGCTGTAGTGTGAAAATAGCTGGCATGCAATGAGTGCAGGGCTGAATGATAACTAGAGTTTAGGCAAACAAATTGCTAAGAAATAATAGTGTTACAAAAGTTAGTTGTTGTCCAAATTATTGAGCAAACTTTTGTTAAAAAAAAAAAAAAAAACGGACAAAATAAGCTAATACAAATAGTTATAGTTTTTGTTTAACATTTTCAAAGATATCTGCATTACAGCAGAAGACAGCTCATTGCATTTGAGTCTGTCTTGTAACCACACTCATATGCCCATATCTACACTGAAAGAGTTAATATTCACTGTAGTCATCCCTCCTGTCTTTACTGGCCTTGGTGGCATCCACAGTCCTTGTTCTGTGTCAAAATACACTAAAAAGTTTATTTGAAACTCATAGGGCACTTAAAAATAAAAATCAAGGTGGCACCTTTCGAGGTTGCAGTCTTTTTATTACAAACTTCCCTTTCTGTTTCCACTTCACCAGAGCAAGGACATACTGTCTATCGAAACACAAAAAGAATATTTTGCACTAAAATATATGTTACACAACTTAATAAACTTCTTTTTATTTTTTACTTATTAATTTATGTCACTTCAAAGGGACCATGTACAGTTTAAAACATAAATGTTACATTTGAAGCACTGTAACAGATTATAGGTCAGAGATAATTCGCATCTGCAACTTTTATTGCCAACTCAGACTGTTGCTTTGTCCTGCCCTTCTTGATTCACGGCCAGAATGGATAGTAGGCAGTGGGCGATTTGAGTGGGGATGAAGGCAGACACCATTTCTCTGTTATAACCTGCCATGCCTCTCCATGTGGTTATGGACCCAGACAGTTATTGTTATAAAGAGGACATTTTTTTGTTTTCTAATGATGTCAGTGGTGTTTTTGCCTTCCAAATACTAACTAAGATATGTAACATTTCATTATGACCTTTACCGAGCCATGATTATGAGAAAAAGGTCTTCAAAGTTTATACAAAGATATATGACCAAGACACATGATAGAGGGCCTTGGCCCTTTAAAGTGGGAGTGCATGCTGTATGGGTGAACAATATACAGAAAAACTAGGGGACAATTTTAATTTGTAGCCAACAAGATAACAAAAACAGGCATACCCAATAATATGGTGCAGGAGGACAAGAAATATGGTGCTGTCTGAATTAAGTTAGTATACACAGTTAGCAATGGACTTCATATGATAATATTCACATTTCAAATTAATGTTTTATGAAAAAACATTTTGAATGTTTTGTTTGGTGGACACATATGGACGAAAGAAATAAATGGATACATATTCGGACTTAAGAACTGCTTCAGTTAGGGAGTCAGCATTTTTTTCCATTTTTTTTTTTTACTATTCTGATAAATCTGAATAAATTATACTTTGGTGCTCAAAGTTTTCATTAATTGAACAGAGCAACTGAAAAGTGTATAATCTAACCAAGCTAATGATATGTAGAACGTCCATATTATGGAAGACTGAAAACCAAGATTTTATTTATTTGAAATCAGACAAAAACCCACTGTCCAATACCCTGCCTTTACAATATTAAGCCTTTCACTCCATTTTTTTTCTGCGACATGGAGGGAGGGAGGAAGAGCATCTCTAAGAAGGACCAGAGTGCTGCTGACAAGTGTAGTGTTAATTAAGTAGGTCTTGGAAGACAGAAAGAGGACATTTTATTCTGAGCTATGGATGATGGAGATGTTTGCAGGGTATAGTTGGTCTCACTGAGTTGAAACAGCTGAGTGGCTCCGGATAGACTGAAAAGCCAAAATCCTTGACAGGGTGCTGTGACATGGAGAAAATCTGCAGCAAGGTTTAAGTAAGCCATTGTCAGCTGTCATGCTAATGCTCTACACTAAATGGCCATAATGAATGACTGAATTATGTGTCGTCTAGTCAAATGTTACACGTCGGAAGCTTTTCCCTCAAACTGAGCCAGACACGCAGAAAATAATGGGCTCAACTTGAATTCTAAACAGTGTGGGTTAGAGGTTTCTTTACAAGCGAGGTGTTCAAACATTGCTGCTGCAAAGCTCAAATTGTGCTGCAGTGGCATCAGAAACAAAAGCGATAAAACAGTGGAATTGCTCGGCTGTGACTGGCAGATGCATACATCTTTTATACAAACAAACTTTTTTGAACTGCATTAGACAGCTGCTTTTTGTTGCTCACACAGTGTCACACAAAAGGGTCTTGCCGACGTTTTGCCAAAGACTAGAGATATACAAATAAGCTTATTTAGTAAAGGTACACAGCTTGGGTCTCTTTTTTTCCCAGCTAACTCTACCCTGCAGAGCAAACACAACCTGTGGTGAACAAAATGAACTAGCCATAAAAGCTTTTTAATTGGTGCTGCCTCAGTACTCCCCACCATTCTTTTATTAATTAAGTTCCAGTGAAGGTTGTCTGTTGGCATGGAGCATGTGGTAGGTGGGCCAGAGTCATGGGCAGCAGTGTTCTCTCTGTGCAAATCTCCATTTTTAAACGCTGCAAATTAGGATGAAGTCCTGCATACAGCACACACACACAAATACACAAAAACCCCAGTGGTGTGGATGCAGACAAATAGCCTTGAGATGAGAAAGTAGTAAATTGCTCCCATGGCAGAGGTAGCTAGAGGAGTTGGATGGATTTTTTCATACTTTGTTAAGGGAGTGTTTATAACATTATTGTGAGGTTAAACGCACATCAGCACTAAAAATGGGACACATGCCCCTAGGTAGAGTGAGTGCTTTTGCTTTTAGGTATACAAATGGAGGGAGAGAAACATGCAGAAATAGTATGTATGGGTATATATAGGCAAGGGACGCATGGTATAGAATTTTTTTTCAACTGATAAACCAATAATTACCTGCTTCTCATAGCCGATGCCAATAAGATAACCAGTTATTTCAAATTTTTGTATTTGAAAAGGAAGTTTATAACATTTAGTTTATGCACCACTGAGAGTAATAAAAGCTGAGACGTACTGAGAAAATATGGCTAATTCAATATTCCACAGCCCTGACTTAGACCAAATCTAAATGACATCACACACTGCTCTGACTTGGAAAGTATATCAAAAAAAATACTTTGATTTTTAAGCATTTTGCCTCAGAATTGAAATTAAATTCTTCGACATAATCCATCAAAACAGATTTGTCAACATTCTATACAGAAAGCCCTTTTGCCTGGACACGGAGACACTAATAGTCAAACATTAGTGCTGCGGGTGTTTGAGCTCCACCGGGGGAATCTGCCTGCATATACACGATGACAGGGCTAAGTGTAGCATACCATGGCTAGCGTTAGGTAGTGGTTATTACTGGGGTTGAAAACAGAGTCGAGGCTTTTTGGTGTAAGTTTGTTGGGAACATTTTTAGGCTTGGTGTCGGATGTGAGCCGCGGCTGCTGTGTTAGCCTTTGCTAACACTCCAGAGATGGTCCTAACCTGTTCAATGGCAGCAGGAAGTTTACTGATCTGGTGGGGAGTCATACAATCAGGGATCAAACCCTCAGCGCATTCATCTTCCACTGAAACTGTGAAATACTTCCACACTGCTGACATGTTTGCTTCTCTAGACAACATGCTGTGCTTGTTTTTCTTCTTCTTCTCAGTGTTGATTCTTTTTTTCATTGTGTTCTCAGCTCCCTCACCTGATTTCATCCTTTGAAACCTTGGCAAATGGAATCATGGAACATGGAAAGAATGCAATGAGCAACTTAACAAGAAATGGCCCCCAAATTTAGCAAGAAACTAGTAAAAGGTAACAAGAAAATGACTTGAATATGAGCAAAAAATGAAAAGCAACTGACCTGAAGCAAGTGTGAATTTCTGTAACATAATTATATCAATTAAATATATAATTATAAGAATAATAAATATAACTTTCTGGATATTTTTTTCCTTCTTTCTTTTTTATAATATCCAAAAATCTCCCCACAGCTAATTTTCAAGTTATTTTCTTCTCACATTTAACTTTTTTTCTTATTTTCAGACATTTATTGTCATGTTGCTTATTGTTTTTTACAATGATTTCAAGAGGAGTCACGCCAAATTTCTCAGGTTTAAATGCTTGTGAAATGCATCCAATTGTAGCACGCCAAAACCGATGTTGATCAAGGTTCTAAAGGGTTAAATGAGTATACCATCACCTATACCATCACTGTATCAGGGATCGTAGATGCAACCTTTGTTAAGTCAATGAAAGCAATTTGGCTTTGTATCATCAGTGCTATTGATCAGCTATTAAATCAGTATCGGAATAATGCATAATATAATCTTCCCATTATTGGGTGATAATTTATCCCCCCCGATATATATCATTCATCACTTGTATAGGCCAAATATCAGCTCATTTCTGTGGTGACAAAATCTGGCAGTAAAATCAGCAGCAACCAAAACACCCGTGAGGACAGTTCATGCTCTGTCACACTCCTCTCCCTCCCCTTTCTTCTCCATTCCTGGCTCCTGCTGACATTTCCTCACAACAATGCAGCATCCGTGATAGCAGCAGCACTACTGAGCCGCTTTTCAGAGATGACGATCTGCATGAATGTCAAAATGGAACATTTCACCTCGGGCTGGTGCCCTGTACTTAAAGAGGACCCTCCACCAGCAGCCAGTGACATGGAATGATCTGTAAGTGGGCGGAGAGCGGTGTGCAACAACGCAAATGCTTGTGAAGTACAGAAACAGGTCTGAGATAAAGTGTATAAGACACTTTTATGTATGTTGAGCCCAACATCTGAGGCTGATAAACATCTGATTCATCGGTGTGTGCTTGTGTGCGTTTGTGTGACTTCTCTTCTCGTCTTCTCCGCTAGAGCATTTTTCTTTTTCATTGACCTTCCACGCATCCCTGGTTGACATGGACCTGGTGTATATGAGCATTTGTGTCCTGCTATGCTTACAGATGTGGGTGCACACATCTGTCTGTTCGTGTGTATTGCCGACATGTGAGCCGGGATCCATGGTGATGGATTAGGGCTGGAACTAATGTGCTCGTCCACCTGTGAAATGAGAACCAGGGGAGAGGGGACAGGCAGAGAAGGGCCCCATCAAACTCGCACCAGGCTTCCTACAGACACAAGCTGACACTTTATGGTTTGATGGCGCACATGTATACTCACTCTACCCCCCACATTCTCTCTTTCCTTTTTCTTTTCCTTTTTTGAGAAACCTCTGAACAAAACAGACTTGACAGCTGCACAATTCTGAGAGTCGCTTATAGTGCAAGACACGTCTGACCATATCGTCTAAAGAGGAGGCCGCGAACGAGGTGAACGCGTACAAAAAGGAAAAACACAGCACAGCCAATCCCTCTGGAGAGAGATTTTCAAAGTTCAACAAAGAGGCAGTGCAATATAGCTACAGTATCATTTACTGTGACATGACTGATGTGTTCTTATCTTCTCTTTGTGTTGCAGCTCTCACGAGTGAAACACTTCGTTTTGTGTTGCATCCCTCTGTGAAATGGTTTGTATTGCAGCTTGCACAGTGGGTATACAATAAATACATATTGGGTTTAGATTTAATGTTCAACAATAAATTAAGTATCACCTAGTGGTTGAGCCATACATCTTTCAATCAGACTAATATTGAGTAATATATAGTTTAAAATTGGAACCAAGTTATAATATTGAATTAATAGTACTGAAACATTACAATCATCGATCGATTAGCCAAGAAACACAGGAAAATGTCTTTCAGCAAACTCAAATTTGGATAATTAATAATTTTAGTTTAACATCTGCTAGTTACAACATGTAAGGATTTGCCACTTTCTCCTGTCAAAGATCATTGGAGATGAATTTCTTTTTGTTTTTGACTTTAACTTTGTCAGCACAAATCATTTGAAGACCTTTAGACATTTTCACAATTTTTGGTAATTTTATAGACTACATGATTAGTGGTTAAAAGACTGAGAGTCTTGGCGCATGCTGGCTCAGAGGTTAGAGCAGGCGTCCCATTTATGGAGGCTGTGTCCTTGCCACAGGGGCCGCAGGTACGATTCCAGCCTTGGCCCTTCGCTGCATGTCTTACTCTGCAATTTATCAGTCTACATTTTTTGGTGCGAGATGCTGAGTCTCAGAGATATGGGCTGCAGAGATGTCTGCCGAATATTATGGCACTAAATTGCACTCAGC
Organism: Plectropomus leopardus; assembly: GCF_008729295.1. Taxonomy (NCBI): domain Eukaryota; kingdom Metazoa; phylum Chordata; class Actinopteri; order Perciformes; family Serranidae; genus Plectropomus; species Plectropomus leopardus. The sequence continues at coordinate 14,775,617 of NC_056480.1, forward strand.
TTGTGGTGCTAAAAGCACCAAAAATACATTTGAAAAATTCTAAAGTCTCTCTGTTCAGAAATCATGACCAGGTTACTCAAGATAACCCAAACATCTAGCTGTGAGCAGTTTCCTGTTGGAATTATTTTCTTTCTCCCAAACTACACCCGACTGACCCACCCAAATCACAGTGCAGAGGGAAGCATGCATCTACTCACAGACGAGAGGCTTGTGCTCCTAAAGCACTAAATGTAAATATTAACAGCATCTTCCTTCTCTGAGCTTTAATGTTAGGTAGCTTAGTGGCTCAAGGTGAGCTACCATGAGATACAGTTGACGGGTGTAGTTCAGTAGAAAGGAAAATGTTTCTGTCATAGTGGTGAACTGTCAATTTAACACACAATGTGGAGATATTTCACTGAAAATTTTGTCCTGATTGTGGCGCTAAATGAAAAGTTTAGGGATTGCTAAAGTAATTACGATTCATGCTCCGGGTATTATGAATTTCTGTATCCAGTACTTTTTGAGATCCTTCAAACAGAATTTAAAAGGTGGACCAGCTAACATTGCCATCCATTGTGCCATGAAGCTGGTTTGGCTAAAAAGAAACAACCTTTTCTACAGCTCTAACCCATATGTGAGAGTTTTTGGAGATAAATTTATGCTTCATGTACTTTCACTGAGTCAAAACTGCATTGACTGGTGTGGAACAATAATTACTATGTTTACATGAATCACAAGCTGTTGCGAAGCAGCAAAACCAGCCGAGTTTAATGAATCTGAATCAGAGCATATGATCTGCAAATATATATGCAACAACATCCCACAAAGAGATACTGCCACATGTTGTGTAGCTAAGGTGACAGCAGGCCTGAATAAAAATCGCTGTATTTCCTCGTAATGCAAACCCACCTATCAAATTTAAAGCTCATCAGTTTCACCTGCATGCAAAGGATGGCGAGTGGGGAAATTGCGACCGACTTCACCTCTAAGCGAGCTCATAAACATCTGACTTCTTGTTTTCCTTCATCATTCAAACAAGGCTTTACTCCTGTGCTTATTAAAAAGACTAGCCTGGGGGAGCGCCAACTTTTAGTTCCTCCATTTCTCTATGATTACTCTTTTAAAGTAGAGAAGGGTGTCTGAAACAGGTTGTGCCAAGTCCATCTGCTCGCTGTCAGGTATCCGAGCATGCTGGTTCGCCTGTGTGTGTGTGTGCATCACTGTCTGTATGAGCGTGCGCCGTATTTACAATATGCGTGTACTCCCTTGCAGATGTCCAAAAGCTACTTAAGGGCGATAATTTCCCTCTGATTACTCTAATGCACTACAGTGCTGCCGTCCTGTCTGTGATTTCTCCGTTGCTTGGCAGGACCACACACACCCTCCATATGCTCGCTGACTGTCAGGCGCACAGACACACACTTATCACCGAGAGCGCGAGCTATGAAGAGATGAAAAGGGGAAATGAGAAGGCAGGGGTGTGGGGGGAGAGTGAGAAGAGCACGAAAATTGTCTCCACTTTGTAATTTGTGCATATTTTATCGAATTCTCCCATGACAGCGTTCGACATTCTTCACTGTGCCTCATTGTGTTGCGAGTTGCAAAACCAGGCTGATAAACAAGGGTGGCAAATTACATAGTCAGAAACTTTTTGAAACAATTGGAGTCTGGAATGAGCTGGGGGGAATTAATAAATCATATTTGTTCATACATTAGTAAGGAGGGGAGCTGATGAGGTAGGGGGTGGGCTGAGCCCAACGTCACTGACAGATTTGGAACATCAATATTTAACTAGTGTAAACAGATATGATGCACCCCCACATTGGATTCAGTCTATGTTATGTGTATTTGCATGCAAATGTGTTGCAGATGCATGTGTGAATTCAAGTGTTTCAAATTCAAGGAGGCTCTCAGAGATTAGATTTGTGATCAATCAGTTACTGATCTAGCAGCGACTGATAAGATGTTAAAAAGTAAAAAAAAAAAAAAAGATCTAAGCTAAACTCATCTGAGTCGTCCGATGGGAACATTTTGACTGACCACATTAAAAGGTTTTGAATCACTTGATCATTTATTTCATTACTTGAAACTGACTTGTCTATCAGTAAACTTTGTCTAATATCCACACATGATCACTGAGAGGCAGTGCCATCCTACTTTTAAAAGTTGGCAGCCTCGTCGGGATGATTCCAGCTGAGTGGCAGCACACTTGGCTGTGTTTTGAAACTGGAAAGCCAAATAGAAGCCAGCTTTGGCTCATGTGTGGCTGCCAGATGTAGTAAGTATTCGGTTATATGGACATGGGCCAATTTCGAATGAAAATCGGCTCCAGTTAGTAGCACTATGGGCTACCTTTGGGCCGGTGCAGGCCGTTAAAAATAAACACAATTTTCTTTTTTTTCTCCTTTTAAACAGGACAAGTTTTACCTTTCTTTCTGAAGCACCATTAGTCATCATTTGTGAACCAGGAGTTCTGGATCTAGGCCACATGGGTTATGTCCCCTAAAGAGCCAGAAGCACAGACACTGTGCTGACTTTTTTTCTATTATTGTTGTGTGTCACTTTGTAATAAACAACATCTTTTATGGTTTGTGTCTCTTGGTAGCAACTGTGTGTGTCCTTCTGTTTTGTGTCTCTTTAAAGTCAGTTTGTGTCTTTTTTAAGTATTGTTTCTTTTTGTAGTTGATTTGTGTCTCTGTTGTTTCTTTGCATCTCTTTGTGGTCATTTTGTGTCTTTTTGAAGTTATTTTGTGACTTTTTCAGTTATTTTTGTGACTTTTTTATCTTTTGGTTTCTATTTGTATTTGATTCTTGTTCCGTGGTAGTTTCTTTGCATCTCTTTTTAGTTATGTGTGCCTTTTTGAAAACATTTTGTGTCCCTTTCAGGTATATCAGTGGTTTTTTTTGGTCAGTGTGTTTCTTTTTGTAGTTCTTTTGCATCCCTTGCATTTAGTTATTTTGTTTCTCTGGGAGGAATACTTTTGTGTTCTTTGGTCATTTTGTGTCCCGTTTAGTTCACTGACACTCTGGACACATGGGCCTGCAATTTGTAGTATTTTAGTAATCCATCCATGATTATTTTGTACTACCTTGGAATGTAAATCTATTTTGCACTGAGATATGTGAGTATATTTAAGGTACATTAGGCTTGAGTTAATCTCAGGATTGGATTTAGGATTCAATGAAAGTTCAGGGTAAATATCAGGTTTGGCATCGGTTAAAGACCAGCAATTATTCAGCTGAGTCAGTGAGGCAATCAGGACAGTAAATACTGTTTTCTGGGGTCTCCAGCATCTTAAGCTCCATTCCTCAATTAAGTGTTATACATGTGACTGGTATCTATTATGGTATTAATTATATTCCTGGCAGTTTGAAGAATGCTTTAAAATGAAATGACATAAAACACATTTACAGAAATGTATTTGTGAATTGGTGAAATTGGAAGACTCAAAAACAATACCTCACAGTTGCACATTTTTATCTTAACTTATAAAATGAGCCTCTCTTTAAGGGTTTCATATTTTGTGATGTGAAATCAAAGCATCATCATCACTGGAATACCCACTGTGTCTTTTATTCAAATAAGCACAAAAAGATGACACATTCTAAATTATGCCATGTAATGTGTTCTCTCCACGGCTAATTGTCTCTGCATCTTGCCACACTGAAGATCTGATATTCAATGACTGCTGTTGCCTCAAGGTCACAGTGCAGCTAACAAACACATCAGGAAGATGCAGCATGACAGGTGTGTTTACGTGACTGTTACATCCTGTCATCGGCAACACAGGGGATACATAAATGAGTCTTGCACGGTTATGGGTTGTTAGGAAAATAAATGCAATTTCTGTTAAATGGGGACAACGCAATAAATGACTACTGCTGTAGTTAATGGCATAAGCATATCATTTAGCCTGGGTGTCCAGATGTCATGAACATTTTTGTATTAACTAATGATTTCTCTCTTTCCCCCTGAGCATCAGGATACCTTTTATAATATCATGTCCATGTTCATAATGACCAATTTCTCTAGATAACATTTGCCACTCTTGGGGATTTTTAGTACGTGTTACGAGTAGAAAAAGTTTCCATGCACCTGTGTAAGAGACTGCATGTGTGTGTGTGTATGTGTGTCTGTAATGCTGAAATTAGATTGTAGCAGAGGGGGAAAAAAGCCCCACAGTCAGTTTCTTTTGCTCCCTAATAGTACTGCTGTGACAGAGATGAGTGGCAGTGAGCAATAACCAGCAGGTCAATAAGAATTAAGGCTGGAGAGAAAGAGAAAAGTGGAGGTACAGAGCCATTAAAAAAACAAAAAGTGGCCAACAAAGGAGGGACTGCGCACTAAACCTCAGATAAGGTTTCATTTTAAATCCATAAAAAGCAATTGATGTAACTTTGCTCATCTGTTTCTCTCTCTCTTCCTTGTAAATGTGACTGACAGCATCATAGCTCTGATTATTGTTCTCTTTTCGTCCAAGTACAAAAACACACTCTCTGTCTCACTCTACCTTCACAATTCAATCAACAATCACAGCTTAGCAACCGTAACTAGGCATGGGAGGCCTTTCAAGTTTTGGCTTTCTCCACTTGAAACATTCTGCATGGGGCTCTAATGAAAATTCAGTACCTGAAGAGTTTGGAGGGTGTTGTGAAAAATCAACACATGGAATGGCGATATTTTTGCATGGCAACATCTTATTGATACACGGATGCCAAGTGTTGACTTTTTTATTCTAAAAACTTATTTATATTGCAAATAAAAATTTTACTTTTGGCAGCTAAGCAGAATTATAAAATGAACTTTTTCAGTCCACTAGGTACATTGTGCTGCAATGAAAATGATTGACTTGACATGCATCTCATCAAATAAAAGTGATGTTGACAAAGTTTTTCTCTGAGAACATAATTTATAGCTGAGTATAGCTAATATTGCAATGATACTGAATCATCACTTAAGTGCTCCAATAATATTGTGTCGAAAAGTATCACACCTCGTTGTACCACACTGCATCGCATCACGTTGCATTATATCATTTTACATTATACATTATATGAAAGTAAATAAAACTGTTTAAAAATACAAACTTGAAAGCATAAATACAACTAAATCATTTTAAGACAGGCTATGAAACAGACACAGGAGGAGAAAGCACATCAGTTGCTCTGCACTGTGTTTTAACAAGAATTGACTTCAGGGTTCTCCCTCTCATAAACCATGCCCTAAATGGGCTAGGACCAAGCTACACTGCTACCTCCCTTGTTAGCTATTTGCATTCAAAACTATTGGGATCATCGGCTCCTGGTGTTTTGGAGGTTTGTTGGAGAAAATTGAAGATACAGGCTTTGTCATTTACACTCCAAACCTATGAAACAAACTACATGTAGATAACAGAGAATTCACAAATACTTTAATAAGAAAGCTTACTAACTTATCTCTTCACCTTAGCCTTTAATCAGCTGTTACAATTGTGATACAAGCCTGAAATGCTTTCTTTTCATCCTTTTGCACTGCTGCAATTCTTTTAATTAGTTGTATTTTACATAAATTTATGATTTCATATTTTATGTTTTTTTTAATATTTAGCTGAGTATTTTTTTTGTTTACAATTATATTTAAATATCCTTTTATGCTGAACTGCCTCAGTGGCCTAATTTATGTTCATTTTGTCTATTTTTATGTGAAGAACTCAGTTCATGTAAATCCCTTATTGTCGAGCTCTTTGTGCTGCATTTCTTGTATTGAAGGTGCTAAATAAATATAGTAATTTCTAAGTATTTTTATTATTATTAATAATATAATAAAATGTAGGGTTTTTTTAAGAAATTGCCCAAAAAAAAAACATTAAAATGTCTGCCAAAGTGCTCTAACAGCTCACGCAGGTTTTGCTTTAGCCTTTCCCTTGTGCCATCTTAATACAGCTCATAAAATTATCGAGCAACAGCTGAAATCAATAGAAATTTGTAGCCTGTTTTAGTTCAATTCTTTGTTCAAGACACAGTGTGTCAAAAAATTGAGTTCTCTGTAGGGTGCATATGCGTGATGCAAGAATGGAAACTTTGACAAATGTAGCAGCAGTAACTACGGGGACCAGGGCTTAGCAAACAGACTATTGTTTAGCTGTTTTTTAAAGTAACTAAGTACTTTACATCCCTAATTGCTAAGGTACTCAAGCCAGATGCACACTTCACCTCTATCCAGCCATCAAAGATTCCTCTCCTACATCTCTGTCTCTTTGTGACCCTGCATATTAATTATTCACATTGTATTAGTGTAGCCCCGCTGGAACATTTTTCTTCATTAATTCCATTATGTACAGTGCTGTGGGCCTCACAACTCATTTGCACTCTCAACAATAACATTTTTTTTCTTTCTGGTGTTTATCATAACCTTTGTATTGTTCCTTCCTCATCCCTCTTCACTTTTCCTCTTTATCTGTCCTTTAGCGGGCTGAAATAAAATATTCACAACTTCAAATCAGACATACTTGTGCTTCTTCTTCTCAACACCTCCTTGTCTCCATCCATCAACAGTCAACTTCTCTCATTTTGCAAATGTCATTACAAAAACGCAAAAAAAAGAAGACGAAAAAAAGAGATACTTGATGATTAGGTATGTTTTAAGTGTCCATTACTTTTAGATGACCGGTCGACCAGTTGCCAAATTCCCATTACACAACTCATTCAGTTAAAGCCTTATCTTCACACTCCTTTCTTCTCCCTTTGCTTGAGGCTCCCCCAGTAACAGAAAAGTGAGTATACTTCTGAATTCTCACCCAAAACCCCCAAATCTATATATACCCCAAGCTCACAGTGAAATCTTAAACCCTTTCAGGCTCAGCAAACCAGGCAATCACAGCATTTACACAACATTTTCAGGGGTGACACAAAGTTCCCCGGGGATTTGAATAAAGTTTTCAGTATTTTCTCACAGTCATCAGAGGGTTCATTGTATAATTAATCCGTTTTTTTATTCACCCGTTTTGAACTTCACATTATCACATTACAAAATGCATATTCAATGTGCATCACCTGCTGTGGCTGTTTGGCAGCAAACATGAATCTTGTCTCCATTAGCCGAAAGACAATTAATCAGCTGACGGCATATCATTGTTCTGGAGCTTTCCCATAATGTTAATGTTAGGTCAGAGTGAACCTTACAACTGCCATGCAAATGATGGTACAGATTATGCATTTAACCTGTCAAAGCTCTTGAATTTTAATACGCAGATGCAACTATTAAATTAGACACACAGGAATAATGAAGCTCCCTTTTTAGCCAATGGGAATCTGTGCTAGTTACATTTTAATTTTTACACATCCTGACAGTGAACACTGTGGCTTTCTGCTGCAATGTTTTTCTTTTCTAACCATGAGGGGATGGAGCCTGAGTGCACAATTGCAACAATGACCCTCTTAAAAGATAAAATGACCCATCACTTCCCTTCCTTGCATTTGTCCCCATAAAATCAAGGGCACGCTCAGTGCTGTTAACATGCTTCTCATCTTTAGCTTTTATAAGCTGTAAACATTGATTTTTGCAAGTTAGCCAAGCTACAAAATGAAACTGGTGTATATGTACTGCAAACCAGTTTCTCTATTTAGCCAAAGATGGCTTCTTAGAGAAAGACATTTCCTCACCTTGTAGCTACCCTTCTAAACTTTAAAAAGCAGCCCTGTCACCAGGAGGAAATGTTAGCATTTTAGGTTTCTACAAACCACAGACACATTAAATTTGTACATTTCATACATATAATGTCAATATTTCTAAAGTGATGTAGTTCTGATTGCATGTATGAGCTGGCTTTGTCATCTGGAGGTGGAGGGATGCTGTATAGGGTTACAAGTAGAATTCCTGCCAAACTACTGTTCGAGACCATCCACAGGCCTTCCTGCCTGCTCTATACGGACCTTTTAGCTCCTTTTATCATGTCATTACCAGCAGCGTTTTAAACTCAGGCCATCCAGCAGCGTATCAGCTGCAACTGGTTTCATCCGACTGATGCCGCCCGTCCGCATATTATACTGCTGTGACACGTGCCCTCTTATTTATTTATTTTTTTTAAGATTATTTTTTGGGCTTTTATTGCCTTTAATTGACAGGACAGTGTGTGTGTGTGTGGGGGGGGGGGGGGATTACATAAAAAAAAAGATTTTTTTTTATGTAATCCAAAACAAAATAAAATATGTCTAATAAAAATTATCAAATGGTTGTTACATTTTTTTGTATATACTTGCTGAGTTGCGTTAAACCGTCAATCAAACACCACTCATACAATAAAACCAACCTTCTAGATATAGGGAACACGTTCAACAGACATGCGCTTGCATACGCAAAGACTCTCTATGGTGCGCACACGCTTACACACACATACTCAGAGCCAGAGATGACAGTTTAATTTCGAGATTGGCTAAGAAACATATGGAACAGGAAATACAGGGGTCTATTAGTGTACCCTTTGTAATGGATATCAGGAATAGAAAAGGGAATTAGGCCTAGGCCTTGCTACTGACAGAGCATTAGAATAATCCCTGCTACTTAGGACAACAGTCAGATACTAAATACACCAAATCCACTTCCCCTGCTCACAGAGCAAAAGCAAACTAATGAACGAGGCGCCTTTGCATATTCACTATTATAATTGAAGTCAGACAGAGACCATTTATTTTTATGAAGCGCCATAAAGCACTGCGGCACCATTGCCAAACAAACACAAACGACAAACAACACCAGAGCGGACACGCACAGGCATGCACATACACATGCTGTATTTCTTTAATTTTTTATTCTTTATTACAGCTTCAGTCCTACTCTTTGAATCCTGACAAGGCTGAGAACATTCATTTTCTAAGTTGTTAAGCTCAAAACATAATGCTGGAGCGAGAAGAAAATAAGCCACAATGCACAGAGCCTGAGAGAAAAGTAGACGCAGCTGAGAGAATGATAGTCAAAGACATAAAAAAGGAACAGATAAAACTAAACCCTCTATCAGCAGCAATGGCCACAATACCCAAGAGTAACTGTCATGCTTTATTTCTCATAACCTCCCTGCCATTTCATTGCACCTATTTCATTATAATTTGCCGACCCCTCAATATCTAGCTTTGATGGGTAACAATTTATTCGCTGAGATCGAGAGGTTATTGAGAAATCCCCACACTGACCTTCCATTCAGAGGATATGAATATGTCCCAGAGTGGCTCTGGAATGAAGCAAGGTCACACAGGCGGAGATTGAATGTCAAATCCGGGTGGCTAAATGGCAATATTGATACACTGGTTTATGGTTATATCAATATCGTCATCTGTAATTGGCGTAACCTGATGGACTGTGTGTCAGTTAGAGGGTTTGTTGTCGGTACATTATCTATTAGTAAAGTGCTGATAATGATCTGTGATGGATAAAGTGTCTATGGCCATGAAGGAGAGGAAATACCAAAGGAAACAGGCGCTTCATTGCTTCATCGAGGCAATACCAATCAGCTGTGAATTCTGGGAGAGATTCCTGTTGCGGTCTTGCTCCGCTGCAAATTTTTAAGCAGTGTAGCAGTCATGTCACGTGCTGCTCTGGTCCTGAAACATTAAAGTCTTTCTCCCCACATTTTCTTTTCCAATAAACAATTAAAAATACAATTAACCCTTTAACACTTGACTCCCTTGGAGATACCATATTTTTAAGATTTCACTTGGATATGCTCCTCATCATGCTATGTACATGGATTAGACCTTATGATTTAAATATTTAATCGTATTTTCATTATGGCTTAATTTACATTTATGAATCGACAAAGCAGGGAATGAGAAGAAAAATCAGATTAGCAATGCAAAATCAAAATTAATTTCCAGCACATAAAGTGTTCTCTTGGGTAAAGGAAAAAAGCAAGTGTTTCCCCTTAGGATGAAGAAACAAAAGAGAGAGAAAGACCCATGTTGACTCAAAGTCCCATTTTTTGTCTCTAGAACAGAGTGACAACAGGACATATCTAAATTGGTAAATAGAGCCTTTCCCGCTAGAGTGTGGCTCAGGCCGCATATTTCTGTCCAAACTTGACCTGAGTCCAAGAGAGTAGTAACTAAGCCTGACCCGAACTTGACAGGCATTCTATTTTTTCTATGTTGAAACCAGACCCGAGCACAAAACGGTAAATGTAAGGAAAACACTCAATCCAATACACTGCTGTCTGCATTTCATTGTGTAACTATGATAACGAACCAAAGGCAACATAGCAATGAAGCGGTAGGGTGGTTACGATATTAAATGGAAGGAAAGTATGAAGCACTACATGAAGAAGGCAGACCCTGTACGACATTTGTAAATATTTGTCTAAACCCAGCCCGCCCTAGCAGGTCCAGTTGGCCTTGAGTTGCATATCCACACATCCATACACACACACACACACACACACACACACACACACACACACACACACACACACTCACACACACATTTAGGTATGCACAAACAATTAAATACCAACCATGTGATGGATTTCACAACTGGAAGTTGCCGCAAAGATAAAATCATAAGTTATATGAATCGTGCTGTTACAGTCGAAGTACAATGAGAGCAGAGGAGCTGTCCATTTCACTGTGGTGCTGAAATCACCGCAGAGTACTGCAGACATTTTTAGTGCGATAACTTCAAAATAACCTCACAACTCACAACAATCACACTCCTTTCCGACATAGAGGCAAGAGATTATAGCAAACAAGAGAAAAGTGATCTGCAATACTGATCAGCAAACACCATGTCCCAAAAACTGGCCAACTAGAGCACCACTCACCCACTTGAAGCACAAATGCACGTACACACAATAAACAGGTGCTCGGCGGCAACCTGACTCAGAAAGCTTAACAACCTTTTAGAAAGAGGAACAGCAGTTCATCAGATCCCAAATCCCCTTGAAAAGGTTCTTGTACTCACCTTTTTAAATGGTTCTGACTCTGGCTCTGACTGGTTCAGCCTGCAACTGAAAACATATAAATATAACGGTTATCTAATGCTAGGAATAGCAAGGAATCTACTAGGCTATTAGTTAGCTTACTATAATTACTCATAGGCTGGCTATCTGCCTAGTAGTGATAATAATTCACTAGTAGCCCACAACTTAGCCTACATGATACATGTATGCCTTATCTTAAATTTATATCAAATACAATAGCCAAACGTTACAGTTATTAAGAACATTGTTATGTAGCTTGCTCCTAAGGTAAGCCTACCTGCTGCATGTTTGTTGACACATCCCTGAGGGCAGCGGCGTGGAGCTTGTCCGTGGGCTGGTGACTGTTTCTAAAAAATCCAAAGGATTCTTAATTAGGGAGCTTTGCAACCCTACCCTTCTGTTCTGTTCTCTCCTGTCTTCTCTTGCAAATGCTTCTGTGTTTGAATGGCTGCTTGCTTGACTTGCCTAAGTGTGCTCAGCTTGTCAGTGTTGACAGATTTTGTGCTTCACCTAGCTGAAATCTAGTCAACTTTGTAACATGATCAAGTAGCAACTTAAGGTTGAACATACACAGCTCACCAGCATCATTGCATCTGTATATGATATAAATACCAAAGAAAAAGAGAAAATATTCATTTGATTTAAAGGTTTTCAATAGTTAATTCATAGTTGTTAAAATATATGTACAATGAGCATATTTTTTTGCTATAATTTGCTTGGCAATGGCTTTTTTTTAACACCATGATGGGTTTGCACATTTAAGGGTATATATACCAAATGGAAGCCAATGAAGTGTGAAGGTTTCTTGTAGAAGACATCTTCATGAAAAATTGTTATCACATTTCCACCAGAAGTCCACTCGCACCACGGGTTGGAATGCAGGTACATGTGTTATAGTTACATAACACTAATGCAAGATTTGGGAGCATTAAGGAAGCATATTTTCTACAATGACACATTTGCAGGTCTCTGTCAAAGAAATTACATTTATATATACAAATTTAAAATGGTAAATATGTTTCATGAGTAATCTAACGCTAAGGGAATTACATTTTCTATTAACATAATGAGGAAACATTTCTACATTAACGTATCTGGCAAATCTGGTGATTTAACTATTTTTTCATTACAGCTTCATTTAATTAACAAATATGAATTATATATTGCAAGGTTGCAAAAATAAGTAATCCTGCAACACAGTATCCACTTTAAGTAACTACAGCATTACTATTTTTTCATTGACGTTTGACCAAAATTAAGACCTTTCCCTTTACCTTGGTGCTTTTGTTGCTTTAACTCAAGACAGGAATCTGGACGCTAACCGGAGGTTCTGGTGGTAAGATCCTGCATTTTGTGTTCCTCCCATCCTCCTCAACCATCTTCCTGCGGAGCCTGTGGGGGACATTATAGTAGTGTTTAGTTAGTGGTTTGTCACCTAAGAGAAATGTCTCTGAAAAATACAGACAGCAATTGTGTGGCTGCAGCAACATAATTAAGAAAGCAGTTTAGTATCATACAAACATAATTTTGAGCAGACCACACTGAAATTTGAGACCTGAAATGTTTTACAACAGAGTTATTCTGTTGTTGTAATGACAGAAAAAAGGTTCCGATATATCAAAATATACATAACCTTTCATAATCAAGAAACTTTTTCTGTAGTGGCAGCCTGTGAAAGTCACATACAAAAAAAACATGCCACCCACATTTGTTTCCCACAATAGATCACACACACATACAGTACTGTACGTGCCTGCAAAACACACAAACAGACCAACATATGGAGTTGTTCTTTTATAATGGTTTTGTGTCAGCATATAACGGATGTCTCCTAACAGTCCCATTTATTCCTATCTCCAGATAGCCTATGCCTGTCCAAACAACAGCACGAAACAAAGGATGGAAAACAACACAGGGGAGACAAACACATCAATCTGCCACCAAAACCACACACACACACACACACACACACACACACACACACACACAATCACATCAAACACACACATATGAAACCACACAGATAGATAGCGTAACAGAGAGAATGGAGACAAAGTTATTGAGGATTTTAACTCATACATAGTCATGGGTTGATATGGGTGAAGGATATGGAAAAATGATTTAAAAAAAAGCGACCACTCTTGACAAATACATGCAAACAACATGAGAACCTTCAAAAATAGCATGGAAAAACACCCCTAAACAGAAAGTGAAACACAAACACACGCAGCCATTGTGCACATAAGTCTTTCCATTTTCACTCATTCTCAAGGGCGGTAGGAAGAAGCACAAGCATAAGAAACCAGAGTACAGATCTATCAGCTGTCAGAGCACTGTGTCTGTGAGGTGGAGTGGGCCCTCAGAGATAAAGTAAGTCTGATACAGAGAGAGGATCTTTGATTGGAGCCAAAGCTTAATGGGGCTCCGCGCTGAGAGCAGAATGGGCTGCAGCATCGCTCCTGCCTCAGGGATCACCGCACTGGATATTTGATAGAGGCACACTGCCGTTTTTATCCGCGAATCCTCACCTGCGTGTTTCATGGAAGAAACAGATCTGCTTCCAAAAAAAACACACATTTTCTCTTGTTGTCTCAAACTGCACACATGAGCTGCTGTAAAGATGTAAATGAGGTTTTTATTTATATTTGTTTATCATTGTACTTATTATTGTTCCTCTATTGTGGTCTCTAAATCTCATTGAAATGTGCTGTATAAATGTGCATTGTTATTTTCATCCCCACATTAAGTACTGCACAAACACTCCCACTGTTTTCTTAGCATACTGTTGAATGCTGCAACAGAATTCAAACAGAGGAAACCACAGACAAACAGCAGTGGAACAAATGAAACTCAAACACACACACACACAGACACACACAAATTTATGTATTGAACTATTACAACAACAATACAGCCTGCTAACGTGAATAAGCTTGTGCTAAACCCTGCCCGGTGCCTGTGTGGCAGCCATTGATTAAAGGCCCTTGTTAGCATGTACGGCCCCTCATATGTTTCTGTTGTGTCATTGATAAGGGCTTTGTATTCACACTCGCTGAGGGGAGTCGGCTAATTAAAAACCAGTGACAGCCAGATTCACAGAACAAAGGAGCCGGTCCCACTGTCGCAGATTTGCATACGCATTAATTGTTGTTCGTCTTTTCATCTTGAAGTTTGTACAGTAGGGCTTACACAGTCAAGGAGTGAATGGAAGTTTCTTCAGTAAGCTGGCTTTATGACAGAGGAGTGACTTTAACTATTCACTGTCAGCTCTGATCAGTCTGTTCTAGTGATACCACACAGTGTGAAGTACCACATCAACCTTGATCTATGAATTGAATATTACAGCTTTATTTTAAGAAACCTACTAAGAAATAAAATATTACTCAAAGGGACAGTTCACCCCAAAAATAAAGAAGAAAGTGTTTTTCTTTTACATGTAGTGCTATTTATCAGTCTGGATTGTTATGGTTTCAGTTGCCAGGTGTTGGAGATATCGGCTGCAGAGATGTCTACCTTCACTAAAATATAATGGAACTGCTTGGCACACAGCTTGTGGTGTACAAAGCACCAAAAAAAAGGAGGGCCCAGAGGGACGAGGGATGGATGAGTTTTTCTGGATCCCACTGTGCTTGACTAGAGCACAAAATGTTGTTCGTCCACTCACAGACAAACATTTAGAGAGCAGGGGCATGAAATACCCAGGAAAAAATGACTAAGTCCACAGCTCCACATCCAGGGGTATGTTGAGACTGGAGGAAAGCCAAAAAAGTGCCCCATGGGCATGGACCCAGCTGACATCCCACCCTCCCTCTGGTTTCTGGCAGAGGAGCTCAGAGCACAGCCTGGGTCAGTGGGGCTTGCTGGAGGCTGCTTAGGGGCTGTGGGACTGAGTGAATCGGCTGAGAGTCAAGACCATGCTGGAGGCTTTACCGGGGCTGGAGAGACAGTTATAGTCAGTATGGAAAGCCAGGGCACGCAGGGCATGATGGAGAACAAGTGAGGGGGCCTGAGGTCTGCAGGATCCATGAGCCTGGACCCCACAGACCTCTGAGGGCCTGGCTGCTCTCATCCACTATGACTACCTCTCCAGCCCCAACAAAGCCCCCTGATTTTAACAAACAAAACATGAACAGCTTTTAAAATATTGTGTTTTCGGATACATCAAACTACCTCAAATGGTAGCAGAAAGAGCTTTATCATTTTTGCTAAAAATCACCACTCTTGCATTGCCTTGCATGAGCATGTACAACTAATGACTCACAGCAAAACATGCCTCTGGACCATCCATTCTAGCACAAACCATACAGTTTGCAGGTGAAGTTCCTGTAGGCAGCACTACAGGTAAGAGGAAATATTTTGATTTTGAGGTTAACTGTTCCTTATATTTTCCTTATATTGTAAGTTAGTCATTTTGCATGACATTCTAATGAGTATGAGCACTCAAATGACATGTTTTCGTGACAGTTACATTAATATATCCCCTTTGATAAATATTGTTTTCAGCTGAAACAATTAGGTGAGGAAATTAAGTAGTCCAAGTAATAAAATGTGTGGATTCAAACACAATTTAGACTTCCTTATCTGATGATGAGCACTGTCAACTGTCCCAAATTAAATATGTAGTCAATTAAAACAGAGGGGGGTAAAGTGTCAAGATAAAAACTTCCACAGATTAACAAAGCCAATGCTTCTGCTGCCATAGCTGATGGATCAACATAAATAACTTATAAGTTATTGATGGTGTTTTCAGATCCTTTACTAAGTAAAAGTACTAATACCGCCCTGTGAAAATACTCTGTCACAAGTTCTGCATTTAAAATTAAATTCAGTAAAAGTAAGTATAATCAAGAGAATTTACTTAAAGTATTAAAAGTACCCAATGCAAAAAAATCTTATTTTAAAAAAATCACATTTTTAAAACCCCCTCAAAATAACAAATGAACACCCCCCAACTCAAATTAATTTTAAAATAAATAAAAAAAAGACTTGAAATGTTTATTAAAATAGTTGCCAATTAATTTCTGTGAATTGACTGATTGATCTTATAAAGCTTTTTTATGTAAAATATTATTTTGTAAAGTACTAAAGCTGTCGGATAAATAAGTAAATGAGTAAAAAATGCAAAATCTCCTCTGAGATGTAGTGGAGGAAAAGTATAAAGTAGCATGAAAAGAAAATACTCAAGGTAAAGTTAAGTATCTCAAAATAATACTTGAGTACAGTAATTGAGTAAATGCACATAGTTACATTCCAGCACTGTAAGTAGATCTCTGATTACTCACTTTCACCACAGAAGATTTTTGTACTCTGCAGAGAACCACATTGGGAACAGGTGAGACAGGATCTCAGCATTTGGTGAAGTCATTTCTGACGTTCGTTAATCAACAACCTAATCAACCTTTACAAATATATGCAGGCCATTTTGTTCTATGGGGCAGTAAAAACTTTACTTATTGCCGCTTTCATAGTCACTATTTAGGCAAATAAGAAATAATGTTGCATAAAAAAGTCATCTGGTTTTAATCTGACAGGCAGCTACCTCGCTGTAGAGACATATGCTTGCAACTCTAATTAAACCATATGCAGTGGGGCATGAGTGTGTGTGCAGTCGAGCGTTAGCACAGAGGGGACTCAAGCAGGTTAGAGAGGTGAAAGAGCCATTTTCCTTCTTTCCTCCCATCCCCTCCCTCTCCCTCTGCCAAACAGGGAAGCCACTTATTAGAAGATCCTGAGCTGTCAGCAGAATTGTACACTGCGGGCACACATCCTGTCGCAGCAGTCAAACACACTCATACTTCTCCCAAGAACACTTTTTCATTTATACACCTCTGTGTGTAACTAGGATCGCAGTTCTGTCACGATGCTTATCTACTTATCTCGCAATCTTCCAACCTCTAAGCGTTCTGCTCTACAACCTCAGCTGCTCAGATGTAATTAGCAGCGGGGAGCACCAAAGATTATGTCATGAGGGACGAGGACACATGTTGCTCAGCTAAGAGGAAGAGGCTGTGGAAGAGGGACTGGGATACTGTGGCTTGTAGTCTTTTAATTTTTCATCATGAAACTGCAGCAATGTGCAACATGCTGAGCAAAAGAACACACTCTCGTCATCTAACCCACCTCATGCAAGACAAGAGTAATGAGAGAAATAGAACCCCGCTGACAGGAACGGGGACAGAAATCCCTTTTAAGATATCAGATGAATCACACAAATGGCTGCTTCTATATAGCTCAGTCGGAGGACAGCCATATGGTGGCAGCTTATAAATGCATCCATTGTGTGTGTGACGACCTCTCGCATTCTGGTTGTGGCTCCTTGTGTGTGTTTTTTCCTGTGTTCCTTGTTCCTGTGCAGGAGGTAGTTTAAGTGGCAGAGGTGTGTCAGGAGGAGGAGCTAAGTTAAAGCCTGGTATTTTATACGGATGGCCATGGTTTTGATGGACATAGCAGAGCATGCTTCGACGAACTCAATTTCACTAAATAATGCCACAGATCCATTTCAGAGACAAAAAACAAATGCACAAACTGCCAACAGTCTATTCACATGTCTATTTCTGTTGGAATTTCAAATGCATTTTAAAAATTAAAACTAGCACGCTTCTTGTGCCAGACCCAATGGAACAAAGGAGATGATGCATGCAGTTCTCATGCCTCAGTAAACAGGCTTTGTTTGATGAGGAGATTAGGAAGGGCTGATGAGAATGGCCGGGTGGTATTAAATTTTAATACTGATGTGCATTTAAATGTGTTGACTAATTTGAGAATATGCAGGTCAGAAAAAAACACAAAGTATTAGGTACATGAAATTAGTATAGCAAAAGATGTGACTGACAATAGCTATATCATTTTTGCAGAAAAAAATGTTTAAATTTGCTTTTGGGAAATTGAGCAAATTGGCAGGAGTATATGGCTATAAAAATTGTGCCCAGTGACCAATGACAACAATGACAAGGACTGAAAATTGGTGTTTTTTATGGGGTTTTTCTCTCTCAAGCCCTTCTAAAACATTTTTCCTATGTGACCTGACATAGGTGTCTCCACAATGTTGCTGCTACACACAAACTCACTACTGTGGACGGCACGTTAGTTCGGTTCTGAAAGTCACGCAATAACAAACTCAACAATGGAGGCAGCCAGTAGACCAGCAACTCCTGTGTTCTGCGCGATAAAAATACTGTTTTTGTCAATGGAGTCTGCTGGCTTTGAACAGAGCATTGCTAATGGCTTCAGTTACCAGTTAAAGAGAGCTGTCTGAGAGCAAGGCAAAGTGGTTAATTAATCTGAATATAGCATACACAACAAACATAGATGGGGGTAGTTTTAATTTGGAAACTATGGACAAAAATCACAGACTGGCCCAACCTTTAACTGCCCATTACACACTGGGATTAAAAATTCTGATGGTATCGAGACCACTGCACAGATAGAAAATTACAAACAAAACCTTTAGAATGCAATGCAAACTGTCTACTAGAAAAATGATTACAAAAAATGGAAATGGACAGACGTTGCCGACAGCCACTTTAAAGTAAAGTATCTATATATTTCTTTTCCATTGTTCTTCATTGTATCTGCACACAGCCAACTTGGCTCAACATTACTAGACTCGTTCTACTTTGAAGTATCGCAATTTGCTGTCATTCATTCATGTAAAAGGAAAAAAGAAAACTGAATTGAAAACTGCCTGGACTGGGTAATCCATCACAGTGCACATGAAGACCTAATTTAGTTTTGCCAAGGTTTCTGTCTGTTTTATCAGTATTCCACCGTGCCTGTGTTGAATATATTCATGTCAGTGTTACATTATTCTTTCTTCCTGTCAATCACATGACACCTACAGCCTCCTCCAAGAAAGAATACATCGGATCACTGAAGACACGACAATGTCTTTATTATTAAAGACATTAGTGAATCTCAAGCCACTATAAAATCCATATGTTTCAGATGATAGAAAACAGTGAATGTTATATTACAGAATGGCTGCCTTATAATGCTGAAGTAAATGTAGAAGAGTCAAAAGGCTGGTATAGCATCTCATTGTACGGTGAAGTGATATTTGTCTTAAATATAGAGATCACAATTCATCTCATAATAAAAAGGGTGACAGATAATTGGAAAAATTTGACATTATTTCCACACCGTTATATTTTCATACTGTCAAGACAAGCTGATGGATTTCTTTATACAGTCATCTGCTCTAGGCACACTATTACGCAGCAAACACTGCGACAATATTTATGCCACAGAATCACATGATCTTAGTTGGTCATGTTGTTAATTTCTCCCTGATTTTGATAGAACTTGTCAGGCTGTGAAGGTTTTGATGAAGAAACTTTAATGGTGTTTTTTCATGGTAAAAATGTTGCTATACTAATACTTGTTGGTGATGTTGTTCATATTTCTCCTGATTTGGGATCATATTCCTGCTGGAACTTGTCAGGCTATGAAGATTTAAGAAGCCTGAATTGGTATTTGTACGTTTTGTTTTTTTAAATAGAAAGTGCAGCTATACTGCCTTATAGTCATTCCCTGGCTGTAGGTACATGTAGCTACATGCTAATGTCAGGGGAACATAAAATCTTGGTCGCATATGTTGATTTCTACCTGATTTCGGATCATATGCCTGCTGGAACATGATGGGCTGCTAAAATTTTGGTTTACACACTTTTATTGGTGATTTTTATGGTACAAAGTGTTGCCATACTCTGCTATAGTCATTCACCAGCTGCAAGTACAGTGCTACATGTACCGACATACTAGCGTCAGGGAACCATGTAATCCTGGTTGGTGATGCTGTTAATTTCTCCCTGATTTTGGATCATATTCCTGAACTCGTCCAGCTGTGAAGATTTTGGTTAAGAAGCTTGTACTTGTGATTTTCCATGGTAGAAAGTGCTGCTATACTCAAGTATAGCCAATTAGTCTCTGCAGTGACGGTGCAGAGATGCCAAGAGCGTAGTTACGGAGGAGGAGATTGGGATTTTTAGGACGAGGGCTAGAGATGTTTTCAAGTGTTTTTTGGGTATTCAAACATGTTTTACTAGAGACCCAAAATATAGGTATAAAACCTGAAAATGAGCATAATACATCTCTTATACTGCTTCCATGATGCCTTGACAGCACTGAGTTATGAGCCAAACATGTGAGCCCCCGTCAGTCAGAGCTGCTTAATCATGCACTCACAGTGGGAATTGCTCGGCACTGGGGCTGATTTAGTGGCTCATAGCTTTGGGTGTTAGAGTTCAGCATCACATCATTACTTTTTTACACCTTACATTGATTTGTTTAGTGGGGTAACAGGCCTTGTTGTGGTCTACAAGGGGATAAAATAAACACTAGAAGAGGGTGCAGTCAATTACACTTCCCATGGACACCGCATGCTGAGGTGGGTTAAATAAAACAGAGTAGGAACTGACAAAAAAGGAAGAGGAAAGATCGCAAGGACCTGCTTTCACAGGGACAATATACTCCCTGATGTTCCCTTTCCCACATGTGCAGTACCTTAACTTGTGAGGGTTCTGGTAGTTTTCTGTGGGGGTGTCACAAGCTGATTTTACGCTGTGGCATTTTTCTTTGCCCTGGGCCTGGTATAATTTCCAGAAATCATTTCATCATGAATCTAGGTGGCAAAGAAGCAGCAACATTTCTGGATATCGTATATGCTGTATGACTAATTGCTGTTTTACATTGTGTGAGCAAGCCAACACAAGACATGCATGCACGTAGCATCAATCTTCTCATCAGCTGTTACTAAAAAAGGAAATAAGCATATTTCAAAAATTTAAAAGAAGACTACATACATTTTCTGAAGGATAAATCTAACCTGGAAGACAGAGAATAAGCCAAGGTGGATGTTTTGGACTAAATAATGTAAAATTCAAAGCCTCTTGCAGTGAGAAGGCCAAAAAATCTTGCTTTCATCTGAATACCAAATGCACTGCTCCAATATATGTAATGGCATGTGAATGCATCATCTGCATTTCTAAGCAACAGTAGTGTATCTATAATAAAACCGAGCTTTAGGAAAATCTCCCTGTCTCATGGGAATACACCTAACATTGAATACGTGGAGGATCCATCTATGAATGATGAAAACCGCAACATGAGCCAGACATTAGAGGATGGATATGTTACTTGTTCCATATATGAAGGAAGCTAAAGACAAAAAACTCGGTTAATGACAGGTGCATCAATCATATAGATTAGTGACGCTCCCTGGGCCATATTTTCACAACGAGTGCAAGCAGTGCTCCAACTGTTTGGTATTTTCTTGACCTTGAAATTTGCTTTGCATGTCTGTGTGGTATTTTTGGTTTTGCACAGTGCATTTGTGGGTGGTGAGGCTGAAACAGGTGGGATGTTGACTTAGACATGTAAATGATACCAAACTGCTACAAGACACCTACACAGATACACATATCAGACAGGTCCATTAAAACTTCATATTCTATTTTTTTAAACAGATGCGACATTATGAGTTGATTCTGTCTAATTAACTGTTTAAAAGGACCCCACCATCTGTGTTAAGCAGCAGATATATGGTCCTGTGTGTTCATATTGTGCCACTCTGCACCACCCAGACAACATATGATTTCCGAAAGAAGCATCTTACACACACACACACGTCACTGTGATAAGTGCTTCAGAGCAATGAGACCAGTGATGTGACTGGCTGAGAGAGCAGCTATTAATCACGACAGTCTCTGATCTATATCCACCTTCACACAGCCCTTTTTGCACTTTCCAGGGTTGCACATACAAAAAAGCAGACGCACTTGGAGACTTACTCACAGTTTGTGCATCGTGCATCCCATGACCGAATGCTTTGCTCTGGTCAATGCTCTTGTGTGATTATAATAGGAAATTTGGTGTTTGTGTCACGTCTGCATCCGATTCACCCTCCCCAGTGCGCCTCGTGATCTTCCAGTGTGAGCGGATGAAAGGTGTGTCCAATCAGCTCGTGGCACAATCATTGCAGGAGCGCTGTGAAAAATGGATTGTGGGTTTACGGATGGAAGAGTGCGTGTGGAGGTGGAGTTGTGTGGAGGAAGATGTGTGTGAGTCAGAGGAATAAGCAATACTGCATGCAGGTTGAGTTCCCTGGACAACAGCAATCAATAAAGCATTAAAACGATCACGGAAAGGGGAACAAGATGTTGCAGCCATCTGGAACTGGTTATGGTATTAATCCATTTGGGAAGGCCCGCTCCCCACATACATCAACTACAAAAGCAACAGATTCAATAGAACAGCACGAGTGTCTCAAGCCCCCACTGCAGAGAAAATGGCATGAATGATACTGTTGTTGTATTCCTTCAGAGAGCGCATTTCATTGTCAGTTGACACTGTAGCCACTGGAGGGAGAACACACTTTGTAGCCTTACAAAGCTACAGATGAACTGGTTTTCACGACATAATTGTTTTCTTATGAGCATATTTTAAGCCTGCAAATATGACTTAAATATATGATCTTGCCAACCTGCTTACCATGGTAATCTTTTGAAACCTGAGCAAATTGGCTTTTTTCTTAGCTAAGTTTTCTGTGTTTTTCTTGACTCGTTTTAATGTTTTTTTTCCCCAATTTGCACGGCATTTGATATTAAGTTGCTGATTGCCTTTTTTCATGTTTTTAAAAGACATCCCATTTCAAAAGTTTAAATATTTACAAAAGTCACCTCAACGGCTTGCAAGAAAATTGATTTCCATCCAGATTTGAAAGAATTAACCTATACAGACTGAAAAATGTGCACTATCAAACGGCTGAGCAGGACCTCAAAGGGTTAACATTTGTCTTCAAGATGCCTTCAAGATACAGATATCCTGCACAAGATCAATAACCTCTCCATGTATGTTCCTTCAGTGTTCAATACACCACACAGGGTTTCACCCTGTGCAAACATATGACAGATGAACATATCTGACCTCACAGCATCACAGGGTACGCTACAAGTCACACGATAGGAATAATTGATTTTAATGTAGCAGGTCTGCTTTGAACATCTGCAGTGATTGATTAAGGATTTTCTGTGAGATGTGTGAAATCTAATGGCCCTTGATTGATACTAACACCTTCCAGTCTCACTTCTGTTGTTGATCTAATGTTAAATTTCATACCATTGTTCCAGTTATTCTAAATCCCCAGTAGCCCAAAAACACTAGAAAGCCTAGAAAGCCATTCTCTGTCACACTAGAAAGCCATTAATCCAACAACCTGATATTCCCAAAATGCGCATTGCTCCGAGGACCAATTCTCTGCTGGGACACTCCCAAAGAGAAGCAAATGGCTAATTATTGCAAATCACAAGACGATTACAGTGTTTGGAAATTATTTTAACAGGATCATTGTTGCATTTATGCACGCAGGATGAAAACCTGCATGTGCTGATATTCTCAAATGGACTGTGGGTAATCATGTAAGCAAATAGTGACCTTCACTGGGTTGCCAGGAAGGAAAGAGAATTATTGCAAATATTTTCCTAATTTTGTTTAAACCTTGAAAATCATTGAGATTTTCCTTCATATTCAAAGAATTAAAGATATCAGAAGAGGCTTAACCCTGAGGTAAAGTGGTTTGGGATCATGGCTTTGATTTGTTCTCGGGTGGTTGAAGTCGTCTTGAGAATGTGTTGCAGATAATTCCATGTATTCTGTCCACAAAAACCTTGATTTTCCAAAGTCAGAGTAAATCCATGGAACACGAAGCATAAAACGAGTTTGGTAACATTCTGTGGTCCGGTCCAGCATAGATGCTACTAACTAATTGTGTTATACAGAATGCAATGGTGATTGTTACAGGAATCTCTGGTAATAAGTCAGACGGCAGAATAATAAACTTAGTCCAGGCGTTTGAGGCAAGAAGCAGCAGCATGTACCATTATCTAGGAATTATAGAAAAAATGCCTCAACTTTACTTTTCCTATAATCAGAGTTTTATTTTTTTAGTCTTTAAATATTGTTTTATTTTTATTTCTTTTTTCTTTTCTTTTTTAAAAAATAATCAGTTTAGTTTCAGTTAGTTTCCAGAGTGGATCAGTTCATTTCAGTTTAGTTTGGCTGTTTTTATGTGTTTTTATGACTTGCAGTATAAGTTTAAGTTTGTGTTTTCTCCTATAATAAACTGTATTTTTGTCAAAAGGAAGATTTTAAATGGTTTAGAATAGGTATTACAGTACAAACACAGCACTTTGTGAAGGCAGTTGACTATCAGTCATGTAGACATCCTCAATAAATACATGTACCAATGCCTCCTCACGCTTGTTTTTCGACAAATTTGACCAAATTGACAAAGACCAAAACTTAAAAGGAATTCCGATATGTTATGTCCACGATCTAGGAAAGTTCAATCAATATTTGTGAACATGAGCTACTCTCTCTCAAAGCCAGAAATCAGAAAAAAAGTACATCTTAAATTTGTGATGCCATAGGGTATAAAGTCTGGAGCTGCTCCACAGACAATAGATGGGAGCCTGATTTTGTGGACCAACAGATTTGTTTGTAATACAGAAATAAGTTTTTTCTTCTATTGTTGTTTTTCCCATTCTGAAACAGAAAATGTATCATACACAGAACATTCCCCTGGCTGGTCTGATGCCGCGTTCACACCACGAGCATCACAGTGGCAGGCCACAAGTCATTTTCAATGGAAGCCAGTGACATGAAGTGACAAACTAGCACCCAATACGTGTTAGTATTACATGATACATGATACAAACGAAAAATATTAATCTGGTAATCTGTGAGCTATACCTGTGTATGTATTCTACAGTATAACCAACAAGGTATAGTGACAGTGTTTTTTTTTTTTAAAGTAACACTAAGAGCCATAAATAGTGCCTTTAAAGCTTGAGTCAAAAGCCTGTTAACATCAGTGTCTGCAGGAAAAGAAACTGTGAAAGAGAGAGGAGAGATTGAAAGGGAGTAGAGGAGACAGGACCTCCAGGATAATGGCTTTTTACCTTGACTCTTGGATAAAGCATTCGGTATGATGTAAGAACGAACTGGTCTCCTTTCTGAAAAACTCCCTCGCATTTCTCTCCCTCTCTATGTGCTGCACTGGATTAATAGCGGTCGGTGTGTGCTGCTGGGTTGTGCTAGTCAGTAAACAAGCCAGCAGCCACTCCTGCCTGGCTCCGGAGCACTCCATTAGGGAGCCAAGTGCCTTCTGTTTTTTTACACACTGGATGCACAAATATAATAAAGCTCCATGCAGCAGTTTAGGATGCAGCAGCAGTCTGTGGCGAAATGGAGGAGATTGAAGATGTATGTGACCAGGTATTGGGACAGACAGAGATCCCTCCTCACCAAATTACCCCTATCCTATACACCCGTGCGGAACACTTTGTCTAAATATATACGGCTATACACACGCCCATGGGCACACACCTCCAATACAAACGCACTCAGACGCGCACACAAAACCATTAAATGTCACATCCTGTGGCAGATTATATCAGTGAGCAATTTCGTGCTCTCTGGCATCATCTGGAAGAACAAAACTGGCAGAAAATACAAGCCATATTGAACAATATGAGAATGGGGAAATCAAGGGGACGGTTGCAAAACCTCCATAAAAAGGTTTAGGAGGAGCACCGAGTCGCGATAAGTAAGTGCAGACTAGTTATATAACTCCCAGAGAGGATACTGCTTACTACAAAGTTCTGCAAAAGAAAAGGAATAAAAACTACATAAATCCTTTGTCCATTAACACCTTATTTTGACTTGTACATGCTCAAATTAAATTGAAAACATAGTTTTCTTATTGCACTGCATTAACTCATGTATTTATTATTATTTGACATTTTGAGATATAAAATAAAGTTGCAAAGTTTCACAGCTTAAATCGTTGCAGAGTGTTTCAAGCATTGTATTTCTACATACCAGGGGAAAAAACAACAACAAAATTGTATTATAAGGTCCAAATGGTTGCAGAGTTTTATGTGTGAACAAGTCCAACCTTACCACCTGTTTACATGCTTCACACGCCAACGTCGCACATCTGTTCGGAGAATGCAGCGACATTATCCACACCCTCACATCTGCCCCCGCACATGTTACTTTGTGGCACATTTTTGCCTCATCCTTTTCTTCTCTTGTTGTTGCTCCTGTCGTTATAGAAACCATAATTATGTAGATCGCCACACTCTCACCTAGCTCCTAAGTATAGCTCAGATATTAGCTTTAGATATTATGACATGACACTCTATTTTTCTATCTGATTGCAGACAAGATAATGAACTTTAACTGCCAGATCTGGGGCTTCATCTGCCTGCAGAGGCTGGAGAAAATAACAGCAGGATGACAGCAAGTGACAAAGTAAGTCATACCTTTTTTCTAGCAAGGGGAGGATGGAATAAAAAGATGATATTGCCTAAAGCCACTGAGCAAAATCATTAAGGGAATTCATTTCCCCATGAGGGGAAACAGCTTCAAGCTGTGAGTAACACAACAGCAGTCTTGCAGAGTCCCAGCGTTAATCCACTACCACATTTGACATACTGTTTGTCTCAGTGCCTCTTTGATCCAGCATCACACAGCAGAAGGTGATAGATATCCCATGCAAGAGTAAACACCACACCATCACTCTGCTGGGCATTCAGCTCAGTGCCATGAAGGGGTTCCAGTCACGCATAGAGCGGGGGTGGGAGACAAACAACATCACAAAGATATGTTGCATTTGTGATCGATGCTTACAGTTGCAAAACCAATGGATTTCTCCCGTAGCAGCTACCGTCTCTCGCACCTCATTGACGTCACTTGCTGTCTCGGCGTGGATAACGTATTTTCAATGACACCTGTGGTTACCTGTGCACGTACTTCTCATTACTCTATCGGCAGCTGTGGCAGCAGCTTCATCCCTAACTCAGTGATTTGTGACTTGTGGGAAAATATGGTGTGTTGTTGAAAAACTGGCATGTACGCGCACATAAAGGGACATGTGCTCACAAGTACGCACACATACACAGTGAGGACCCATTGCAAAATTGATTTGACAAGGAACGGGTTAGGACCAGATGAGAATGGCGATGTTTGAGCACAGCAGGCACACGGTACTGAGCAAGGACAGCCATAAATCAATGGCATCGAGCTGCATGGCATTATCAAATCCTCCTCTACCAGAAACCATATATACACACTGCAGGCCAGGAGTAGCTGGACCACACACACAACTATCCCTTACGCAAACAAACAAGCCCTTGGTGTTCATAAAGGCCTTGCATGAGATTTTGTCAAGACTGGGATAAAGAGATAAGAACTTTTTGTATCCCATGATGACAAACTCTACCAACCACCATCTCCATTGAGGAAACAAGCAAGACTAGCTTCTAATAATTTCTAGATATTTTTAGCTGCAAGAAGTGTATGATTCAGAAAATAACTACCTCATGTTTCATTCATTCAATCAATGACTCATTCATTGATATTCTATGTGAGGAGGATGTTACGATGCATGACAATGTATACAGGCAGAATCACTGCCTGGTCTCCTCTCTGCTGCCACACTGTGCAATCTTGTATCACATTCCCTGTTTGGTTTACCATTGTTCAACTTTAAATTCAAGGGTTAAACCCTATGAAAAACCTTTTAAAACCCTTTATTTGATATATTTCAACACGGGGAGAAGGCAGCCAGCGACTTTACAACACATGGCATAAGATTCAATCAAGAATCTATCTTTTTTCTAAAAAAAAAAAAGTAAAAAATTACCTGAATACAAAACAAGTAAATATGTAATTATAATAATTCAAACAAAATTTTATTCCCCCCTTTAAAAAAACAAAAAAAATTCAAGATTAGGTCCTTTTCTTGTCAGCATTTCAGGGATGTTTAGTTGATCACTGCCTTTTCCCCCATGTTTCTGACCGTTCAAACCATTTACTCAGGTTTCAAAGGGTTAAAGAGCTTATAAAAAGCATCTCGACTCATTACAAGAAAACTGATGTCAATCCAGCTTTCAAAGGGTTAAAGCACTTTCACACCAAGCACAGAAAAATGTGCAAACGAATTTATAAAAACAGATTCTGTGGGCTGTTAGAAATTCTTGCGCAGCCTTACGGAACATTTGTGCAGGTTCTTAGCAAATGTTGGCCTGCGGAAAAACACGTTTGACAGATTAAATGGTCAACTCATGTCATACCTTCAAGTCCTGTCTACTGTAGCTTGCTGCCAAAATTTGGAGAGTTTATGAATTTGGTTTCTGCTTCAGCTGCGATACAATGAAGATGCAAATATATGCTCTTGCTAATAAAATATGTTTACAGAAGTGAGGAACATGCACATCATCATGATGCAGAATGACATCATCGGACCGCTGGGCCCAACACTGTCCCAACTTCGACAATCCTTGTTCCCTGGTTGACAATTTATAACGTCCAGTGCAGCTGAGAAATCAAGACGGTGGTGAGGGCTTAATCCCCTTAGAAAAACAAGGCACTCACGTTTCTTCATGGATGGGTGGTTGTCATATTGCAGGTCTATGCAGGCGGTTGATGTAGTTGGTAAGTTACCGGACGTCAGCCATATGTGATACATAACATATAGATGCTCCACATCGACCTGAGGAAAGAGCGTGTGAAACATTAGGCGACAGGGACGGCTGATTCAGGTCATGAATCTTTATAACTGCAGGGAGTGTATTTTTTTGAGCAAACGGCCTTTGTTTTCAGGGTAACGTTCTCTGTCTATATTGGGGTTTTTTCGTTGTGTGGTTTGGACACTATTTAGGAGGGAATGCTTGTTTTATTTATGGAAATGAAACATAGCAACATGGATAGTTTGCAGTGGTGAGAAAATTTGCATACAGATTGTCCATATTTTCACACACCATTTTCCCATTGCAATTTAAACAGAAGACTTAAGGGGAAGCAAAAAACCCACTGATGTATAAGACTTCCTTTCAATAGTATAATATTATTAACAATACATTTTTTGAAAATTAAAATTATTTTTAATGGCAAAAAGGGATGACATTGTGATTTCAGTTGGATTTTTCAAGCAGCCATTGGTTTCGATTGACTTAAATGTGAATAAATAATCAATGTAAAGACACAAATGAGTATACAATGTATTGCCACGACCATGCTGTGACCTTGTCTAGTAGTTTTGTGCAGAAACTTTACTGGAAATGCATTCAAGGACACATTGACAAAGAATTAAAAGTTGCCATGAAAGCTCTGAATCCATAAGTTACTGTGTTGAAAAGTCACACCCTAAAGCCAGACAAGGAGCTGATGAATGTTTGACAGCATGAAAAAAAGGGGTGAATTTGGTTATTTCTGGCATTAAAATTGTTTCCATTTGGCAGCCAATTTTATAATCCACGAAAGTCTTTGAATGCACCACCAGGCATTTCAAAACAGTCCCTGCATGCAAATGCATCATTACCATATGATGATAATACACCTTTGAGGAAGAGAAGTCTGAAAAAAAAACATCCAGAATGATGGATTACCTGCTGCAAGTGAACTGAAATTCTTTGCAAGTCGAATATCATATTATTGTGAAATGAACGGAAAACAGGAATGTATGGAAGAATCTAAAATTAATGGTATGCAGTGGACAATGAATATATACATGTAAAAATGTAATTGAAAATAAAGGCACCTGTAATGACCACAGGTAAGACCCAAGAATGCAGGCTCGAGGTGAAATCAGCAAAACAGTCTTTTAATCAGGCAAAGGGACAAAAAATCTGTCCACTCTGGCAAAAGTACAAAAGTTTACAAGGCAAAGGGCAAGGTCAAAATTCAAAACTGGTCAAAAACTGCTAAGACTTACTGGGAAACAAAGCTTGGATGCTGACACGAAGGACAACACAAACTGGCAAGGAGGAGAGGAGCATGCACAGACTAAGCCAGGTGCAGCACATTAGGGCGGGGGCAGGTAATCACGCAGGCAGGAAACACAGGAGGGCAGGAAGTGAAGAGAACTGGAATTAGACATGTGACTATCAAAATAAAACAGGAAACACAAGACTTGAAACACAGGGGAAACGTGACAAAATTAACCAGGACCGGGCGTGACAGTATCAGTATCCACCGCATGCATGTGCGTTGCGTTACGGCTCCGCTGCGGTTTTGCTCCGTGCGCCCTCCCGTCAATTCCCACCCGTTGCGCTACCCTGCAGGATCAGCTGGAGTGGCAAGACTGAGAAAACCCGCGAAAACCCGCTGTAATTACAGAATCACGCGCATTATATCAGTACAGAAGAAGTAGTAATAAGTCCATTAACTCCCAATACGTTGTTCACGCCATTTCCTTTCTATGGTTGTCCTTATAAAAGGATGTGTGGTGTCATTCATTTTGTGGTTTCCCACAACCTGTTGATACAGGCCTGGATCCGCTCACTGGGACGTTTTGTTGCTGTAGTTAAGTGAAATACGATCAGACGTAAACACGGTGTTTCATTCTGAAAATTAATTGGATGTTTTAATGTTGTTTGCTGTCTGATTTCCTGTCTGCTCTGTGTTAAATTCGGCTGAATTTATGAGATGTTCTCTGGCGTCCGGCAAAAATAGGAGCTTTGCGTATCTGATCCGCAGGCCTCCGGACTGCCGGAGCTGAGACGGAGTCGGTCCGCAACGCAGCGGAGTCAGTGGAAATGAACACAGATTAGTCTGCCGTGACGGAGCGGAGACGGACCGCACACGGATCTGGTGGACATTATGAAGTTTAAAAGTGAAGCTAATGAAGATGACAAGCAACATAACTTTTAACTGGATTCTACAAAGCTGAAGAGCTGTGGTTCCTCTTAAAGGGCATTGGTATAATGTTAAATCTACATTACAATTGTGTCATGTATGCACTACTTCACGAAAATATGCCTCTCAAACATAAAGAACTTTATAGACTTATTATCAGTATGGTGTGTTTTAAACTGTGGAAGACCAGATATGCCATCGTAACACAACAGCCGAGGACATGATCATCACCTTCTCTGGCACACAGATTTTTGACACTGGCTAGAAGTTATTAGGTCTAACCACTTTATTACTCTGCACTTTTGACCTTATATGTATGTATTTAAATGTGCCTAGTATTATGTCTGCTGTCTGATAAAAATGTTAAGTTTCAATAAAGATTTTTTAAATTAAAAACTAGAATAATCCTTCAAATCCTATTAGGCATTAGTGTGACATTTTGTCATAATTGGCATATGAATTCTTGAGTTATGGCCTAAATCATGTTTTATGAGGTCACAGTGACCTTGACCTTTCTTCCAAATTTGTAGAAATTCCCCCAAGTTGTCCCCCAAGGTACTGCATTTACAGAATAAAATGAAATAAGTCCCAGTGACCTTGAATTTTAACCACCAAAATCTAATTAGTTCATTATTAAGTCCAATGGACATCCTTGCCAAATTGTAAGAAATTCCCTTAAGGAGTTCTTAATGTAATGCTTTTTCGAAAATAGGACTGACGGAAAACCCGTAAAACATAATGCCTCCTGCCAAGGCTATTGCTTGCACGGAGGCAAAAAAAGAAAGACGGAAAATGAATAGTGATGTAATTTACTGATAACTTTGTTATTTGAGTTATTAAATATGTAAAATAATCTCAATACTCTGCCGTTGGAGTTTGATGTAAAACAAAGGAAAAAAACTCTTTACAATGTATTACATATGTGTCTACTGCTGATCCGCAATCTGTTTCTGTCATACATTAATTCAGAGATTTATAAGGTACAGAAATAGAGCAGTCACACATCAGCAGCAGATCAGAGATAAGGTGAGATGCAGAGCAAACAGAAGTCTCGAAGAATTCAGCATTAATAGGAATTTAATTCTGTAGCATTGTTTCACAGACAAACAAGCTGTTACTGTATAATTTTATAACATCATCTCACTGACAGCACATTGCTCAGTCTACTGTGAACTGTGAAAATTAAAGCTGAGATGAGCCACATGCGGGGTTGCATAAATGGACATCCACGACGTATGCTGTGAAATGTGTTTTTGAAACGTGCATTTTCTAAGCTCTGCAGCATAAGTGCACAACAGTTTTGCAGAAGTGTGCATGTGTCTATATTTGTAGGGTGTAGAGGTGTTTAGAGATGTCATTGTCTGTATCTCTTCAACCAACATAATTACCCGTCTGTATTCAGATGGAAGAGTGGAAAAAGGGAATGGTTTATACTGGAACTCACATTGAACTGAGTAAATGTTGTCTTTTCTAATTTATTATATATTGCAGATTACAGCAGTAAAATTGCTGTGCCTTCAAAGCATCACATTGATTTAATAATGGCATAAAATCAATTCTGAGAAATATTTCTGCATCCTCATACTATACTTTTCATCTCTCTCTCTCTACAAATATAAAAATATCTATACACACACACACACACACACACACAGTATATATAGAATACCATTTAAGTCAGTATTTAAAAAAGAAATACATGTCATAATACATAAATTAGGAAATGAATATATAAATAACCTGAACCAGTAAAATGCATAGACAGTCAGACAAATACATAGATAGATATTATTTACTTATTTATTTCGGGGTAGTTTTGCAATAATGTGTAGTAAATGAAACGACAAGTTATTGAAATCAAAGTGCTATGTTGCAAACAGAATGGGTGTGTTTATCTTGTGGCCATCCACAATGATCAATGTGAAGAAACAGACGTATCAATCCTGGCATTTTTTGTTTCAGAAGAAAAAGGAACAATTTTGGGTAGAAACAAGGCACAAATCTCTTTATCATTTTTGCTTTCCTGGATTCCAGATTCACCTTCATCTCTAGAAGAGTGTTCACAGTGTATCACAGGTTAAAAAACAACCAACCACCTTTCCTGTTTGCAGGTTTACCATCCCGAAGTAGTTTGGTGCAAGATGAAAACTTCACTTCTGCACACTATTTGCCACAGGGCAAAAGTAAATGAGAAAAACTGTTGGGTTTTTTTAAATAAAAACAAAGTTGCCCTTTCTCACAGCAGCATGACCATATGTTACCATACCATGCGACCACTGTAGCATAGGAGAGCACAAAGGCTATTGGGAATTAGCTCCAACTGTCTCACCCACAGCCATCGTGTTTGTAGATTCTTACATTTTCATTTCCTCCTGTCTCTTCTTTCACCACTTAGTTTAAAATAATGTGTTTTGCAGCCTTTCGTCCACCTGTGAAGGTGTGTTCTGCAGTTGAAATATTTAGCAGCTTATATTTATTCATTTTCTTATGAACTGTCTACTTAGCTTAGCAGGAATACTTTTATTTTTTCCCCCTGGAATGAAACTGCTGTGACTCTATCTGCATAAAGCAGAATTTCATGCTTGCACCTGGAAAATGGAGGTATATCTTTTCAGGAGGGAAAAAAAGAAAGAAGGAAATAGACACCCATAAAATGTGCATGCAGCCTCATGCTGCCTGCAGATGCACATAAGTATAACACAAAACATACATGTATGGATACTAATAAAACATCGGTGCAAAATATAAAATGTGTGGAGAAATAAAAGAATACAAAATTAATACAAGATGTGAAATATATGGTGACAAGGTCACTAAGCCCACTTATAAGTGGGCACAATGTGAATGTCTCACATATACCTGCAGAAATCAACACATTAAATCAAGTATTTTTCCTAACAATTTGTATTTTGCATTTATTCTGTCTGGAGATGCGTGACCTTGTCAAGAGGGGCTGAGGGACCCGAGGTCCTGACTAATCTCATTCAGGCATGGCCCCAGCTTTGTTCTAATGGACAATCAGCACTCTATATCTGGGTGACATTTTCCTCTGGCTGATCAGCTGCTCTGTCTATGTGCTGGAGTGATGTTTAGGCCTTGTGATTACGCCCTGACCTTTAGCTTGACACGGAGATAAACAACACAAAAAGCCGCTAAATAACAGCCCAGGCACAGATTCTCCAGAATCTCCAGCTGATGTTCAAGTGTTCAAGTGGAATCAGGTTTACAAAGGTTAGGTTGTGTATTGGTCAGGCAGTAGTTACATGGTGGCTGTGGTCAGATTTAGCAGCAGAAGTTGTCACACAGTGCACAAGGTCATATTCCTTACTCAGTATGTATAAACAGACCATTTTTGGCCACTTGAGGACTGTGGAAAAAGCTATGAAGACAACATTGACATGTTATCAGTTATAAAGTTTATAAGAACATAATAGCACAAGTTGCCATTTACAAATTAATAGATAAGAATTTGGGAATTTAGTGTTTGTATCTAGTTAAAGAATATTTACTCTACTTTACACTCAGATTTTAGCATCGTTTCCATTTACTTTTATCTGGCTTTTTAGCTGCTAAATGCTCCAACACGTTCACTGGCTAATTACCAACTCCGTTGGGTAAGTCTGTGGAGTGGGCTTATCAAAGATTATTAGCTAAAAACACCTGTTGCAACAGAAAATGAGGTTGAAGAGAGTGGTGAGCGTAAACCATACATCAAAGTTTTGGCCCTAAAACCTAAACAATGAGCTGAGAGAAACCACAATGCTCATTAGAGCTGAGGGGAAGTGACAGGTGATAATTCACTGTGGGTTCAACAGGAGGGATGCTTTTCATATAAAAGTCATTTGATCCAGTGTAAATGTAAAAGTTTTGATTAGTGCAGCTTGAAGGACCCAAATTAAAACTACCCGTTACACAGAAGAGTCCTTTTCAGCAGGTTACATTAAATGTGATATATTATTGGATTATTACTATTACTATTACTATTTAAGCAGCATTGTAATGTATTAGCTGATGAGGGTGAAGCAAATACTGAATGTTTTGTATACTACTGGTTAGTTTAAACTTTTTTTTATAAGTTGATTGTACGTATGTAGAATCCTACAGAAACATAATGCTTTTACATGGAAAGAAAAAAAAATCTCTATTTCTGAACTAACAAGATTATGATCTCAGAAATTCTCTTTTTTTTTTTTTAAAAAAAAAAAAGAGATCTCCTTTTTTTAAAAAAAAAAATCAGAAATAGAAGAATTTAGAGACTTTAGACTGTTATCTTGTTAATTCAGAAAAAAAACAAGAGCTGAATTTGATGAAAACTTTTCTCTGAATTTTGAGAAAAGGATCCAGAATTTTAAAAAACAAGGCAAATATTGTTTTTCCCAAGTGAAGGCGTTTCATTGCCATAGAATCCTTATATGGAAAATACTAGCTATAGATGTTAATGAATAGATGAGGTGGAGTAAAAAAGGATGCACTGTGCTCCTCTGAAATGTAGTTTAGTAAATGTCGTAAGAGTGTGAAATAACATAAAATGTAGAGTAGATACATAAAGTCAAAAACTCCACCTTCCATTAAAGTACAGCACTTTAGTGTACTTACTTTCTACCTGAAGTAGGGAACTGTGCCTCGACCACAACCTTCGACTCCCCCGGTTGTGTTTATGAATCATAAAGTTTTATCACTTGACTTCTTTTATACAGTCAATTTTGTACATAGTTGTTGATGCAGATCTCTCACAACCCCATGGCTTCACTCCGCCTCTCTACATTAATTATTCATGTTTCTCTCCACGCCTCCCATCAAACGGCTGAGGGTTGAGCCGCTTCCGTTCCTCTGTTCTCTCTCTCTCCTTCATTGATTTCTTCAATCTGCATCTGAAGCCCAAATTAGTGTGATCCCCCTGCTGCTGAATAATCATGTGTAGCTGCCTGTGCACTCAGTAACAATTTGTACAACAAATAAAGTAAACCACCCACATCAAGGCTTTAATTGCCACAATGACTCGACTTTTACTGAGACAACTGCACCTTTCCTCATCTATTATGACAAATAAATTACCCCATTGATCTAAGCTTTATCTCTTTGTTTTATTACAGGTTACATTACGCCAAGAAAAAAAAAAGTGCCGTGTCTGACAAAACATCTGTTGAGTCACCTGTCTGTTAACAGTATTCTTTATTTGAAACTTTCTACAAAAATATAAGCGTCTACTGATCATTTCAGGCACACTCATTTCCCTCTTCTCATTTTCACACTTGAGTTCAGGTTGGAATGATTCTATGGTAGCAAAAAGCAGAAGACAGACTGTAAACTTCAGCTCTGCATCTAAGCTTGATGGAAGTGCCAGGACAGAGAAGCCCTGAATACAAGCTTGATTGCTTCCCCTTGTCATTATTTTGCCATCTTTTACCATCAATTGTTCTCTTTTGGTTCCTACACTTCATAGGACACTGAAAACACAAAACAATACAAAAACATGCAGTTGCTCTAGTTGCATGCTAAGCCCGTTAAACAGTGGATCATAATGACTGACCAAAATTAGCATTTAGATTCCTCTTTCCAAAGTTATTTTAAATGGACAAGCTAATCCATGTCCAGGTTTCTCTAATGACACTTCCTTAAAAAGTCTGCGAGGCAGCTCAGCCCTACAGACTCTTTGATTTGTCTGTTGACTATTTACCATAGCTGGCATTTGGTACTTGGCAGAAGATAAATTCAACCTCAGGTTTCAAGTTTAATGTAATTATCTGTGGCCTTGTTGTTTCTTGCTGGGAGTAAAGTAATATTTTCACACTTTAATAATGAGATATTTATGATGTGATCTTAATAAATAACACTGGAACAGTTCATCTTCAGGTGATACAGTGCATGTCAATGGTTGCCATGTCAGCTTTGCACAGACCTTTGAGAAAAATAACAGCTTGAATTCCCTCTAGTACATATTGTCTTTATAAGGGAAGTTAAATACTGTATGAGATAACAAAGTAATGACACAATGAAGAGCCCACAGCCATGCTAGCAGCACTGTGAGGCTGTATTCAGGTATGGCAATGCTTTGAGCTAAATGCTAATATTGGCATGCTAACAAACTCTAAAACACGATGCTGACATGCTAATGTTTATCAGGTCATCATAATACTATACAATATATATAATACATGTTTACTATCTTTAGTATGTTAGCATGCTCACATTTGTTAGCACTTAACATAAATAATAGCTGAAGCTGATGGGAATGGCATTATTTTTTTTAAAAGTTGTTAATCAGTGGAAGCCTAACTCTGCCAGAGTGATGGGAAAAAAAGATCCTGTGAGTCATTATGATTATAATAATAATAATGACTTATTATCTCAAAATAATGACAAATCTTCTCAAAGTAATGACTTGGCATTACCAAACAATGAGGAATTTTGTCAAACGAATAATTTAGCATCTCAACATAAAGACTTGGCATCTCAAAGTAATGACAAGCAAAGTAAAAATACTGACGAAGGGTCTCAAAATAATGAGAAAGTATTTCAAAAATGAGTATTGTAAAATAGTGACTTAGTATTGTTTCCCATTATTTTGAGATATTAAGTCAATATTTCAAGGTTTCTTATTATTTTGAAAGACAAAATCATTATTTTGAGATTCTTTTTTATAATTTTGAGAAAGTTTTTTATTTTTAGATACTAACTAATTTTGTGATAGTCAAAAGTTGCAATTTTGATGAAGTTTGTTATTATTATGAGATACTAAATCATCTTTTTAGAAGGTTTTTCAAAATTTTGAGATACTAACTAGCTCTCATTATTTTGAGATAACAAGTCACATTTTGAGGACGTTTCTCATGATAATGACTTATAGGATTTTATTTTTTTCATCACAGTGGTTGAACCTATGTAAGGCCAATAAACACTTTGGCCCAATGATGGCACTGGATGAAAAGCCAGAGGATCATTGAAATGATCACTATCATGAGTGAATGTCAAACTTAATTTCAATCCATCCAATAGTTAATGAGACATTTCAGTCAAGAACACAAACGTCAGAGTCTGTGGATGAAGAAAAATTAAAGCTATCAGCAGGTTGCTAAGCTACAAAACTGTTGAAGGTGGTTGAGTGTGACACAAACACTATTCAGTCTAGAAGACCCCTTTGAACTTTCTCTGCTTGAGATGTATCAGCTGCATCACGCTGCCTGTTTCTGTTCAGCTTTACTTGAAACTTTGATTTGAAAAGTGCTCTACAAATAAATTATTGTTCCTTCCGAGCTCGAAAACATCCACGGGGTATGAAGCCTTAAACACAGTTGGCTGCTTTGAATTTTGTTCCAGCCCACACCCAATCAGTTACACATACTGTGTGACTGATGAAAACAAAATTAGATAAAAAACATGGATAAAATGCGAGCAAGATAACGAGACACAGAGGGCTCTAGTGCCAGCGAATGGGAATTAGATCATCACAATCACATGCAGTGACATGTTTGTAACATGTTCAGAATTAGTAGGAACTGACGCTGATAACAGTTTTACATCCACCGATGTCTTTCTGTGATAATAGCAGCAACAGTGTCAGTGACGTGCAGACAGACAGTGACAGGTTTATCCTTCTATGTCGTCTTTACTCGCAAAAGAGGGGCCCTTGAAGTCTCACATTCCACTCACACTCATTTCCCCTCAGGCTTTCATCTTCACAGACTCATGGGTGCCGAAACAGTCACAAAATGACACCTATTTCTCTGATTTGGCGCATGCTTGTGTGTGGGTGCGTACTTGAGTGTGCAAATCGAAGCATCTGAATGTGCGCATGTACAGTAAGTGTGTATGTGTCAGTGTGACCAAAGAGAGACGTGCAATAGAGTGTGACACGTGGCCGCAGTAAATTGGATTGAAGACGTAAGAAAGACAATGAGTCACTCGCTGCAGGGTTTTTCCACACAGTGAACTGGATAGAAAAGGGAAAAGGCCCTTGGAGAGAAGAAAAGCCATCAAAGCAGTCAATTCTTTGGGGAAATGTCAAAGGGAGCTGTATCCCCACTGCAAATGAGAATACTCT
Organism: Plectropomus leopardus; assembly: GCF_008729295.1. Lineage (NCBI taxonomy): Eukaryota > Metazoa > Chordata > Actinopteri > Perciformes > Serranidae > Plectropomus > Plectropomus leopardus. Next base: position 14,814,281 of record NC_056480.1, read on the forward strand.
GTCTGTCAAGTCAGCTTAATGCGGTGCGGCCGACTAGTCGCCACAAAGAGTGGGCAAACATTACACTGAAGAAGGAGGGAGGGAGACATGAGGAGGAAGGAGCCAGACAATGCCCTTTTCTTTACTCAAACGTCTTGTATTGAGAACAGAGCAGGATTTTCCTCCCGAAGCAGATGCCTGTGGCATCCCGATGATCTTAATTCACCAAGCAGCCCATGAAATAATATCCTCATGTTCCTTCCACCAGGGATTTGTCTCTGGGCTCGTCCCAAGTAGGTGGCAGAATTGGCAACAACAGTGCCTGGATTCTGTTTTCATTGAGAGGGCAAAGAAAGGAAGTGCAATACACTGTTGACTTCTGTTTCCCAAATTAATTACAGTCTTGGTTGGAACAAAGACAAACTGCTCACACCTCCTGAAGTCAAACAGCGGCAGAGGCACCGCGTATTGATTGAGAGTGAAACTCAGCAACTGAAGAAGAACACAATGATGATTGAGTTTCTGAAAGTGTGGTTGTCTCAGAGCAGAGTACGCGCGCACACACATACACACAGAAACACACACAGACTGATGTCACCCCAGTGAGGCAGTGTGTCTTACTGGATGTCCATGGGTAATTGACCCATAAAGGTCCCCACTCACCCCTCACCTCACATTGACATGAGAGGTGTCCCAGTCCTGTTACAGCCTTGTTAGTGTCACTCAACCTGCTCCAGTCGTCTCCACCCCCACACGGACAAGGCACACAGTCCACTGCATACAGAGCCAGAGTGTCCTAAATCTGAATCAGTATGACACACTGTTACAGTGAGATGCAAAACATTTGAGAAATGAAGGATAACGTGCGGAGGAGGAGCGTTCTGCTTCTAACATTAATGAAAGTGTGGGTTTTAAATGGCTGATTATACTGTGTATTTGTTGTATGATTACTAACACTCTAGATTGTGCGTGTACATGCATACATGCTCTGTTTCAATGTGTTGGCTGAGGCGATGGTGTCACCCAATCCTTTTTGTCATGCACGCAAGTGGATCCAAAACATCCACAAAGGCGAGGGAAGCAGGAAGTGAAATGGCGTCGGAGTTCCATTGGGGATTGAAATGTTAGCCTGTCTGGCATAAGGCAAGAGCAGACACTGAGCGGTATAATACACAGTAAACGATAAGCATTTTAAAGCCCAACAGTGCATTGATGTTACAGCACTTTACCTTGCTCAGCAAGATAACTAAGTGATGAAATATTGAGAGGGGAGTATGCACATCTCCCAGGGAGAGATGTACTCAGTTTGGAGAGGTGTGTTATTTCAATTGGTGCCAAAAGTTACTCTGGGAGAGAAGTAGACGGCTATGGTGTCAACTAGAGCTGAGGGGGAATTCAGGCACACACACACACACACACACACACACACACACACACACACACACACACACACAAACTCACACAGTTTAAATGTAAAAGCCTCAAGTTTCTTGGATGAACTAACTTAATACTTTAATTATACCTTAATGCTATGCCTATCATTTTAAATCCCCTGTAGCTGGGTACTCTACCCTAATGATAATGCAACATAAAAGAGCATAAAGTGCATACTATAAATCTGTATATTTAGAAAAGCACAACGTCTACCTTGGAAGCTTGTGATTCAAGCACCCTATTTTTTTATGCATGTAGAGGAAACACAGACACAGCACATCCCAAAATACTAAATACAAATTTGCCACAGTATGATCTACATAATGTTTGTCATAGCATTTTAATTTTGAGTACAAAATCAACATACTTTTCCAGTTTATGCTAACATGAAATGAAAGTAAAATTGGATGCCAATTAAAATATGACTTTTAATTGTCACATTAAACCTTTTTTTTATGACTTGGTATTATTTTTTGTTTTGTGTTGTTTAGCAAGATAATCCTGAGGCTGTTTAAAACAGCAAAACACCTACAATTTATTTAAATTAGATTAGATGAGATTTAAAGATCAAAATGCCTCTGGATGCAATAGGAAAGACTACAACCAATCAGAGCAATGAAATGATATATATATATATTGCACTTAAGCTTGTACAAATGTACACAGACCACAGAATGCAGAAATGAGGTTTAATGGTGGCAGAGAACTTACATGTCTTAAAATTAGTGTTGCCATTTTTGCCATTTGAATTTTATAGAATAATTCAAAAGAATGATTCACATCAATTGCAGCCTGTTTTTTTCCAGAAAAGCTTCAAATTGTTACTAAAATAAGTTTAGTGTCCCCCGAGCAAGAGTGTACAAGCCAGAAATTACATCATCACATATTTTTGAGTTAAGCACAAAGTTGCCAGTCATCATATAAAACCTGTGCCATATTAGATAAACAGTTGTGAATGGCCTGAAGTGGGCCAGGTCAGGTGGAAATCTGTTTTAATGGGACAGGAACCAGATGCGTCTGCCAGAGAAAATGGAACATTTGCTTGTCAAAACACTACATAACTCAAAACCTGTTTATTGTAGTATAAATTTGGAACAAACTGAAGGCGTCCACAGCCACATTTTGAAAAAGGCTGAATCCAGCATACCAGCATGCTCACAATATAAGTAGGTACAAGTACAGGCCATGCCACTGGTGTAGCTAAAGTCACTGATCTCACCAAGTTTTAACACAGAGGCCAGTGTAAAAGGTAATAAGCAACCATTGCAACAGTCGCAATGGGTGGAAGGAATGACCGAGTCATGCATATAAGCACTTTTATTGGTGAAAAATCACCAATAAAAGCTTTCAAATCAAAAAGTTCACAACAGGACATGTTCAAGCAGGAATATTATAAAAATAGGGAGAAATTAATAAAATCAGCAACCAAGATAACATGTTTCCTTAGTGTTAGTATGTGGCTACATGTAGCAGTGTGGGCTGCGTAATGTAAACATTTGCAGTAACGTCCCTGGAGCAGATAACTATTAAGAAACCTGCCACAAGCTCATGTCAGTTTGTCTTGAAAGTAGCACAAAACAATGGAAACAAAGTATTAGGAACAGTCTTAAGTTCGAGGTTTTATGCTCACAGGGATTACTTTTACATTGAAACTTTGGCCACATTTAATATGAACATCTGACGTTAACATTATGACAGAAAATAAGGAAAAGCATAATAGGTCCCCTTTAATGAGAAATACAACTAATAAGCTTTGAAATAACCCAAACATGTTCCTTTTCAAACTGCAGTTTGTGGAGACTCCACTGAGGATTCATATTTTGAGAGCAAAGATAAGTGATTATACTTGAACCACTTATCTAATTTACATTTGCCAACTTATTGGGGACACACAAGAAGAGGCAGTGCATAATGAGTGCGCTGCATCAACGATGACCGCGCTGCTTCATAACCCTGAGTTGTGCTTTGTCACTGGGGTGCAGTCAGTTGTGCTGCTGTTATCTACTGCCTAAAGATAGTGTTGATATCCTTGTGTTGATGAATGAATAAATTCAATAACTGCTCCTCTCCCATGCAAGTCCTTCGGGTGATGACCTGCCTGAGTGCACAAATCCTTGTGCCACAAATGAATGGACGCTTCAAGGCTTTCATGGCAATGCCAACACCACGCACACACACACATCAGGTGCACATTCACACACAGTTGTCAAATGAGACAGTGGGCAATTACAAGTCCTCGTATTGGTTGACTGGCTTTAATATTTGATCAAGGTTGTATCGTACAAATACAAAGTCAGATACACATAAAATATTACCTTGCGGAGAACAAACAGCCAACAAAGCCATAAATTTCATGCAGCTGCCATAGTTTTCTCGCTTCGATTGATTTATTGACGGTGTGTCTGGTATTCTACTGCAGATTAGTCAACAAAGGAACCTTCAATTCATTAATACAGTAATCTGCCACTGTATTTGGAAATAATGAGATACGCACTTTTCTCTCACAACAGTAGTGTCTGTATAACCTATAGCTACATCTGAAGCATGGTCAGGGTAATGTATTACCAATACATTGGCCTAATATTTGATCAAATGTTGGTTTATGTCCCCTACATCAATGTGATGGACATGTTTTGTTCTCTCTTTTGTTCAATCTATCAGTCTACATTAAACCAGCAATAACATTCTTTTTGTTTGCGCACTGTATTTTTTTAAACTTGTTAATTCTACATTTCAAGGTATGGTTCATGTTTAGTTAAACAGAAGATTTATCTAACAACTCCTTAAAGAGAGCCAGCTGAAGCAGAGGTCATTGCAAAACGAATTACATTTCCAGTCACAACTCAACATGCAATTAAAAATAAATTATACAAACGCAGTACAAGGACTCAGTTTTGTTTCCATAGCCAAATTGTAGCCACCCTTGTCAGCTATTTGAAGCAAATCATGCAACAAGGTTACAACAACACTTCAGTCATTGAAGAGTGTTTAGTGCAGCACAAAGTGACAGTGTCTCACAAAGGAAAAACAATGAAACAACAGCGGAGACAATTAGACGGAAAGTTAAGATCAGAGCCGAAAATAACAAAATGTAGTTCTGAGACGCTTTTTTTCACCCAGATAAGGATACAATTCTCAGGGAAAGACTACCAGACTTTAAATTGCCAAATTGAACAAATCACTACCAGCTTTGCGGGAAGATATCTGACTACATGGCTGATACATGATAAACTCAGAGGTGTGCAATTGCTCCAAAACGGCGACAGTCAGATTTAAAAGATGATTGCTGCAAATGCTGGAATAAATGGCTCCAGGGTGGTGATTTAAATTTCATGTCCTTTCTGAATGACACATCTCACTGCGTCGCTTCTGATAACATCTGCAGTGCTCATGTCACTACGGTTGATTGAGCTTCACATTTGCCTCCATCTGTCTCAGAGAAGGAATACAGACAGACAGACAGACAGACAAATACATACATACATACATACATACATCAATGGACACAAGGGCAGACGGACAGACGGATGAATAGATAGCTGGCATGTCTACTATTGTGAATATTTCTGACTGGTTCTCAGTCGTCAGGTTATTTTTGCTGGTCTTCAGTTTTTTGCACTGCTCATTTGGCAATTACCGCTAGTAACACTGTGTCATTAGCACTGTGCCGTGTGCCATTAGCACTGTACAACCAAACTTATCAGAAAAACTAGCACTTAATCACACATCAGTGTGGTAAGAATTAACCTCTAGGACAGGGACTATCATTGGGAGAAATGTATTTGACAAGTACTTAGTTTTTAGTTTGGCCCATGTCCCATTCAATAACATGGAGAGGGCAGGGTTTATGAGCAATACTGCAGCCAGCCACCAGGGAGTGATCAACATGTTTTGGCTTCAGTTTGGGCTAGCTGTCATGTTGTTCGTCTTTATATAATGTCTATGGCCAGAGGGAGGGCACTATGTTTTTTTGCATGTTAACATGGCTAGACAGCTGTCTGTCAGCAAAGCCAACAGAAAATTAAATAAAGGGCAAGACATTTATTTCACAAAACATGGAAATTTTAATAGCTTTAAATGGACAGCACTTTGAAATGTGGCGCTAAAGTTCTTTGAGTCAATGGAGCACTGGACCTAAAGGAAAGACCTCTCATATTTCACATTGTTTTGCATTTTTTTCTCTTTATAATTAACTTGTAGTAAGCAGTCTTTTGGGTGTAGGGCTATCAAAAACAAAACCTAAGAAAAAAGGAAATTAACATCCCTAATAGATATATGGATAGATATGGATAGACATGGAGAGATATGGATGGAAGTGGATAGATACTGATAGATATGGATAGGTATGGATTGATATGGATAGATATGGATGGATGGAGGGCCAGACACAAATAAATTTGCAGGCTGGTAAAGACAGAAGGAGAGGATAGACACTGTTTTGCATTGTGCCAGACGTCTGAGCCTCCACTTCCTTTCCCATCCTCTGTCTGTCTGAGCCTCGCGGGATCCCTGACCAGATTGTGTCCCTTGTTAGGAGTCTGCTGTTTGTGTGTGCAAATCTCCCTGCAGGTGTGCGCGTTTGTGTTTTTGTGTTTAGGTGTGTGTGAGTGTTTATGTGCGTGCTGCTGTAGCTGGCTGCCTGAGGCATATTCGGACCCCTATTACCCTCGGCATGTGGAGTGGAGTGTGGGTTTTACCTTTTTAATGGACGGCTGGGGCGGGATGTGCAGACATCTCCGACTTCCCTCTTTTTCTCCTTCTGACTGTTACTCCCTCACATGAGACCTGCTTGGCAGCCCAAAATATCTACAACAGACGTCACACGCTGACACAACCATACTGAGACTCATGGGCTCTAAGGCTTAGTTGTACTCAGGCAACAAAACACACACACCATCTCTCTGATTATGTAAAACATGCAAACGTAGATCCACAGGGAACATCAGTCCCAGTTTTAGGTAAATTTGAGGCTGCTTGTAGGATCCTTTGAATGTTGCAAGTGTGTTGGGGGTTATATTTAGGGGAATCTCATGTCCTCCTACACATGTGCGTGAACATTATTGTGCCTTGCTGACATGCGTCTGCTCAACAGCACCACATATTTTATTTGTAGTCAGAATATCTTGCATTGTTGAGTAGAGATTGGAGTATTTTCCCGGTGCTACTCTGAGGTGCTGTTCCATACAGAGTCTGCAAAGTGATCATTTTTTAGAAAAATATTTACTGCATGCTCACCCTTGCAGGCTCACATTTTCCCTGAATTCCTACAGTCACTATGGTGTGGGATGAACAAAAACAAGTCTGCAACAATGATGTACTTTAATAAGAGAAATGTTTTACACAACTTTTGAGTCAGAATTAGAGCCATACTCATATCCAGGTATTACGCTGTGAAAGTGAAACAATAAATCCCTAATGGATATTGTTTCCAATTTGTTTTGATTTGGCAGATAATATCTTGTCTGTCTATGTATATACATGTATAACAAGCACTTAAGCAATCCAGCATCTGTGCATAAAGTATAATATTATTTTAAAATCAAATGCTATTAATCATCTTGCCAGGGTCTCTGTGTCCTCTTTTAAAGAGAAGATGTTACAGATAAGACAAAAACTCATTAATATGGCCTGACAAAAAGCGTTTAATTCCTCTACATCAAAAAGAGAAATTGAGACTGGTGAGTAAAACACAGTGACCCTGTAGTCATGCTTAGCCCATTGTTCAGGGAGGACCAAAGGGCAGCACTCTTGGGGCACTGTCACACATGGGTAAAATTAACATTGGTGAATATTTGCCGCCCATTTACTTTTATTCATTGTGAGCAAAGGGGAAAATAAAATGGTCACATCTGGTAGTGAAGAAAATTCTCATCTTTACATCACGTGGATTTGACTGGCAAGGTCACAACCTCAACTAATAGCAAAGAAGTATTTGTGTAAGAGACATCGATTGGTGCCGTGTCTGACCAGCCAATATTGTATTATATTACCAATGAAAAAAACAAACAGCAAAGTTTTACTGGAAGCTTTTCTACTAGAAAGGGATTTCTTAGTTAAGGTTAGGAAAAAATCAATGGTTTGGTGAAAATGAATAGATTTCTGTCAGAAAGGGTGCTCTGGGAGAAAAAACTTCTCCCATGTGCACATTGCTATGACGGTCAGCAAAAATTACAGCACATTGAGGATGTACTTTCTGCAATGAAAAAGAAAACTGAGAAAAACATGTTGAGCTGAGCCATACCATGCAGTGGAAATTCAGTGTTTATGACTGGTTGAGTGAGTTTCAGTGAGGTTCTTGGCAGCTGTCAGTCATTGTCAAGTTCGAAACAACTTGCAACACAGACTTTTGTCTTCCCTTGATTCTAGTCTTTGAACTGATTACCTAATTTCACAACACTTGAACTTAAAAAAAACTGAAATATTATTTTGAATTCATAATGAACATTTTTGACCAAAACCACCACATTTGTAATGGGTCTATCACAGTGATGTGTGGGCAAAACACAATAAGAGTTCAGAGAACATTCACTGAATTCAGTTTCTACACAGACAGTAACCATGAGATAAATGGACAGCTCCACTGCTCTGTTTTCATAAGCGTCAAGTCTGTGCAACAGCAGACAAATAGCAGCTGGTGACGCACGAACACCCACTTTGCATTAATATACTTTCCTGCAGTGCTATTATTAATGTCACTGAATTCTTCTTTGCCAGTGAGATTTGCAGCCGAACAGTATATGGAGAGTTAACATCACATTTCAGATTAGTTCAGTCCAATAAACCAGCCATTGTCGAGAAAGTCCTTTTCTTAAACACATTTTCGTTTTTTAAAGACCCTCAATCAATCACCATTAGCATACCTCTTGGCTCTTGTTCATTCAATTAATTAAATTCAATAGTCCAAGTCAGAGCCTCATGTTGCGCTATCTATTATCATTCATTAAGAATGAAAAGGTTTTAAACTTCAATATGCTGCATATTCAGCAGTACCGAGAATAAATAAATTAGGGGAGATGAAAGAAATCAAACATTTGGGAATGTGTAATTATTATTCTAACTACTTTGTTTGCCCACGCGCATATCTGCAAATTCCTCTGAGGTCCTGAGAAAGTAAAGTTCAGCAGATGGGAGAGTAAAGCCTGCAGCAGGTGCTCCCCCACCCCCCCATCCACCCACCCCTACACACACACTTCACTTTCATTAGAGCCTGAGATGCAAAAATGACAGTCACAGAAAATGGGCTCATGGAGCTCACTGTGATGGACAAAAGAATTCCTGCCAACAACAATAGCACTGATTTAACACATTGCATATTCTCTTTTGGACCGCTTCTAGGTTGCAAAAATTCTAGCTGAAAGGTTAATTGCATGTATTTATAAATGAGCAGTCAATGGTTACTTAACATTTCCTTGATGTGGAAGAAAATGAGATGAAGTTCCAGTTCCAGTAACTGTCTCGCAATCTGATTTGGAGTTTACTTTATGAGCCTGTAAAACACATCTGCTCATTCTTTATGGAGTGACTTGATTGCTGAGCCAAACCCGTGATAAACACAAAACAGCTTTCACACCCAGCCAGCCACTTATACAGTGAATCCACGAGCCCAATTCATAAATGAAAAGCCATACTATTAAAAGGTAAAAGACTGTTTAAATGCTATTATCAACCGCTTGTGTGGCAATGCTACAGACATGATTTAATTAATACAAACAGAATTAAATAAATAAACTTGATTAATAACTCTTCATCTTGTTTCAAGTGCTGTGAAGTGCATAAAGAGAGAACAGGGAAAGTTTTAATAGCACACTGCAGAAGGTTGAATGTGGTGGAGAACGAATAACAGCGGAGTGGATAGAATAAAAGACGTGTAAGTTTGGGTTAGAAGAGCTCGTGAGGCTACAGAAGTAAGTTTCTCAAACTAACTTAAAAGAATGTATTGATTCAGCATGCCTGATCTCTCCTCAGGCAGACTGTTCTGAAAGCGTAGAGGCTTTGATGGAGTAAGGCCGATCACCTTTATTTTTCAAACTTGACTTTGGAACAAAAAAAGGCCTGGCCCACAGAAATGAAGCTGCGCTCTCCCTCATCGGGAATTGAGAGGTGTGTGCAGCCGACGGCCATACTCAGCAATGCTTTAAAAGCCATCAGTGAAATCTTACTGGCAATTTGGAAGCTTGCATCTATGCAGATTTTTTATTCTTCCATCATGAATGCGTCAGACAATATATCATTTGCATTTTTATCTTTTTCATCTGTGCCCCTGAGGTCCAGCCACCATCTTAGTATCTATCCAAGCTCGCATTTTTTGTGAAGTGTCAAATGTATGATCCACAGGGCCAGGTAGCATTTCTTAAAAATTACAATATCAGCACTTATACCAGTACCCTTAAAGTGATACCTATACAAATAGAGCACTTAATTTGATCGATTTTTCATTCTGCCTCATTTGATAAACATCACGTGAATAAGAGGATTCAGCTGTTTAAAATGCAACCACTGCTCCTTCCCATCCAAATAATTTTTGTACAAATACACTCTAATGGTATTCGAATTATTAAAAAACGTATCAAAAAACTGCACAAAAAACTCAAATACACCATGCATGACTTCACCACACCACAGTCTATGTAAATTGACAAACGTGTGCAGTTACTGAAAAACCATACATTTGAGATTACATATAAAACTGGTAGACGTGAACTAGGCTTAGGCTGTATCTCTCTCTTTATATATATATATATATATATATATATATATATATATATATACATATATATATATATGTGTGTATGTTTATGTGTGTGTGTTGTGTGTGTGTGTGTGTGTGTGTGTGTGTGTGTGTGTGTGTTTACATTCAAACCTTCCTGAAATTTCTGTGGGGCATATGGTAATTCAAGTTTCAGCATAAACACACTGCATTCAAACTAAACAGAAACACAATAAATCTTACCAAGACCGCTGTGGTTGGTCTTATTACTTATCTAGTAAGTTAATCCACTTCCACAGCAGTTGGTCAAAATAAACCCTCACTTCACTGAGTTAGATATGAAAATGTGCTTTTTCCCTGTGCTGGCTGTTTTTTTTGTCAGTCTTGTCACGTTATCCCAATCACTTGCAGTGATCATGTTTGCCAACTCAGCTTCTTGATGCGCCAGTAGAGACTGGTCTCTGGTGGCACGTGATGTGCACTTTGTTCAATACATCCTCAAGCTTCTCCAATTGAGTTTAACAGAAACAGGAGTGTCTGTAAAATGCAAGGTATAGAAAATCTTACTGTCAGAACTCAAACAGTATGCTGTAATACAGTGATATAGCCCAAACCTATTGTGAGCACTTTAAAACTGAAAGGCAGCAATGAAAACACTTCCTGTTCTTAATCTATCAGAGGGATAGTGCAATGAGAAGTACATGATCCCACACTGGCTTCCCACCTGTGAAAGTCAACAGCTGTGTCGAACTGGTAGGTGGCCCCTGCGTGAACCTAGGACCCTGCAGTGGTGGGTGAGCACTTTGTCTCCTGTGCCAGCGGGAATGTCAGAGTTCTTTGTACTAAGCAAATAAATTAGTTGATACTGTAGCTTTGTTCTTGTGCGGGAGACAGAAACTAACTATAATGTGTCACGGGAGCATCCAGCTCCACTTTGTGTGCCATTTATAGTTCTTTTACACAATTGCTATGCTCCAGAACAACGTTTACAGAGAAAATCAGTTTCATATCAAATCATATCTGATCTGCTCCTGCAGCTTCTACATGGTAAACAAGGGTACAATATAACCTGTTTACATGGCTTTTGTATTCCTCTTGCAAGAGGGAAATGCCTGATGGATTCTTGGACGCAAATCTACACTAGAGCAGGTTTCTGAAAAATGTGAGCTGGAAGGTTACACTCATAGTGGTCAATATGTTCTATGTTAATAAGCATTACACAAAATCAGTAGATATGATATGCATGAAACATTTTCCACATCTCACCACAGATGGTCTGAGTTTTAATGAACACAATGTTTTGCTACAAATACAATATTACCACCACAAATGGCGACTGCCAGAGATGTTCGCCAAACCGTTGCAGCTCTAAAACTTGTGTCAACATTTTCCAAAATTGCACACTGGGCAGAGGGAAGCTCAAACAGGTTACAGAAGAGCTCTGATTCTTTTTGGTGTTCTCACCCTAACAAAAACAGTGTGTACTTCAGAACAAAAGCACTGTGCAACACTGATTTGGTGTAATACTGTCACAAGCATCTTTTTTTTGATACCATACCAATTTTTTTCCACTGTTTAAGATAATAATTTAAACTCAAGATCATCTTGTAATTACATTTAACATACAGCAACTATTTTGCACAGCTTGTCCTACAAAATGTTTTTTCTTTTGTTTTTGAACACAGTCAGGCACTACAAAAAATGCATCTTTTAGTAGCAGTTACTAAAAGGTACATTGTTGTATTTGATTTGACCAGAAGCACTGGTAGCACTATAAAGAATGGAGACCTCAGTGACACACACACGCACACAGTGTTTGGTGTCAAATTCATTTTTTCATAAGAAATCAAAGGTTGAAGCTTAAAACACTTTTAGCACTTTTATAGACTGAATCATGGTGACATTGCGCTTACAACAATCACTTCCAGGTAGACAACTGACAATTGATTTCAATGTTGAAATCCACAAACTTGTTTATTTCAGTTGACATTGTCAACTCTAACTGTTATTTTTAAATATAAATAATTAAAAATGGTGCTTCCGACCGACCTGATGCTTCCGCCATGCTTATTTTATGTACTGTTTTGCTTTGCTAACATCTTTGAAAATCCAAATCCACCAGCACACAAGCTAAGAAATATACTGCTGTGGATGGGGGCAGCAGCAAAACACTGCTTTTGTCACTGCTTTACCTTCCACACTAACTGATTGAGGCTGTGAAGTAAAATGAATGTGAATAAATGTTTTTGTTAATGAAATCCGGTGGCTTTGACATAGCGGCTTCAGTTCCCCATTGGAAAGTGCAGTCTGTTGGCAAGCTAAAGTGATGATAATATACTAAATCTAGCATACATTTAACTGATATTGTTTTTTTTGTTTAAATGTACACGATGCAGGGTTTTCCTAGCCATAAGTTATTGTAAACAAAAACAGTGATTCTGTCTATACTTTAGAAAATTATTATTGGGCTGAACAACAAAGTGCTTCCAAACACATATATCACTGTGGCAACCTTGTTCCTCACACATGAGTGACTCTTTATAGACCACTTTGTGATATGCATAACTGTTTTGCCTACAAGTATTATTTTTTCCCAACAAACATGTGTTTCAGTTACGCACTTGGAAGCAGAAACAGTGCCCACAAGTGGGAAGGCTGTGAAAGGGGTTTCTTCATATTTCTACAAATTCTGTACTTGGAATGCCTCTTGACTTTAAGGCTTTATCTGCAGTTAAAGCTCGGTACTCTCTGCAGAGAGGCCTCTGTAAGCAGCTGCTCTTCGCCTTTCACACTCTGTCACCCAAGTTTAAATGTCAAGAACACATTAGCCTGCGAAGCCCTGCATGGATGTAACAATATATACGACATCAAGATTTCACCACACAGACACAAAACATACCATGTATTTGCTTCCAGTGTTCGAATGCTATGAGGTTACTGCAGATATATTTAATATATGACACCTTGAAGTCTATTATTGGATAGGAACACACAAACATGTATACACACGCTTGTCCTCAACCTGTCATAGACCAGCCACCTGTCATACGGTCATGGCCAGAGGAGGCAGCAACGGTGCGGAACAACAAGGCAGGAGCACGATTCCTCCTCACATATACAGTATGCACCCTCATACAGCACCCCAACACAAACACTCCCTAAACCTCACAGATATCCTCTATGGCAGACACCATCTCTCACTTTGACATGGCGTCTCATAAGTCAGCTGCCAAGGCTGGAGGGGGAGGGAGAGCAGGTAGAGGGGGTGGTGAGAGGAAAACGGGGAGTCAGGTAAAGGGTAGAGGAGGCAGAGAAGGAATAGGGGAGTGGTGGAGCATGATAACCCAATTTGTTAGTGGTGGATAAATAGAGGTCTGGGGGGGGAGGAGAGACACCGAGGGAGAAAAGAAAAAAGAAGGGGAGGAGGGAAGGAGGGGGGGGGGGGGGGGGGGGGGGGGGGGGGGGGACTGGGCAGGAATAAACAACCTGAGCTAATGTAAATAATGCCAACCGTGCTTGTTGGTGAGAGGCTATATTTCAATATTGAGCATATAAAAAGGCTACAGAGAGGAATTATAACTGCCTCCCACTGTACTAAAAAGTCATAAATCACTCTACTGTTGCAACTGACCTATTTTGAAGACACAGACAAACATTTATTGGGTTGAATCTTTCTTAGTCAGCAAGGTTTCATCTGTGTGAGTTTATTCATTATATTCTGTTTCTCTCTATTAATATAACACCCTTTTATACCTGCATCTAAATTGGAACTTAAGAACAGTCAATACAGTTTTCTCAGGGGAAAAGCTGTATAGCCTATTTAACAATTTGTGCACACACTTTTGTACTCAGAGGATCAATAACGAAACAGTAAGATCCGGATAACGTCACTCACTCAGCTTTGTCACTGCGCGCTTCCCAATTAGGATCCTAAAAAACACAGCTCAGCACTTTACACTTTGTTCCTTGTTCATCAGAGTTGCTTGCCAAAAAATCTTCGCTGAGAGTACTTGTTGTGTCGAATTTGCATCAAAATAATGGCCCATGAGGGATGTACTCCTGAATTTAAAAGGACAATGAATTACCTCTAGATGATCTTCTTCACAGAATGAGGATGTATTGAGACCCTTGCTCGCTTTTTCTTTGTTTCATCTTTCACATACAAATCCAGTTTATGATAGGAAATTATAAGACATTCAAATGTGCATTCGACACAATCTCAACACCCCTGGTTCAGTTCTGACAGGGACCTTTCTTGTATGTCTTCCCCCTCTCTCTCGCAGGGGTGATACAAGTTTGAAGTTGTTGGCCCCAACCTTTATGGCTTCATATTGTTCTCCTCCCACATTCATTTTAACACCTGTTTAGTGTAAAAAGAAATAAGAAACACTCAAATTCCTGCATAGCAATTGTTTGATTTAAATGTTGCAAGAAGTGCAAAAGAATCGTCTGAGATTGCTGGCAAAACTTTCAACTTCAAAGCCATATTTTACATTTTAAATTAGGAGACAATTACAAATGAATTCACCCATAACAGTCAGATTTTAAAAGTCTTTGTCTTTTATATGCTCATAATAAAACATTAACTTTCACATTTTCTTCAAAACTGCACTGGGTTATAAGACCTTCTTTGACTCGCACTCAAAAATCTCAAAATAAAAAGTGCTCCAGGTTACCAAAGAGACCTTTTGTGTACAAATAAAATCCAGCCAAAAATTGATTGCAGTATTGCTCACTTTATCTCACATCATTTACTTTTCCAAAAGACAACAGGTGCAACAGATCTATTAATGCTCAAATGAATTATTTATATATCCGAAAAGAATCAGAGAAAATACTACTCTATACTGTATATTTAGGTCTATTGTAGAGTCAACTATTTATTATCTATCTAAGATTATGTATTTATTTGTCTTTTAATTTTTTGAAAACTATTATTTGTTTACTTTTATCCTGTTAGGGAAAACTTGCCTAGGGCCCTTTGGCCATCTAACAAAAGCTGCCTGCCGGGACAATAGCTTTTTTAAGTCAAAACAATTAATTTCTTTTAATAGTGCAAAGGTGTGAATGGCGATGAATCTCAGCCATCCACTTGTGTTTAGATCACCAAAACACATGTCAATACCAGGTACAAAAGTGCACGATGCAAGAGAAGAGAGAGAGAAGAGGAGAAACCACACACGACCATCAACTATGTGAATGCAACATTAGTTATGAACGCAGGCAAAATAACACGATGGCCCATTTAGACCAACAGCAAGTTTTTTTCCTGACTCTCTCTCTCTCTCTCTGGCTGTCTTCCTTGCACTCGGGCCCTGTCATCTGCATTGAAGGGCACAGTGAGATTCTCTGCCTCTGCTGTTTGTGCCTGATGAGCTTCTTGACAAACAAACAGCTTGTATCCTCCTTGGCTTCTCCCCTCCACTGCTGGGACTTTTAACCTCAATATTTGGAATCCTAAATGGGGGAACACTGCGTACCCTTCGTGCCACTCCCTGACAGGAAATGTTTCGGTGAGGCAAATAGTTGCACTATCTTCTACAGTGAATCCTGCTATTGTTTAACAATTGTACACAGTGCAGGGGCCAGATGCAGAAAACTCTTGATTCAATAAAAGGCACCGGCAGAAACATTCATACGCATAATTTTGGACAGTTTTTTAAAGCGGGTTGCCACAGTTTTGGATGCAGATTTGCACCTTAAACCTTAAATGTATGTACGCTAATCAATACCTGCGTCCACACCACTTATTATAACTGTCACTGAGTAGAGCAGCTAAGAAGTGTAATTTAACCAATTGTGTTGCATTAGAGCAGCTGTCATTATGCATGACCTTTCCGCATGGCTAAGGCTATTTATATTCATCACATATATCTGTAGACCATTATTGCTGTGGTATCTCAACCATCACTATTAAATGTCAGAAAGATGATCAATGGTTAATTTATAGTAGAACAGATTTAGATGCAGGACCAAGTGAAATGACCAGTAAAGCTGAGAAATTATAGCTGAAACTATATAGAAATTATGAACAAATGTATCAGTCATGAAAAAAAAAAGTTTTCTTGTTTTACTGCAAGGTTACATCTCTCACCTTATATTTCATGTCCATCTGAGCTTATCACCCACAGCTAGTATGTATTCATGAGGTGAGCACATTCTTCTTTTATGAATACCAGTTTATCTGAGGGGATACAATATGAATGATTTTATGTGCATATGCATTGCTTATAAATCTGGCCCAAGCGGCAACCTTTGGTGTCAATTTACAAGTCTGTAAAATGAAGCCAAAAACTGCAGTCCATCAAATGGCCACTTGAGGTCAGCTCCGATATAGAGTCAATCCCGATAGAATCCCCTGTCAATATGTCCAACTCTACAGTAGAAAATAAATATGTTTACACCCTGGTACAAAAAAACCAAACAATTTCAGTCTCTATAGCTAAATAGCAAAAATAAACACACAATGTGATTTTATATATGTATATATGGAGGTATTTCAATGTGTTCCTCCGCTAAGACAAAGCTAGCTACAACACTGTGATAACAGGTTGTCTGAACATCAAATACAAATGAAATTTTAATGCTAAGAATAAGCACCCAAAAGGCACCGCACCCTATAATCTGCAATTATACAATCTCAGCTACAACATTTAGCCCACCGCTATGCAAAAGGATTTGTTTGGAGCAACAAAATTACAAGCGCAGGTGCAAATTGACTTGAATGTGACGATAATGGTGTTGCTGCATAAATTTAGATGCCTGATTGCTTCTCTTTCTTATAGTGCTCTCCTGATGTGTTATCACATGAGGGAATCTACCTCGTGCTCTGAAGCAAGACAAGTAAATGAATAAATGAAATTCCGCACCATAAAAGACTGGGTTAGTCAGACATTTCTCTTAAATCTAAAACAATTCCACCCATGATACATTTGGTTTAAAAACCAAGTTATGTTAGCGGTTAAAAATGAATGCTGTTTTTCACACTGACTATACTGGGAAAAAAGCTAGAAGATGACCTTCTCACTCATCAGGAGGCAGCGGTCATAAGAGACTGAGTGGCATTTTGGCAACATACGCTAGACTTCCACCGTGAACTGAACACAAGCAAGAGTTATCGACATGTTTGTGTGTATGTCCCGATTGTGAGAGTGTTGCTGGGTGCAAGAGTGTCAGCCCTGGGGAACAAGCAACTCTGTCCTTCTGCTGCAGTTCAGACGTGGGTAGATGGAGCGCGCCGGCATGAGGTCAGAGGGCTCCCTGTGGCTTTTACCAGTCGGCACAGCGTGGAGGGTATAACTTTGTGTTGCTGTGTTCTGTTTAGAAGTACGGGTAGGGGATTACAGGGTTCAGCCAGGGGACGGAGAGAGCCACCAGGATGTGTGTGTTGTGTGTTTAGCGGGGGCCTGGTAAGAGAGTAAGTGAGAGTACAAGGTGGCTTGTGGTGGGTCGAAGGACAATGTTGCATTGGGACGTATCAGCAGAGGATTCACTTTTCAACACTTACAGGTCACTGAACAGGACCGACGGATAACACAAACACAAACACATTGACACAGAGGTACAAATGTGCCTGAGACATGCATCTGTGTTAGGGATGTCAATGGTTAACTGCCACTGTCCTGACCAAGCAGCATAACAAGCAAAGTGGAAACATTTTGCCCCCCTTCCGGTTTCCCTCCAGGTTGCCTCGGTGAGTAGATGGCTTATGGTGCCTTGATTTGGGATTGTATTTACCGTATTCATGACATAAGTCCATATGAAATACTCCCTCATGTGGTATTTATGACAGTTACTGGAAATTTTTGAAGAAGCTCTGAATTCATGAGTTGTGACGTGTTTTCTCATGTTTCAGAAATGATGCTGGCCATGGACTCTAATTTTCGGCGGTTATAAATACTAATATATTGTAATTTTAGTTTTTTAGAGTTGTTATTTGTAATTTTATATGTCTGAGGAAAATGTTGATATTCCCAACAGCCTCATCTTTTGCTCTGACACTGTGTCTTTGCATTTCCTGCATTACGTGACCCGCTCACTAGCTTGCTCAATTGTTAGCCTCAGTAGCCTTTAGACTCCGCAAGTAGCATCCATATTGCTGTTGCCGAGCAGTGATGTTCTCATGACTTAACCACTCGAACACTGAGCATGTTGTGTACACGGATTCCAGTGTTGAAACTATGAGCTCACAAGTTCCATTTGAACACAGCACTGATTTTTAGCTGTTAGGGCTGTTAGCAGTGTCAGCACAGCAAGTGGTGCTAACATAGTTTATGGTGCAAAACAGGGTTTGCTGCTGAAAATGAAGGTGCTTGCTCACTGGAGCAACCTGGAGGGAGACCCACTGCTACTGGGTGGGCACTATGTTTCAGGAGAAATGCCATCCAGTTGCTTAGATGCAAACAAGCTGCTTCCTTTAGAGCTGTAAAACCTCATAATCAGGGCGGGCAGAGGGCACTATGTTTCCTTAACACAACTAGTCCACTGTAAATAAAATAAAAATAAGAAATACTTTTTATCACCTCTCAATAAATAGCACTTTAAAATGCTGCACAAAAGCTCACCGAGTCAACTGAATTAAAAGGAACAACCTTCTGTTGGTTATCTCATCTTATTTTTAGTTTGGGTTTTTTTTGTCTTAAAAATTAAGCTGTTAAATGAATAAAACCAAGCTAAAGTGACATCCCTAACCTGTGTATATGCTGTTTGTAATGGCTGATATCAAATCATCTGTGTGCACATACATGCAAAGCAGCGAAGGGCCTTCTGTTAAAAATTATATTACTCTGTATTCCTTAAGTTAATAATGACTTTTTTTTTTTTTTTAAATCACACAAACATTATACTTTTATAAAGGTTATAGGAAAAAGAAACAGGCAGATACAGCTTCATACACAGAGGAAAACTTGATTAAATTTCTTTTTAT
Source organism: Plectropomus leopardus (assembly GCF_008729295.1). Taxonomy (NCBI): domain Eukaryota; kingdom Metazoa; phylum Chordata; class Actinopteri; order Perciformes; family Serranidae; genus Plectropomus; species Plectropomus leopardus. The sequence continues at coordinate 14,833,327 of NC_056480.1, forward strand.
AAAGAATAATAATATTATCTGGCCTACGGATGTGAAATTAATGATTTTCGCAACATTCCTCCTCACAAGAGTCGTCTTGGAAATAAAACTCTTCATCTTCCAGCTAACAATAATTTTACTTAATATATCACTGAAAAGCAACTCACTATTATGAGCTCTCACTACATCCAGGAGAAATGTACAAAAGGTTATGATTCAAATCAATGCAATCCCAGCCCCAGCTCCCAAAGCAATAATGGGGATTAATGGGGAAAAAAATAGAGAAAGGAAAAAAAAAGATGGATGAAACGGTGCTACACCTGCAAGCCACTGTGAATAGGAGTGGTCAAGCTACAGTAGGCAATCACTTAACATGAGCACATCACTGAAACCAGATCCTGCAGGGTACGAGAAAATACCCGTGTAATGTTACGGTTAAGCACCATTGTGGAATGTTCATTATGCAACGCTCCTGGCTAATATTTACATTCATAACTCAACTTGTATTTTACCATTTGAATGTGAGATGATTGAATACAGGTTTAAAAAAAAAACTAAAAAAACATTAGAGCGTGGCTCAAGATTGCACCAGAGAAAAGACTTGATGCAAGATAAAGATTTCATTCCCATCTGTCACTGGGGCAGAACCTTATCGCCTATTCCACACTTGCTTGGAGGTATTATCAAAACTAAATCATCCCATCTCTTTATAGATTGTTCTTGTGGTGTCCTGAGACCTGTATTTCTTTGTGGTTTGATACAATCACACTCAATATTTCATGGCTTCAAACTGTTACAGGGATACATTTAAGTCCCAATGGTGGCTCACATCTATGTGTTTGTCCCAGCTGAATTTTAGTGACAACACGACCTGAAGCTTTTAGCACTGTAGCAATATGGTGTTACTGCAGTGCGGAGGCTTATACCTCAGAAACTGGACTGAGTGGCGTGAATTCATATCTGTCTATCCAGGTCAAGGTGAGGGCATTTCAGAGATTCATATACATGATTCCACACAGGTATGGATGGATGCAGAGGCTGTGTGTGTGTGTGTGTGTGTGTGTGTGTGTGTGTGTGTGCGAGCGCGAGCATATGATGCCCCAATTCCCTGTAGAGACGCCACAGTCCATTTTTACTCTGACCTTTCCTGTATGCACAAGCAAACAAACAGCTGCAAACAGATGACACAGCAAACAGTCTAAAATTCATACAATACCACATTGTTATAGCACCAACAAAAGACGAGTATAGCTGTGTTCATGCTGCCAGACACCAAAAAAGCTGGAATTAACATGCTGCTGTTTTTGGCATTATTTTATCTGCTGTTTGTTGCATCTCATTCACAGTCCTGTCTGTTGAATAGCTAGAGTCGTTCCTAGATTAAATTATAATAATTTTGTGTTATTGTGTCAGTTTGGTGTTTTAATAAAGGGTTAGTTCAGATATGCCATTTGTATTTGCACAACAGTGAACTGAGAACAACATGTTGACGTGGTTTGAAAATGGTTTGAAAATCTCAAAGAAGGTCACATGATTGTCACCATTTCTGAGCACATAATGAAGTTCCTAAAAAAAATTCAAAGGTGCAAAATAATCAATTTCTCCAATTTGATGAGATAATAGGATCTAATTAATAATGCAGGCACGCTTTTTAGATCCATAATACTCCTTGGATGCCAGGGATTTCCACTGCAGGGCCATAGCCATCAGGATAGAGGCATAAGGCAGCTAATGATGGAGCAGAAAACAAGTGGCATATGATTTGCCTAGGGGATGTGAGTGGCTTCAGCGAAGAGACAAGTGGATTTCAAACGCCATTCAAAATTAAATAATAGAAGTTCTGGCACATGCAGTCTAGAGAGAAATTGTGTCTGAGGCAAAGAGCACACATCCATTGAACTAATGGCTGATGGAATCACTGCTGTACATCAACACAATTTGCCTCTATCTCCTGTAAGTGTGTTCACATAATCAATTCATTTGCCATTCTATAAAAACATAGTCATGCTTGTACATTTATGTATATTTATGTTTATATTTCAGCAAAAATATGTTCCCACAGGCAGTGTCTTATCTAACACGAGGAAGAATGAAGCACAAATGCAGGGTAGTTGGCATGCATTAAGTGACTCCATAATGGATAATAATGTAAGATAATAATAGCCAACATCCCTGAAGTATTTTGGTTTCGATTTTGTCTCATTTATTTGTTCAACTAAATGAACTGAAACAAACAGCAAGAGTGACACGTTGCTGTGGGAGACGAGTCCGACTCACAGGGTTCAGCTAAGGCAACCTGTGAAAAATGAACAGCAGCATGTATTCTGAGGAAAGTGTACTGGGTTACATTGCTTTATATGAGTGTTCCTGTTTTTGTACCCACCCCCTGTATGTGCTAGTTGGTGTGTGTGCGTAGCTGTGTGTGTGTGTGTGTGTGTGTGTTCATGGAATTTAACTTTCAAACACTTCAAGAACATGAAGAAATCCCTCTTGGCTGTTGAATTTCTACCCCCTGATTAACTAAATAAGCCTGAAGGAAAACATGTTTAAGCAGCTATATTTGGGTGAATTAAAGGAGAGATCTCCTCAGAGACAAACATTTGTACCTGGGAGTTTAATGTATTCTTTTTTTGGAAATAACAAGCTTAAAAGGAAGGACTATTATACGACTACCAGAATATACACACGCAGAGTAAACAACAACCTTGGTTGTTAGCGATAATGATGTGCCGCTCCTACCAGGTGCGAAGAATTATGTTGGTCTCCACTTTCCTCAAACTACCTTTTCCGCTTCCGTATCTCTGCAGCTGTGTACATGGGTGCCTCTGCATCTGTGTTTCAAGCGATGAAGCAAGAGAGATTCAGAGGGAAGCCACGTACAAACACGGAGAGGAGGAAATAAGAGAAGCTGTATATAAAGCAGGGTGGGAGATATCAGCCAGCCAACCAGGTGGAAACCAGCTGTGGGCGAGCTCGGGAAAACATTCAAGGAAAGTCTTACTCACGTCCCAGAAGGCAGGGCAGATTAGACAAATCACAGCGCTTGGAGAAAGCATTAGTCATATCCCAGAGTGCCCTGCTCTGGAGAGCGGCGTGGCACTGGAGAGTCAGGTATCATGGCTGAAATGATAACTCGGAGATGAATGAGTGTTTTCCATGTGCACCTGGATCACTCAGCCTGCATCCTGAGGGAAGATGAAAGGACGATTGCAGACAGCGAGACAAAATGGAGAGCAGGAAAGTGGAGGAAGCAGCTTTGCCTGCTTTGCATCCAAATTTTGTGCTATATCTTCACCAATTTATCATTTTAGGATGGTTAGAAATGAAGGGTAAGGACTAACAAGCTGTCACTGTTTCACTGTCACTGCAAAAGTAAAACAGGTAGAAAAGAACGAGAGAGTAAAAAAATAAGGTAAAGGGCAGACGGAGGAGTGCAAGAGGACTTTGATGGTTGGAGCGACAGCTGCGTCCCCGGTGAGTGTCTTTGAAGAACAAGAGGAAGCCTCAAAATAAATGCATTAATTGTAGATGTGGGGGAAAAATGAAAGAAGAGCGATGGAGATGAAGGAGAAGAGAAACAGATTGTGTTTGTTGACTCAGAACGACTCCAGCTGAGGGAGATGAAAGGCCTCGCAATTGTCACGTCAGAGGTTATAAAATCAGGAATGTTAGAGCTGGTGGATATCACCTTGGAGCGCTGACGTGTGATCAGTTATTTTCATCTGTGGTGACACTTCTGAGTCTTAACGATATACTTTTTGTTGTTTTTGTTCCTTAAGACTTTCTTTACAAGTAACTGATGAATATAGGTCCTCACAAGTTTAATCATGCACTGTGCAAATCTTCCTCTTCGAGAACTTCAAGCTCAAGCTCTATGGCATTGCATCAACAAAAGAAGCGCTGAATACATCGAAATTAGTGTGCTTCTCATTGTTCCTCAATCTATAAATCATAAAGTTTGCTCCTGTTTCAATGGATACATTTAACTTTTTCAATCTTTTATTGTAGACTTATTCCAGAGATTGTTGTCAATGTTTTACAACCCTCAATATTTCGCTGCGTGGCCTTAGTTCACCCTCAGCTGCCTGCCCGCAATAAATAAATAATAAAAATTGAGAAACTAATAGCAGAAGAGGAAAAAGGAGAAAGTGAGAGGAGGAGGCAACCAAACTTTATTGGTATTATAAGACAAGAGGTGAGGAGGAGTGAGACTATAAATGCTAACAGTCTCTTCCTAAATCACTTGGTAGTTCTTGTCAAACTTTTGAAAAGCGCCTGGATTTCTCATTAACGTCTACCGTTTTTAAAGTGCGGTCACCACTTTGGTGGCGTCAGAAGTCTTCTCTAACAACGCCACCTTGCTTTTATCTGCCTTTTCCGAGTTGGGTATCAATGATTTATCTGAGACGAGCAAACTGCACTGCACCGCTCAAAGTGGTTGAGGTTGTAGAAAAAGGGGAATAAAATAGTGGAAAAAGCTCTCAGGTGGTTCTCTATAGGGGGACTGTATTTCCCAGGTGACTTCTCAAGCAGCCTATCTATAGCCCCGGTACTACCTAACCGTATAAATATCTCCTCCTTCTACTCCTCCCCCACTCTCCTTCTTTCTTACACCCCTCCCCAGAAGACGTCCTTTCCAGTTGCTGAGTCTCTCCCCTGCACCCTGTTATTCCAGAGGCCCTACAAGTTCCTTTCCTTTTTACCATAGGCATTACCATACCTTTGATCGCACTCGCCCTACCTTCTCTCCACTTCATTACAGATGCACACATCTCCCTCTCTTTTTTCAAAATATCTTTGTCCTAGTCAGCAGTTAGGAATGTTCATTTAACAATTGCCTTAGATGGAATTATAACAGTAAAAGGAGATGGCTTTGAAATGGAAATTGCACGCATGGGAGGCCCCGGTGAGCGCTCCCACGATCTCATGGATCTCAGTGACGAACACCCGGGTTTCATTCCATCTGACATCAGAGGCATGGGCGGGCACACGGAGAACAAACATGTCGTGGAGAGAAGCAGGGATAAGAACGATAGACAGACACCCCTGTCCTTAGTTGACAAACAGCTGCATCGCCTTCCCTCTCGTCTTTTATCTGCAACGGGGCTTCGCTTTCATCCGGCACACGGTTTGATGTGATGGTATTATTTACTCGTCATTTGAGGCAGAATAAATTGTGTCTGTCATTAGCTTGATAACACCTCTGCCAGATTAGGTGACAGACAAGAAGCACTGGTGGCCTGATTGGAAGAAGACAGAACTCGGGTGGGGGTGGGGTCAGAATCAGAGACTGGGTTTATTTTGAAGGAAAGAGAAGTGGGTGAGGACCATAGAGATGGAGATGAGAGAGGAGAAGAGGGAGAAAAATGGTCCAAAAATTGTAATTACTCCAAGCACCACAGGCAAACAGCTGAATAAAGATAAGGTCACCAATGGAACACAGACAGATAGAGGTAAACCGAACTAAACATATGGATCATTGCTCTCAGTGTGGGTAGAAGTGCAGCTGCAAGGTTCACTGCAACAGCTCCAAATAAAATGTCAAAATACAGAGCCAAACCAAAAAGTGGTTTCAGATCTGATGCCCCTATCAGCAGGACATCATTTGTCAGCACTTTCTAAAACTGTTGGAAGTCATTGTTATGTGGTTAAAGGTTAAGCACAAAAACAACTTGGTTAGAGTGAGGGAAAGATTGTGGTGTGGGTTAAAATAACTAGATTAGGGAACTAGAGGTGCACCAGTCCACTTTTTTCACTTTCAAACTCCTGTATATGGATATCTGAGTCTGGATAGTGGTGCCAAACCAGAGCTCTCTTTGAATAAAATAAGCATTGCATTGAAAATTTGCATTTCATTTAAATGAACCGTAAGTTAAGGCTTCACGTACTAACAGGTGTAGAAGATAAAATTGCAATGGCAACTCCTTTAATGTTCTCAAAAACCTAAACAAATCAAGTGCACAGCGATGCGTTATCAGTTAATAGTAATTAGAATTCTAAACACGAGTTCAAAAGTAATAAGAGAATTTTATAGGGTGCAATGGCAAACTGACAACTCCTTCATGAGGTTTTCAAAGTGAATATTTGAAATAAAAGTGCAAGAGCTGTGAAGAGAAATAAATATCTACACTATCAAGAAGCCCTTTCAAATAAGTTATAAACAAGCACTTGCAGTTTATCATGCAGAGTGTTAGAATGAATCCTTATCGATAGCACTGGGACTGAATCTCACTGTTCATTTAAGGAGCCAAAAGGGATGTCTCTGAGATTTAAAAAAAAAAAGAAAAAAAGAAAGAAAGAAAAAATCAGGCCTAATTTGCTTGACCAGAGGACCGAGATGTGCTGTGGCTAACCTGGCAAAGCAGTGACCCCCTGTACAAATGGCTGTGTCCTTCCCACAGTGGGTTAAACAAACCTGTGGCCCTTTGCTGCAGTCTCTCCCTTACGACACTCTAAAAGCAGTCAATTCAAAAACAGGGAAAACCCCTAAAGAAATAATCTTTAGAAAAACAACAACAGAGGACGGTCACTGTAAAAAAGTAGCAGTGTGTTGCTTGTGGACCCTTCTGTTGGACCCTCCTCAATTCAGTGTGTTTTTAATTTGGAGTAGCCACTCTACCTCTGTGCTAAAACATAACAACAACTGACTAGTTTCTTTGTAGCCGTCCCAACATGACTACGGGACATTTTCTATATATGTTTAAACTGGAGCTGGAAAGACACAAGTAAGCCATTGTTCATTTCAGTTTTGAGGTCTTCTTCTAAGCAACACTCAGCCTGCATACCCACTTGGATCTGTGAGGACTCACTGAGCTCTTCATGTCAATATTCAGGCAAACAAGCACTCCTGGAGTAAATGCAATGAGCTTTATGTATGTTAACCAACATTTGACTATGGATTCTGATCATAAATCAGTGATGTCAATCCCATAGATGATTAGTGAATCACATCAGTATCAGAACCCCGTACTAATATTGGATAGGATTGGTCCCAACTCTTTGGGGAGCCTTTGTTATCATAAATACAGTGGGGGTTGGGGAATGATTATGGTATTAAAAAACTCTGCATTGATTGTTATAAGTCAAAAAATTGTTGACTGATAACAATCAATGAGCCCAAGAAGACATCCTCAGATAGAAATCCAAAATCCTTGTTTCAACAAATCACTGCTCCTGTTATGGAATGCAATCTCTTAGTGAGTATTTCTTTCATCAGTCCTAAAAGCGTTTTTCCTGAGATTAACTATCCAATCAAGTAAAAAAAAAAATCCCACAAGTATCGCACATAATATTACAATTTTGAAAACACTGACAAAGTTGAACAATTTGTTAGTATGCAAAAAAACTACAGCTCCCATGAAGTGCAGCAGCAGCCATTCTTTCTTTCTTTCATACCCAAGATATCATGACACTTTCCTCTTTGTCAACCTTTTTGTGTCAAAAAATATCCTTACAATTATCACAATTGATTAATTATAAGTGAGCAATAATTAATTAATCAATAAATTATTTGATTACAAGTTGCTCATGTTGAAAGGTGACTTATGGGAATATAAATGAGAATAGTTGGTGTGTGCGTACATGTGTGTGTGCCCCCTTCCTCATTCATTTTCCTGTAATTAGTGCATGCTCGTTAATTAAGCCACAAGGCACTCAATTATATTTCTCCTTTTAGAGCTGACCTAAACCTGAGGGAAAACATGTTGAGCCGTCTAAGAAACAATGGCCTGGCTGATCTTTGAGTAATTATCAATTACCATGCTAATTCATCACTCACTGTCAATCCCCTCACAAAAGCCTCACTCAACCCAACAAATGCGCATGACCTCACTGACGAATTACATGTCAAAGTTAAAAAACAAAAAAGAAACGCAACTGTCCTTTAAGTGAAAACACACTGTTAAAGACTTTGCTCCTTCAAAGGGTGGGCAACTCAAATGCTTGGCCTTCTGAAGCTTGTGCTTTGCAGTTAAATCAAGGATGAAGGATAAAAAAAAAGGTACTGGAGTGCAAGATGAGGAGTTTTGTTTTTGTAGTTTTCAAGGGCAGCTAAGGTGCAATGTGTTATTAAAGTTTTAGTTTGCAGAAAACCTTGTGGTGTGCCAAACTGTCTCTTGTAAAACCAGAAAAAGGACATTTGTGTGTGCGTGCATGTTTTCATTAGTCTGGCTGATGCACCGGCAACCAAAGATTAACGAAAGGATCTGAAGATGGAAGGAGACAAAGCAGGAGGAGAGCCGGATGGGGCGAGTCCTTAGACTTGTTCATAATTAAGGTAAAGTCTTTGTTCTGCATCCTGTCTCCCAGGGAGAGAGCAACACATTCAGGAGCCCTTCTCTTAGCGACACCACCTTCTGATTAATTGGCCCCTGAATGCACAGCTTTAAATCACAAAGTCCTAGACACACACCCACTCACATGCAAATGCCGGCATCCATGGCTTCACAAGCGCACACACTGTACGAGTAGTAGGTCAAAGCCCCTATCCACAATGCATTAAATCACAAAGTTAGGCCAAAACACCTACTGATCTTTCCCCATGACAGCACTGAGGCGCCAGTGACCTTGTGTATCAACATCAGTTGGTGAGATGAATCTAGATCATCTAAACACATACACACGCTTCTTTCTGGCCTTTTGAAAATGAAAATTTTACAGATATTCCTTCTGGACAGCTTTCATTTGGTTTTATACCATGGACTAGATTAATACTTGATTCTGATTGGCTGCAGGATGTCTGTTAAAACATGATAATGGACACCCACCAAGTAGTTACTGTAAAACTGTCTGTTTGTTGTTCTAAACTGATGCACTGGCTTCATTACAGTATCGGCCTGTATCTAATATGAATAACCATACCAACAGGGACGCAGGCAAAGCCTCAGTTTATAATCCATTTTCAACACTAACTGTAGTCCTTCAGTACCTCATCCTTTGAACACAAACACACAAACTGAAGAACAACACTGCCCCTTTGAACATCCTAATAGTTTGTATCATATCATCAGTTATCTCATCATATTCGCCATTCAACTCGTTACTTTAGGATGCAATCAACAGTAACGTATTATTTGTTCATAAATATCTTGAAAGGGATTTGGGGACAATGACATGGCTGGATAGCTAGCTGGTCTTGTGGTCAAATATACTGTTAAATTATATTTACCGTTTTTCAACCGTACGCTGTGTTATTGACTTAGAATATTTCTGGCTCAGCTAAGCCAAAGACAAATTAAAAAATCTTAAAATAGCGAACAAATGGTTTCCCTCACATTGCCTTACTCTGCCTCTCATTGGCTTCCTCTGACATTTTTACCCTAACCGATCCCACTCCTCTTGCCTAAACTTTACTAATCCAACTAACAAAGGCAACGAGTACTACCTACTCATAAGTGGGTCATTCCTTCCCTGTCCTTGGATTTGCACATTTGCGAGCCAGAGGGATCTATGAGCTGAGCTGACTAGAAATATCTCCTATTGTCAAGTGGTATCTAAGGTTTTTCCTATTTGCTGAAGAAGTGAACAGCGATTTCATTGCATAGGAACCTTATGCCAGTGGAGAAACTTTTTGATTGCAAAACACATCTAAATATAAATAAATGGTCTTAATGTTGTGTTTCTTTGGCAAGTAACCATGCTACATTGTAAAAATACACTACTAGTTTTAAAGACCGCGTAAAGTGGTAATTAAAATGTGTTCTGAGTGAAAGATGTGTTATCAAACACCTGACCCAATTTGACGGACCAAAAAAATCGCCAAGTATGTAAAAGGTCTCAAAATCATGAAAAAATGCACAGTATTTTCTGGTCTGAAACGCTGGGGGCGTGTCCCCTCAAAGAGGAAGAAATAAAAGCTGTGTATTTATCTAGTTCTTTTCAATTGTTCCAACCAGAAAAACAAACATACAAGAGCAACTGAAATTAAATCCCCTTAACTTTTTCCCATTTTGAACACACACATGAATTGTCTTACTTATTGTTCAAGGGCAAGGTACATATCTCAGCCACAACCTCTGTGAGATCAACTTCTCAGATCTATTCTAAGACAACAGGAAACTCTTGAGAGTCCTCATCTATTGACCTCTCACATGCTAGCAGCATACAACATGGCTCGTGGTGCTGCTCGCCTAAAGAAGCTTTCATCTAATGCACTCTATCATTTGTTTTCCCGCACTCTCTTCTTCAGCCCTGTCCTCTCCACCTGCTTATGTATTGATATAGGTATTGCCCATGAAATATCAGGTCCTGTCTTCAAGTAATTGATTGTTTTCAGTCTGATAATACATAAATGTAGAGACTTGCGCTTGTCAGTTGTGCTCTAAAATAAATGCAGCCATAGATTTCCAATTAAAGGTGGCTGGCAGGGCTATTAGTTAGCTCTAAAGGTAGCTGTCAGGGAGCGGAATAAGCAGGGGTCTATAACCACCATGATAAGGCGGCTGTGAGAGGTGTATTTATCCAGCTCTGGACACGCAATCTTACTTCCAACAGCAGAGACATAAGGAGCTCTGTATAGAGTGTTAGGGTTGGGCAATATCATGATAAATATAAAACAATAGAGATCTGTCCACAGTAGACATATTATAGTTTCCACAGAGGAAGCTGTACATTTAATTCAGTATGTATAGTTAAATTAGGCCAATGCAGGTGATGCTGCAAATCAATGAGCAAGTCTGCTTTATGGCAATAGTGGATTAACAGGATTTTTGCATCGATGTGATGACAAGCAACAATGTATGAGTTATATTATATACTGATTTAGCATATACTTATCACATATGATGCAAAACCCCCTCAGATGGACAGTGAGATAGGCTTGGGCAGTATCACGGTATTATGGTATACCAAGGTCATTAGAAATGATCCTCTTTCTATTAAACACAATATATATATGTAATGCACAGCACACACCAACAGACCTCAGTCTCCAGTCTCTACTGGTGGAACAGGCAGCTGACCTGAAAGACAGCGCGACACCTAGTGTTGGAGGGATAAGTTATAGGACTGTAAACAGCCGGCAATCAGCATTAGGGTGTTTTTTTTTTTTCTTTTTTTTTTTTTTACATCTGACTTGGTGAATTAAGGATTTATTTTGGTTGACTTACTAACTAGATTACTAGCAAAAGTAATAAAGATGGTTTAGTAAATGAAGTGTGTTTTATGATGAGTTAATGAGGTAATAAAAGCTCTCGTGGGGGATTTATACTATCATATACTCTATACCCTGGTAGAACTTCAGAAATATTACATACTGCCCAAGCCTACAGTGAGATGTGGTTAAGATTATTTTTTTGTGAAAGAAAACCCAAGGGAGGGTGTAAAATGTTACTGGAACCAACTTGCACTGTATAATTGAAAGTATAAGTGTTACAAAAAAGACAAACATGCAGGCCTTCATGAGCTGAGAGGGAGGAGGGGATGATGGAAAGTGTGACACCTGGGAAAGACAGCCGCCAAGCAGCAGACAGCAGCTAACCACATTTAAAAACAAATCAAAGTGAGCATTTTTTAACGACCGGTGGGGGCAATTCTAGATGTGTTTGTAGTGACCTAACCAGTCATTTTGATCCAAAAAAAGGTATTTTCCTAACCCTGACAAAGTGGATTTTGTGCCTAGACCTAACCACACATTAACCAGAGCTTGTCACAACTTAAAGTTTAAAATGAAAACAAAAAGAAACGTATAGTTTCATCTGCTACATATGAAACATACAAATGTAACTTATCTGTGGTTTGCAGGAACACCATGATTTATTCCAACATTTTGGTTGGTACCTAATCCTTTTCCTTTTAATATTATTCTAAATTCCAATTAACTTTAACATTTCATAGACTAAAAGATCATTGAAAATGCTTTTCAGATATAGCAATAACAAATATTTGATGCACCCTGATCTGTATGGCAAGCAAATATCTTTTAATAAACTATTCACTCTACAGTTACCATCATGCATTTTTATCTTCAAGTAGAGCCCAGAATCTAGTAGTCCATCTGCTTCAAGGGTTGACATTTGAGCTATGTGCCCTGAAATGCCCTCTCTGTGCATCGCTTTTGCACTGAGAAGTTATTTGCATTTTTTTTGGCGTGTTAGCTTGAATACATTTTCTCACTCTCCTGTGACCTCTCACATCAAAATGACATTTTTACCCCCAGGACTGCTACAGCTAACTGTGTGTTTTTGGGGTCACTGCACTATTTTTGGTAAACTGCCAGAAAATCAAGTCTTTCTGAGAAACTACAAGAAGCATATTGAACTTTAACAATGAGTGAATTTGAAGTCACATACTTTGTTCATTTTAACACGAGGTTGAGGAGAAACGGAGAATAAGGCTCAGTCTGGATGGTGGGGACAAAATGTGCCAGATCACTTACATACTGACTATACACTCTGTCACGTAATAAAGATGATCTAATGACTGAAATTGGCTGGAAATGATTGTGAAGTGAGGACTTGTAAGAGACAGAGAAAGTGTGTAAGTGAGCAAATGAGTGAGGGCAAGAGTAGAGGAGAGCAGGGAGATAGCCACAGAAAATCTGAAAGAAAGGAGAATGTCAGAAAGAATGACACAGAGAAAAGTATGTCTATTGGGAGAATGAGTGTCCCTTATCACTCAGTCCCGTGGGGTTGGCTGTCACCCCCATTTCTGGATAACAAGGCACTTCCAGCTTCATTTCAGCCATTCCTCAAAAAAAAAAAGCCTGCCTTGCGGTGGCAGGTAAATCCATACAGCCTTAGACACACACTCACAGGGTTACATGTAGCCTTATTGCTCTCACATGATCCTACAGCATGAACGGGTTTACACACAGATATCTCGTAGCCCTTTTTCCAGAAGCTTCTAAATACGTCTCTCTGTCTGCAGGCTGTGTTGGCATATTCATCTGAATCCTTATCACACACAAACACCAGAGATCTCATCTTGCTTATTTGATTCTCAAATCAAACCGATGTCTCAAGAAGTGCCTCAGGTCAGCGCTGAAAAGAGACAGCAGCTGTTCAAAAATTCCATAAAATGTATGCATACTAACAAACCCACATCAAGTCATGTGAGGTCTTTCTCAATCAGCGAGGACATGATCTGAGAAGGGGGGGAGGGGCTGGCGTAACAAAAAAACAAGACAAATTTACTTCCAACCTCACAAACAAAGTGTCACTCAGCTCTTGAGTACAGCTCCTTCATCAGGCTTACATTTTATGGAGACTGCTGTTGTCACGGAAACGATAAGTTTGAAGCATTAACCCATTCCATCAAGCAGCACTATAGCCTCCTAGCTGCCCCCCCCTCCCTCTCGCTCTCTCACACACACTAAAAACTAATCACCACTTTCTTCACAAATCCCTCCTCATAGATCTCTCACAGCTCTCTGGGGACTCTCCACAGCGTATTAATCAACGTAATTGAAATAGTTGATTACATCACTTCACGCCTCATCCCGGTTTAAGGGACTGTGTGTGCAGCGAGCATTAAAGACGTAGTAAAAGAACTCAGAGATGCTGGAGTGTATGTGCATATCTATGGCTAAAACGCATTAGTGCAGATGCCATAAAAAGTACACTAGACATAATAACTACAACTGTCTCAACTATAGAGCCATTACTCACACTCCTCCTCAAGGAAAGAGCAAGGATATTAATACTTTGACACACGCTTATATTACGAAAGAAATCCCCAGTAGCAAAGTCGGTATAGTGCTGGTGGGTGAAGTCACAAGGTCATGGTCCATTATCGAGCATCGGCAAAAATTGACTTTTTAAACAGCACAAATACAGTTATGAATTCCTTATGCTTTAAATATTATGTAGAGTCTGAACTAGGAAATGCATGTAGATATTTTCTCCACAGCAGTGATACTCTGCATTTAATTTCATCCTTGAGGAGTTTATATAAGATAACAAGAATTCATTTAGGTGCAAAACTGACCTGTTTAAGATGCTGCTGACCAATGTAATGCTTTTTTAATATTTGTGAGTCATTTGGGTGCAAATGCAGACAGAATCACAGTGTTTGTTTACAATAACTTCTGGATAGAAAACCCCAGAGTCACGTACTTGCACTAAGCAAACATAACATCAAGTGGTTATCCCGAAGCCACCAAACTATACTGTCATTTTACTTTGCAGAACAGTAGAGTTGCTAGTCTACTGTTGCTTCCATCAGTTACTGTGTCAGGTTAAGTTCAATCAAACAATTATTGATTTTTTTAGGTGGTTCTTTTAGGTGACTAGAATATGTTTTGCTGTGGCCCTTGTCCACATTTGTAGGTGGGGAGGTAAGCGCTGTCATAAAAATGGCAAATTCTTTACAAAAGAAAATGCCACAAAACCAGCAACACATTGTGTGTGTGTGATTAAGCTTTTACTGATAAAAAAGCCAAACATAATTTGGTTATTTGTGCTCAAGAGGTGACACCTTACTATATTTTAGCTCTGGAGGAGCTCACTGAAACCATTAAAACCACAGATGATTTGCTAGCTGTATGTGGCTCTTGCAGAGCATAATCATGACGATATCAAGAAGGTCGTGTGAAGTGGAATCAGCGGATCAATAGGGTGACTTCATTTCATTGGCGCACGTCGCTGCCAGGTTAATAGATGTGGAGAATCAACTTCGACTGACTGTGTGTCAGCAATGTCAACATTGTGCCTGAAGAGGGGGCACCCAGTGGCTAAGTAGGTAGAGCGGGCGCCCCATGTACAGAAGCTATGTCCTTATCATAGCAGCTGCGGGTTTAATTCCAGCCTCGGCCCTTTGCTGTTTATTATCCCCTCTTTCTCCCTCTTTCACGCCTAAGCTGTCCTATCAAAAAAGCAAAAAGCCCTTAAAGAATCTTGTAAAAAACAAAACAACAACAACAAAAAAAAAAAACAATGTGCATGAGAGTCCCGCAACACCGAGTCTGGGCCTTTTTACAAGTTGTTTTATTCGTTGTAGCTCCTTACAACAATTCACTGAAACAACAAAGCAGGCATACCAGGCAGGTTTTCATTTCCTGTAGCAAAGGGGATTTTGAAAACAGTCATAGTCAGATAGCGTAAAAGGGTGAGAATGGCAGGTTAAATAGCCAGCAAACGGAAGGTTTAAAGCCACAGTCTCCATCCAGTAGGTCAGACTAGATTCACAGTAACATCCTGTGAAGGCTACACAGACGCGCACAGACATGCACACACTGCCGGACACACATGCAGTTTTGCTGCGAGAGTTCTTTTTTACATGTATTTGCATGGTTGCATGCATGGCTGTAGACCAACAGCTGGACTAAAGATGGACAGCGCATCTCTGCTTCCTTTTCACTGAACAAATATGAGGCCAAAATACCTCTGACACGGCTGCTGCAAACTTTGGAGCCAGAGTCTGCACAGTAGCGATGGCTGCAGTATCAGGTTCTTGCCCATATACCAGCCTGACCAATCGTGAACGATTCCATTGATCGCGACCACACAAACTGACACACACAGCTGTCAATCATGGCGTCAATTCCCCTTTTTACAGCATCAAATAACTAATTATAACAAAACTAATAAGAAGCACATGAACACTTCAACAAACACCAGGTGATAAGTACTACCTGAAATGATAGGAACCATCTTTAGGTAGGATATATTTGACATGTACTTAAAATATTTAGTTTGGCCCATGTCCCATCCAGTAACACGAAGGGGGCAGGGCTAATGATCTATTCTGCAGGCAGCCATTAGGAGGCGATCAAGATGTTTTGGGGATGTGCCATACTATCCACCTTTGAATACGTTAAATGATCTGGTTTGGTTTCATAATGGATCAAATTTAACGCTTACATAAATGTGATGTAACTGATGCAGAAACATAAACAGGTGAATTAAAACATTTCGACTGTGCCTGAATGAAAACATTGTATATTATTATGTGATGACTTAAATAAAATGATGGCAGATGGCATATTATGTGTCAAGCAGCAGGCGAGCCCTGACAACCACAATCAACATGACGAGCAACAAGGGTAAATACTGTACTTTGATTTTACACTTTCACAAAACGCTGACGTACAAATGGCATAATGAAGTATTCAATGAACAGTACCATTTCCACCATTAGATATTAATCATTAGGGTACAACATTTAGTTTATGCAAAAAAGAACTAACAATATAAGAAACACCATTTCATGAATAAATAAAAACCTGACATATCAAAAATGCTTTATTCAGGTATATCAGATTTTAAAAGCTTGTTTATATACTATAAATGCACTCTTAACTGTGTGTTTATAACACTAAAAAAGAGCAAAAAAAAGGCAATCTCTCTTGTCAGGGTGAAAGTACAGTATTTCTTCACTTTCCTTCTTCCTTTTTCCCTCCCAATTCATTTTTCTCTTATCGATTTCTGCCTTTATACAATTTTTCAGAAGCCCACAACCACTCAGCCATAACCTTTTGGCCTGTAATGTCTCTATGCCTCACAAGTAGTAAGATAATTGCTCTTTTTTATTCTTACATCGTGCCAACACAAGGGTATAACCAGGATTTTTTTAAGCATTTTGGATAATCCTAGAAAGACATACTTATACAAACAAATTCCTATGATCCTCAAGAAGAACTACGAGGGAAAGATACATATTGTACAGATATGAAGTAGTTTTAAGCAGAAAATGTCGGCAATTGTTTAAATGCCATTGTGACAGTTGTTATTTAGGCACGCGTTGCATGTCATGCAGCAAACTTTATATTCACAGTAGCTGGCAAAGATCATGAGGCACAGAAAAGAAAAACAGTATGTGCTATAGAATATAGAAGTCAAAAATGTTTCCCTCAGGCTTTTGCATGCTCAAAATGCACTAGTTGTATGACACATCATCATATTGTGAATCAATACTTTGCTCTTGATTTATAACAAGCAAGCAACCAAAAAGTAGTTCTAGCCACAAAATTGATTGCACTCTCTTAATAGCTGGAAGGTTTTCACTGTAAAGTTGCTGCAGAAAGTGTTTGCCAACAAAGCGCAGCAAAGGTTATCTGCTCAAAAATCAGTGATGTGCTTATCCGTTAGCAGTACAATGCATAAAACTACATTAAAATGGGAATATGTATAGATGAGAGGATAATGGAGTCCAAAGCAAATGTGCGTACAATAAGTTCAAAGCGTACACTGCTCCAATGGTCAAATTGAGCCAAAAACTGAGTTGAAAATTCAGGAGACAGCTTGCCCTCTATCTGCAGGTGACAGAGCTTTGATATATTATTACACTCCTTCTAGCAACCAATAAAGGTCAAAGCCAGAGCCCTGATAATTTTCCTGAAATTGTAAATAATCTCGCTAGACAGAGGTGCCAGGAGAAGAACAAAACAAGAACTGAGTAGAGAGTTATAGTTGTTTTTTTTTTTTTTTTAGCAATTAAAGGGATTAGAAGAGACAGGACATGATTCAGAGGGGAGATGGTGACATGAGGTGCTTTTTGAGGAGATGGATTTTAAGCAGAAACAGGACAATGGCTGATGACTTTGCTGTTGTGAGTGGACTGAGAAGTGTCACTGAAAACTGAAACTAAGAATACAATGACATTATGTTTGAAATTCAGGCTTTGGTTTAGCAGGGAATGCTTGACAATATTACTAAACTTAGTGGGAATGTACAGGTAGTTGCCTGAAAGAAATAAAGGTGTTTTTAATTTATTTAGACCATTTTTTTTTATGAAGAATGGTTGGAAGTTTGGGAAAATACCCTTATTCAGTTTCTTTGTGAAATTTAGATGAGAAGATTGATACCATTTGCATATCTGGCCATGCAAAATGAAGCTGGTACCAGCAGACAGTTAGCTTTGCTAAGCACCGAGACTGGAAACGAGAGGACAGGGCTAAATTGGCTTTGTCAGAATATGGCTACTATCACTAATTGTCTTATTATGTCACAGTGTTTGATTAAAAAAAATAATTTGTGGCATTACAGGGGATTAACTGTAGGACTTTGCCCAAAATGCCCCCTTTAACATTTCATTCCATTGCAGCCCAATTGGCAGATGAAAATGTTGACATTACAGATTTAAGCAAAAAACAATAATGTTAACTTAATACGTTTTATATGAATCACTTCTACGTTTCTAAAGCGATGTAGTTCTGATTACTTGTATATTAGCTGACTTTGTTATCAGGAGGAGAGGGGGATGGTGGAATGTGGGACAATTTGGTAAGACAGCTGCTAACAAACAACAAAACCGGTTGTTTTTCAGAAAGACATCAGCTTCATTTCCAGCTGTGATTGTGGCTCCAAAACACTTTTTTCCCCCCCAAACCTTAACCAAAAGGTTTTAGTGCCGAAGTAAAACCACATGTTAACCACAGCAATGCCAAAAACATAAAGAAACATTAAGTTTAAAGATATCAGCTTTATAATACTATATAAATGTTACATATCCATGATTTGAATGAATGTTCAATGCCTTCATGTGTTCCGGTGATTAAGTTGCCCATCGAGTCTTAAGGTATTAAGACTTAGTCTTAAGGTATTGACAATGATTAAAATTGTACTGATTTGGGCAATTTTGTAGCATCAGTGTCATGTATTGCTGATGCTTTACTAATGTCCTTTACCAAATTAGTTATAGCAATGACCTGGTTTATAAGGAATCCTGGTTTATGATTAAATATTTATTCATCATTAAAACTCATATTTGAATCTAAAACCTTGAACAGAATTGGTGTACAAAGCTCTCCATCTACTAAAGACAATTTCTACATCTTTTTTATCATCTATCAGTGTAATTGCTGTTGATAATATCTTGTATAATCAACCATAATTGAATTTTTTTTGAGAAACTGTACATGTAATTACATGTCAGACAGTTTTTTTGATGAGGAATTTGCATGTTTCAGAAAACACAGTTATTACATTCGAATATTTGCGACACCATTGAAATTGTATAGTTCCTTTGTGGCTGCTTTAATTAGTACATTATGAATCACAAAACATTCATTATTACGGTAGACTATGCTTAGTTTGCTTTTGGCCTCCTCAGAGACAAAAGAGAAACAATTGATGATGTTTATTTTATGTGGATATGAAATGTTTATTCTGTGTCAAACAGGAGGTTCATCATTAAGTTTGCTGCTTATGCTCAGTGAGTGACAGAAATGATAAGACATGCATCAGGTTTGCATGTGGTTTTAGCATGACTGGTTCAAAGGATTCATAAGTCTGGGACTCTGGGGATGCATTTCCTAGATGTGCAGCATATGTTACCTTGGAGATCTACCCGACAAGTCTTCCAATCTAAATCACAAAGCAGTTAATTTACAACCGCCTTGGAAAATCTACCCATATGAGCATTTTTTGATCTAACATTCCTATCTGCAGGAAGACCTTTTTTGTGGGTACATTCCAAAATTGATATGGCAGTTAAAATAGCATCCATATAACTGTTTCCTAATCTGTCACCTTAATGGTTATGAATTGCTTTCGCCAAATGAAACAAACTGATTAATATTTGGAATGGTAGTCACAACTACAAAACCTCCATAGGAAAGAAAAACAAAAACATAACAGACAGAGTAATGATTGGCTTTGTTTGCACTTCCAACTGTCCTGTCAACACTTTTTAGAAGTGTCTTTTATAATCGTGGTTTGGGAAAATGCATTTTGGGCCACAGGGGGAAAATTGAAAGCAAGACTTGCGACTTGTGCCAGTGACCCTATGAGGCTGTATTAAACGTGGTCACAATGACTATGTTACCATGCTGAGGTAGGAAATAATATATACTATGCTTACCTTAGTTAAGTGTCTTAGCATGCTTACATTTGCTAACTCCTATAGCATGTACAGCACAGGGTTTAGGAACAGGCTGGGGTCATACTGACCTGCCGCTGTCATCGAGGCTGCCTCTCTCAGGGCTCCTGACGAGCTTGGATTAACATCAAGTGCGAAGGTTGATAAGATCTAGTTAAAGGCCGTTGTCTCCCTGCTGTCCTTTGTCTGTAGTGCATCCCAAACATCCCAAAGGCTTTTCACTGCTTCTCTTGGAAATAAAAGGAAGCGAGTAAGAGAAATGGGCAAAGGACTTTGGACAACCGCAAGTTATTCGGGATAGTTAAAAAAAAAAAAAAACTACATCCATCCTTGTCACTCTTGTTGCTATTTATGAGATCCTTTTGGATTTTACTCTTGTATTTAGATACGCCCCTTCCACTGAATGGAGAGGTGACGAAAAAAAAGCGAGAGCAGAATTTAATTTGAGCAAAAAAAAAATAAATAAAATAAATGATGAATCAACAACATGTCATTTAGAGGAGAGTGGATATTCTGCACGCATCTTTCAGTCGACAATTTGTTGTGGACAGCTTTGTCTTTTTTTGACACTGCAGCATTATGTATAATGCATGTCCACTGAGATATAGACATATTCTGCAGGCATTATGCCTTTGGCTACGTTCATTATTTTTGTGTGTATATGAATGTGTGTCTCTGGGCAAGTGTTTGTGGGAAAAGGTGGGAGGGTGGATGGTGTTCATGTTGCTAAAGATTCTTGCAGTCAACAAGCCAAAACACATGGATGCACACAAAAAACAACAACTTCTCAAAGGTTCTAATTACATGACAAATGAGCGCCATTTCCCAAAGTCACAGCACGGACTCAGTGTCTGACTTTCATAGCTCCATTCATCTTGGGGAGGCAGTGCAGGGTTTGTTTCAGACGATGTTTATGCAAAGTATTCACTGCCTATTATTCACATTGTGCTGGAGAAATCGTACGACAGTTTAACACTGCACGCTATTTTTCTTTTTTCCTCAAGTAGCTGTTGAATGCAGCTCAGATATAAAGAATTACTGAGAACTAGCAGAGAGAACAATAACAGAGGACGCCTTCGACTCTTAACTTTATAGACCACAGTTTCCCAACCAGATGGCACCGTGAATGTGTAAAGAGACCTGGATACAGTGATGGAGGCTCAGTGCTCAGTAGTGAATAAAGCCAATAATGCTCAATTTCCACAGTATGAAATTACCGTGGGACCCACAGAGCAAGCACGCTAGAAACTTACAGCAATGGAGCAATATTAAGCAAGGCCAAGGGGCTGACTTCCAGCTTAGCCCTCTGCTTATTTGTATGATATATGTTGTAGGATTCAATTGACCGGCTCTTCTAGACTTTCGATATGTTATTTGACCAAATGGATCAAATCGCTTCAATTACTGTATCCACTAACTTAAGGACGTCTCTTTCTCAATGTAACTGGAAAGAAGTCTGTTAGGGCCCCATGGCATCGAGTGACAGCCTCGGTCATTATCAGATACTCTTTGCAACTTTGGATCGAAAAGTGTCCAGCAACATATAAAGCAGCTTATTCAGACCATCAAGGAAAAGTGAGAAATACAGTCCCTTCATATATTTTATGCCCAAAAAATGATTAACATAGTTAAATAAAAGTATAAGTTTGAAATGGTTTATGAATGGTTGAAAAAGTTTGCTAAAAGTAATGGATATCTGGTGGAAATAGTTAGCTAAGAGTAAATGGTTGAAATAGTAATGGATATATGGTGGGGGGTGTTAGCTTAATGTAATAGTTAAAATACTTCATGAAAGGTATAAATGGTTAAAGGAAACTGAATAAATGGTTAAAATACTTAGCTGAAAGTATAAATGGTTGAAATACTTGGCTTAAAGTCATGGATATGTGGTGGAAATAGTTGGAGGCCAAATAATGGCTGAAAGGTATAAAATGGTTGAATTATAGAAAAGTCATGGATAAATGGTGGAAATAGTTTGCTAAAAGTATAAAAGGTTGAAATAGTTGAGCGAAAAAAGTTGAAATTGTCAGTGAAAGGTGTAAATAGTTGAAATACTTTGCAAAACGTAATGAATAAATGGTTGATATAGTTAGCTAAAAGTAGAAATAGTACTAATTATGATTAAAAAAAACAGTTAAAATGTCTGCCACTCTCTATGACAACAGTATGATTCTAAACCTATATATCCAATACAGCTTAACTGTAAGAAAAAAAAGGCTACAAATATCCACTTGTAAATAAGGAGGGTGTTGATGAATGAGTGCTGAGTCCATATGACCGGGCTTTGTGGGCACATCAGATAAAACAGGTTGGGGAACACTGCTAGAGAAGCAATTATTCTTGCTGCAAAATTTTTTTGTCACAAAAGCAGCTATTTCTTTCATTATATACTCAAAAAATCCTTTTGTAACCTCTTTCTGTGGTACTATTTTTTTCTGAAACCTTCACCTCTAGACCTCTGTCAAAATAACCAACAAAGAAACATTTTCCTGAACATGTTTTGTTTCATAACGGCATGAGCAATCAAAACCTGAAGTGTCTTAACTATAAATGATTGCTTGCACAAACAAGATGATTTGAGAATAGCAACAGTGGTATTTAAGCAGGTGTGGGGAATAAAAACAATCTAATTAGGGCAGGACACTGGGAGATTGATGTGGAGGCACTACAGAGATTCAGCCACCTGTTTGTTTCCTCGCCATTTTCCATCGCCAGTCCTTCTCAGCATCCACTCTGCAATCACAGGCAAGGTTAAGAGATTCAACTCTAATGAAAATCAGGGAGCTGACATCACGTCAAGCTGTATTTTATCATGCTGTGTCGTATTCCATCATATCAGCACAAAATCAACTGTCGTTTGACCTCTCTGGCATTGCTACAGCAGGATTTTGGCAGATGAGTTGCAGAAAAACAAAAAACTAGAGAAAAAAGTAACTGAATCGAGTGGATTATTATAGAAAAAAAACAGAAGCTTGATTGTTGATGACTGAAACTTAATGCCAATGCAAGAGGCAATAATTGTCAAAAGTACTGAAGTAACAGGCTATTAGCTTGCAAGTGGAAAAAGTTGAAATGATAAACAATCAAATTGAAAATATCAATTTTAAGCAGCCTAGCCTAACCTTAAGGCAGAAGGCTGATATATTGTTATGGATGAAAATGTCACCAATACTAACGTCCTCACAGGTGACAGTGCACTGGCTAACGTTTGAGGGGATGGGGGAGCCCATAACGCAGATGGTGAAAATTAAACTGTCACTCACTTAAAACCCTGCGATTCATAGTTACACATTTTATGAATAACAATGATAGATTGCTGCAGGAGCATGCCAGGAGATTTGATGGCTCCTGAGTAATGAGAGTGTGAGAAGAATCTGTTGATGCAGCGTCATAAATTTTAAGCACAGCAAAATCTTCCTTCAGCTTGTGGCGTTTTACATCTCAGATCATGGTAAAATCATGATGCAATAACCTTCTCATGATTAAGACGATGTAATTGGGTTGAGGGTACATGGCTTTTAAAAAAACATAAAAAAGGGTAATTGATGCACACAGATAATATACTGAGTGCCAGTTGATTTGTACCGTGTTAAGAGATTGGAGGTCATTTGTAAAAGCGTCTTTCTGAAACTAAGGAGCAGCAGGCTTGAGTTGTCGCCTCAATTATACACGACCTTGAGGGCAGCCCTTACATGCACATGTTTCATTGTTAAAGGAAAGGACAGACAGAGAGACAAATTATTGTTGTATGATTCCATGTAGGTCATGATGCTGACAGTTTCTGCAAGTCTCAATGTGCATATTTATCAATGAAAACAGAAATCTGCTCATCCATCTAAATCTGCTCATCCTATGCAGTGTCCAGAGATGCAGACAATCCGAAAGGAAGTTTGACATTTTGGGGAATGTACTTATTTACTGTCTGGCAGACTGCCAAATGAAAAGACTGATACCACTGTCATTCCAGTTTATTAAATATAAAGCTACAGCCAGCAGCTGGTTAGCTTAATTTAGCACACAGACAGGAAGCAGGGGAAAACAGCTAGCCTGGCTCTGTCAGCTGTAAACAAAATCCACATTCCAACATGTTATTGCTCATTTGTTTCATCCATACAAAAACAATTCCCCAGCCTACAGGGGGATATGTGACTGACTTTTTCTCGGTTAGGAGCCGTTGGTAGGCAACTAGCAGAAACATCACAATGTTACTGGCTGCCACTGTTGGGCTTCTTTGTCAAAAATGTAACTGATTACTTATTAACTGTTTCTCATCAATTAATTTAAAATGTGAGTTTTGGCTGTTTCTTTCTGTTTTATCATTATAAAATCACCACCTTTTTGTGACTCTACATGAGTTACAGCAGTAGAGGAGGCACGTGGCTGCATTATAATAAGCGCATGCGCACACACACACACACACACACACATACACATACACACATACATACGTACAACTCATACACTGCTCTCTCCAGCATGATGGAGAGCGATGATGACAAGCAGCAACCCAGGATGGATGGAGAGAGCAGTGAATTCAGCCCTGATCCCTCACCAGGGCGCTCTGGCTTTTCTGCTGAGATTTTTTTCCCTTCCTCCTCCTCCTCCTCCTCCTCCTCTCACTTCCTACCAGCCCAATTCCCTCGCTACTGTACAGCCACTGCACAGCACAGTTTAAATCTCAGTCGAATTCTTAAGTACTTATTACAGAGTTCAAGGGCTTAGCTGCAGATGAAGCCGGATAGGATTGAGTGCGTGTGCAAGTGTGAGTGTTTTCTCACATGAGGTCAAACAAAGGGAATGAGTGCAGCATGTGTGTCCGTGCATGTGCCGTTATGTTTGTGTGTAGTGGGGGAAAAAAAAAAACTTCTACAGGCCAAAATAAAAAGAGCAATGAGATCAGATGCCTCAAGGCACAATGGTGGGAGGAGACGGAGGAAACGGAGCATTTCTTATTCTCTTCTTATCTTCATTTGAACTCTACAAACCTCCCTTTCAGATGCAAATGCAGCACAGATCAAAGAGAGGTCAACTTATCCATGTGTTTCACGCTGCACCTCAATGAATAAAGATGCAGTTCAGAGATCCAGTGCTCTAAACATGTAGTGCAAATGGTGATGGACATATGAGTGCACTTAAGGCGGGAGAAAATTACTGCCAGGGGAAAAGAAGTCTTTGGCAAACAGCTTTCCTGTTGCAGTGTCAGATAACATTTGGTAAATTGCTCCAAAGTAAACACATTGTGTATTCAGAATGAGACAGGTCTCTTAAAGCACTCTCACAGCATCTTCATGATATCATCAGTGACCATTTAAAAAAGGACAGTGGATAAAAATGGAAATTTGCTGGTTGGTTCAGTGAGCCTGGAATTATAACATAGTAACATTGCTTGCCAAATTGACAAAAAGACACTTCCTGAATTTTTTTTTTTTTTAAGATAGCGTTTTAGTGCGCGATCATTTTCAATAGTAAGATTTATCTGAAGGGGCACCAAAGCTGTGTATTTTAAACCAAAATATAATCTTTTCCTAATCTCAACCAGGAGGGTTTTTGTGCCGAAACACAAACGTTTTAACTACAGTGTTGCTGAAGTGTTAAGAAACATAAAGTTTGTCACATATTCATCAATTAATAACATACACATGTTACATTTCTGTGAGTTGTAGAAACGTACAATCACAACATTTATTCTGGCTATTGGGTTGGTAAAGAAGGCACCTTACTGCCTGCTTGAATTTTCTCTTTTATCACCGACTGCGTTTGAACATGTTTGGATGTTTTTTTGTCTTTTTTTCGGTGACTGTCCAATTCTTTCTGAAAAGTAGTCACAGTCGAATAGATGGCTGATGAATGCAGTGTGGCATTTCATGTGAATCTTTTTCCAAGCCCAATAACTGTCAACATGTTAACTCTCTATTTTCAACATTTTTTTGTGGAGCCACTGTGCTGACAATAAATTGACTTGGAGTTAGAGTTTGTGGACATTTATCCAGGATGATTGTATTATTGTAAAACTTCTCTTACTTTTGTGCAAAACCTGACAAAAAAAAAAAAAACACACAATATTGTTCTCTGGTCTTTATCTCAGGGATAACACCTCTTAATATGAAGATTTTTATTTTCAAGTGTCCAAAACATCTGCAGGAATTAAGAATTTGCTTTTCATGCAACTCCATAGTTTTGCTGACATCACGATACTGGCATTAGTTTTGCTTGGGCAAAGATTATCAAATATTTCAAGCTATTTGAATTTGTTAATTATTTGTTTTGTATTTTGAAGTAATGTTATGATTGCAGTATACAGGCACTGTGTGTTGAGTTCCAGCAGCATGTTTACAAAGAGCCATCAGTTTGTCTTTACAATTAGCAAATATAACAAACACACACCAATCCCACAGGACTACAAAGACTACATTGAAGAAATCTCTTTGATGACTACCATATTTCATCATCCTTTTTCCATTTTTCAGCCATCATCTGCACAAATACTGTAATCATTCGCTCTCTGTGGTCTGCAACGTCACCACAATACAAACCAAAGCACCCTTTAGCTTACAAAACACACCCACATCCCTTTTGATCAGAGCCACTCAACATTAATTATGCCATGCTTTACTTTAAATAGCTCTGATTAACACGCTGATTAAAATTTTTTATTCTCAGGAATACTTTATTAAAAACCACACCTGGTCATTCTGTGTGCGAGACCACACGGGCTGCAGGAGGGCTGGTTGACTAATGAGCACACGTGGTAATTAAGACCTTTGCATTCACATAATGATTAGCTCTATTTATATTATGATTCAAGCACACTTCCATATTACATGCGTGTTATGTAACAGCTTACTGCTGGAAACCACACAAAACAAAGCATGGCTAATACAAATAACAGCAACTCATATTGCTAATGATTAAATTAGAATTTCCCATTTTCACAAAGAATTAAAAAAAAAAGATTAAGTGTGTCAGTGATAAAGTGTATATGTCCATACAATCACACACCTCATTACATTAATGTCTTCCTCACAGCATTAATACAAACAGCCATGCTGCACATACTATTTTAATGTATTTAAATCACATGGCTATTTGTCCCAGTTATGTGTTTTTCTCTTAGTTTCGTCAATGACCAGGAGACAAAACATTTGTTATACTCTCCTTAGGTAACAGCTGCCTTTGTGCAATTTTTTCGCCCTGCCCATCTTCCTCTTCCATCCATACTGATGTCAATACAAACTACTTACTTACCTCCCTTCCTCTCTTTTTTCCCTTCATCTTATGTCAATGATACTCACCCTTTCTCACATTTCATCCTGGCCTCTCCTTTTTCATCCATTTGTACTTAACCTCACCCAGCAATTTTCCTAAACACAGTGTGTGCTCTTCCCTATTCCTTTTATTTGGAGGGTATATGCTTTATCTTTCTAAACCCTATTTTTGTAAGAAAGGACCACCAAAACAATATGGACATTTGACTCAATTCTTCAAAGATATCTTCGGTTTGTGTATTCTGACTTAGTAATTCTAAATGAGACATTAAGGACCTAAACTACAAACGTGATACCGCTTCTGTGTCTATATGCTAAATATTGAGCTAAAGCCATGAGATAATTAGCTTAGTTCCAAGTAAAACTACAACTTCTTTTTTCAATTCAGTTTGTGAACGGACTAAACAAACAATTTCTAAAACTTTACTGGTCACACTTAAAGGGGTTGGTAGGCAGATTTAAAAACATTTCAGGAAGAGCCTGGCTAGCCGTTACCCCCTGCTTCCCATATGTACTCTAGGCTAATCCCAGCTAAGCATTTACTAGAGATAGTTTTATTTTTAAAGAAGTGTTTCACTGCTGGAACGACGGTTGTTTTTATAAAACTGCACTTTTAAATTTGGTGTTATATCACCAGAGAGAACAGGCTGTGGTATTTACTTTTGCTCAAGAGGAAGAAAACTTACAACTACCAGAATGCACAATGCTGCAAGGCACCAATAAACACTCCTGCTAGCCACTGAAGCAATATAAGTTGGCCATCCAAAAACAATATGGGGGCCAGCAGGTAACCAACAATCTCATATTAAAATTTAACAGAACAGAACAGTCCCTATCCTTAACCACAAAGGGAGGCCGACACAACGATTAGGAATATGCACAAAACACCTAGGACAGTTACAGACCGACTAAGGTGCGTACATGACGGACGAAATCGACTTCCAATTACATTAACTGGGTATGTTAGGGACTTTAAGAAATTACATTTTGTATTATTTAAGTCAGACTAACTAATTAACGTATCCAGTCCAGTACTGGTCAGACGAACACAATAATTTGACTTTTTCTAACATCATGTAAACATCTTGACTGTTGGTTATAAGAGCAACAAAGCACACTGTCGACCACACCCGGCAATGGTGTGATCAGATGTAACAGGTTTAAACTATTAAGTGGAGGGAACAGCAAAACACTGTTGTTTAGCCTGGTGTAAAGTTTCTCTTTAACATGTAGACATGAGAGTGATACCAATCATCTCATCCAATTCCAGTGTAGTAGTGAATTTCATAAAAAAATGTCAAACTTTAACAAAACAGCTACACTTGACTCATTTGTTTCCCACATCAGATTAATGTCATTATGTAATAAAATTAAGTTATTATATTAGTTATCATAATCATTCATTGGAGTAGCACAAAAAGCTTACTTGTAATAAAGCAAAACTTTTTTGCAATTATGTGAGGTAAAAATGCAGGTCAACACACTGCTGAGAGCTCATTGTGAACCTCTTAAATTAAATTACAGTCGATGATGAATGTGACCTCTGCACCCACCCAGTCCCAATTACCAACAACACTGGACTGCATGTGCAAAATTATGGGGCTTGTGTTTAAACAGCAGGTAAGCCACTGGCAGCTTGTAATTCTCTTTAATACTGTAGCAAATTGTACTTCATTAAAATAAAATCTTTTCTTATTAACATACTTATAACAGAGTTCAAATATGACACAAGACGGTGATGAAATGGGTTTTGCACTTTAGTCAAAGACCCGAAAACACTCCTTAAACTTTCTCAGAGTTGAGTGAGACTTATCCCTTCACAGGAGGTAGAGCTCCCTTGAACTTTAATAATGGGACTGACACGTAGAAGAAGAATGGATGACCATTTGTCTTCAAACAGTTTGCCCTCTCGCTAGTGCAGTGACACAGCGGGGTGTGTAATGAAGAGGGTGTGAGGCTGGACATCCAGTTTCATTCTCAGATATGTGACTCTGGGGTAATGAGATTTTTTGAGAGGCCCCGTGTCATTCCCCGTCCCCAGCATGTGTCTGTCAGTGGCTCAGAGGAGCCGGTAATGACATTCAGCGGTCCCGCTAAGGACCGCCGATTAAGGGATTGAAGAAGCACTGGAGCATGAACGTAAACCTTCAGTGCATAAAGCTGTGTCAAGATTGCACAATGTCCGGGGAGAACATATAGTCACTGTCGCCTCATCCTGTATCATAATGTCTTCATATTTACCAGAATGACTCCAGAAATCATCTGATGAGGCTAAAATATGGACAGAAATTGAAGCAGAGTAGTGAGAAGGAGAAGTGAGTGATGGACTAGGAAGAGCATAAAGGATGCATTTGGAGACTGCGAGGCACTGGCTAGAGAATAGAATATGACTTTATTGTCTAATCAAGGTGGAAAAATGTGTTTTGCTCACCAAGACATAAAATCAGCACAAACGTATAAGAGAGTAAATGAGGGCTATATTTGTGATATTGCCTCCGACAAAATGAGAGGACATTTCTCATATGGACCAGTGATCATCAATCAAACCACAGGTGAACAGATTTTTCTACTCCAAGTGTTCAAGTAAAAGTCTAATGATATTCTAGACTTTCCTTTTTGTCAACAACTCCCATGAAAAGACCGAAACTAATAATTAGGCATAGTCTGTGTAGCCATGGCCTGATATACAGTAGCTTATTTCTCACTGCCGTAGAACTCCATTGTCATCTGGAAACCATTAAAAGCATATCAAGTCACTGACACCAGGTAACATGTTCCTCACCATGAAACACACGTACACTGCAGTTTATTTTGAGTCCATCGCACTTCCAGAACAGTAGTGGTGCTCATAGCTACTCAACACA
The DNA here is from genome assembly GCF_008729295.1 of Plectropomus leopardus. Lineage (NCBI taxonomy): Eukaryota > Metazoa > Chordata > Actinopteri > Perciformes > Serranidae > Plectropomus > Plectropomus leopardus. The sequence goes on from NC_056480.1 coordinate 14,863,190, forward strand.
GCACAAATTACTGCTGAAATAATCCACAACAAATGCACTATTCACTCTTGTTTGAGTAAATTTTTTTTGAAATACTACAATACTCAGATGTTGTAGGAGATTACTAAGACTTTAAAATTTGGATTATCTCCTTACTGCTTTATGCCTCTGCATACCAGTCAAACTGCACTTGAAGTTTACATCCATGTGGTGAAAACATGGATTTTTTTACAGCAGAAGATCTAAATAATCAGCACAGTTTCAAGGTGGGCACCCAAGATTAGTGTCACCATTCACTGTCTGACTAAGGCCACATTTACACGGAAACAATCCACAGAAAACATTATCGTTTTTTGTGGATCCTTTTAGAAAAGTTCCGTGTTTAGACAACATTTTGAAAACAAACACAGTGAATATGGATCTGCAAAAACGACGTTTTCTCCTGAAATTGTTTCTGTATAAACATGGCCTAACTGTCTCCCCTTCTGTTGCTGAGATACGACACTGAGTGGTGGCCAGGAAAAAAAGTTTTTGCTATGGCGGTCAGCGTTAATGCGTTAATCACGATGCAGTTAAGGTCCATATATAACAAGCTGGCTTGCTTAATTGTTGACAGCTCATTGTGTTTTTTGTTCTAATCATTGTGATGGCATTATCAGGCAAGCGCAAAGTTATTTGTTTATATACTTTACTCAAGTGTTGAATTTTTAAGTGTATAATGGTAAAATTTACAAGTTATTTTCTGAAACAGCCTGTGGAGTTTAGCATCATCCAAACAAGCTGATTATAAAGATTATTGAAAATAAAAAAATTAACATTCAGGGTCACTTCAGGGCAAATGGACAACAACAAATTATAGCTAATTTTCCTAACTTTTAACACTTCTTCAGCCTCAGCAGCGGCAAGTAATTTGGAAAAAGTTCCAACTACAGCAAAGATGGCAAAGTTGCTGTGTACAAACTTGAGGTTTGTTGTCACACTGCTGAGTTCGACTAAGCTTTTTATTTAGACGCAAACAAATACAAACATGGTGGAAAAGATGTTACTTCAAGTGTTTTGGCTTTATTAAAACTGTCAATCAGGACAGCTGCAACATAATAAGACAATCAATACTTTGCAAAAGTATATTGAGAATTGTCTCCAACTCCAGTAATGGTGTGATCGCTCTATAATACTCTATCCCTTTTTGTATCACTGGGAAAATTTAGGTTTTTCATATTCCATATTTCTTCAGTATGTACCATTCTTTTGCTTGTTCTGGCTTGTTTCTCTGACAGAAATAATTTTGCAGCAATAAGCACCCATCACATTTTCCTAAATATCCCATAAATCCTCTAGACAAGCAGTAATGGCTGTCTGTGCCCTTGCTGTCAGATCTACTTTGAGTTGGTGCTATGCCAATGTGTTATTACCCACGATGTCCCGTGGCAGGTAGTCTGCCTTGTCTAAACAGCACTGCCCACCAGGGTAGAAAACCAACACTGTCATCCGGGGAAATTAAGGCCACTCAGGAACATTCAAATTTGGACGTTTTTTTTTTTCTCCTTCTTTTCATCCTGCCAGATTCAATATCCGAAGACAGGCCTTTTAACTTGCTTGGTCAGGTGTTCGAGGACGACTGACAGTGCAAGAGACAGAGTTGGAGCAAATTGGGTCCACCCACTTTACATGTTGGAGTGTAAAAACCCCTGACGTGATTTGAGTAATGTGCTCTTCGATTCAGATTCACTCGGCTTAGCATGGGAAGCAATGTTCCACGCACTGAACTCATCTAGTTCGTTCAAGCTACTGTCAGAGCTTATTAGCAAAAACAGTCCTCCTTTTGCTATATGTTGTGTACACTAGCATAAGCATACATGGCTACTTTCTTTGGCATGCAGGTGGTTGATTTAATTTTTATTAATTTAACGACCCTCGGGGCTCCTACCACTATGATTTCTTAGTGTCAGAAAGGCTTGTCCCTCATTTTCATTGTGGCGCAAAGCTCTGTTTCGAATTGTCAAAACAAATTTGAATTACTAGCAGTATCACCGTAGAGTGGTTAATGTCAAATGGGGTAATAAATTCACCGTATCTCTTCTCTCTCTGGCAAACCCTCTCTGTTTGTGAGCACAGATTCGGACTCAGGATGAGGCCATTAGTGTAAATGAATGACACAAACCTGTGGTGTCAAAGGTCAGCCACCCCATTCCAAGAGAATGATTTTCACAAGAAAAAAAAACGAATGTCACAAGCCTCCAGCTAAGATTCTATTCAGGTTTGACAGAGAATTTCGACTTGAGGCAAAACTCAAAATCTATTCAGCAGTCAATTTGCCTCCCCATTTCTGATTATGAGCATCGCTGCGGCGGCGAGGTTTGATAGCTGCTATAATACTGCCAGACAGTCCAATTTCTCCCCTCGCTTCGTCCTCATGCCATTCACACACACACAGTCCAGCTCTGTATACATAACCTGAACTAACTGCTGTGATACACCATTGACTCAATAACAGACTCAGAAAAAAAGTAAATCACTTTCCCACATCTTTGATATCACAAGGAATCCAAATGCATTTCACTTCTTATGATGACAAACAAAGGTTTCGAAATGTAGTCAGTCATGACAGTTTGAGCAAATTAAAAGTTCTCAATGGTGGTGGCGGGAATTTGTGATAGGCTTTGACAGCATCTCCTTGGGTTTCCTTTCTTTGGTTCTCGCCATCTCTTTGAGACTGCCTATCAGTAATTTGTCTGCATTGCCAGCCATGGGCTGATTGTAATAACGCTTCTATTGAATAGCACAATCAGCCCTCCAGCCTTGTATGATTTTCCTTAGGGATCGCTCGCTCTGTCTTCACAAAATAGAAAAGCGGAGAAAGAGAGATTTGTATCAAGTGAGCATGCGCAGAAAAAAGTCATTATCTTTTATTGAATTCAAGCTAATATGCTTACTAAGTAACTCCTTACACATCATTGATGGCATGACAAAAGACACAGTTATGGAAAGGTGAAGGTTCGTTCAAAGTTTATCACCCCGATTCCAATGTACGTCACTGCTTATAGCACACTTGTTTCATGACTCTAGTATAAAAGGACAAACCGCCATCCTTGTGCAGACTGCTGATATTTTTACACTTGTTTTATAGCTTTGTGATAAAAATGTCTGCAAGGAAGCGGCCCATGGCCTCTCCCTGTGAATTGTGGACGTGGACTATGATAAAAATCTGCTATTCCTGTAACGATGACTAAAAGGAGCGACTGCTGTTTGCATGAGAAACACTTCCCTCTGGATACAAGCCACCAAAACAGCAAGGCTTGAAATTGAAAATTGGAATCCATCATCTAATAGCAACCACAGAGTGGGTCTTAAGTGATGATTGAAAGCTTTGGTGCCATGCCAACTATTCTTACATGAACCCTTTTAAGGGTTTAAGGTCTGCAGCATTTAACAGCATGCCGGAGGAGAAACTATTTGCACAGTTTGAAAGCTTTTCTTGTTGATTGTGTTATCTGCACCTGTGGTGTGGCGATTGTAACCGGTGAAGTAGTGAACAAGCAAATTGAAAAATGGTGTATCTGTGTTTTTTTTTTTTTTTTTTTTTTACCCTGGAGAAAACTTGTGTTGTTTTGTTTGCTCAATCTTCAAGACTTGTTCATCGATGTTTGCTTCTATAGCTGTGTAGTCCGATTTTTCTTTTAAAGGGTAAATCAAAACTAAATCTAAAACTACTTCTGCTCTGCTCTCCACGGGCTGAAACTTTCAAGCAGGTGCACTTTTAAACAAACCCCCAATCAGGGATGTCAAGGCAGGCACTTTTTTGCTGTTGACAGCTGATGAAAACACCTGCTGTGACATAATTTGTTGGGGTCTAGCCAGAGCTGCTTGAAAGTTTCAGCCCTTGGAGAATGCAGTAGTGGGTTTCTGCCATATGATTCTGTGCTGAATTAACCTTTAAGCTATTACAATCTGACTAATTCTGTAATAAATTGAAACTCAAGAGAAAATCCATGCCAGAGAGAGGGCAAGGGACCTTTAAAAGTTTGGTGCCATTAAAGGAAAGTTATGTGTGATTAGACCAGGGAATTAGCTTTTGTCTAAGATGACAAAATGCCATGTGTGCTGTAACAACTTTATCTCAGATTTTTACTGCTACATGGCCTCACAAAAAGCCTATGTTTTCATTTCATTACAACATTCTCCGGGCCACAAAGTTAAGACACCAAACACAGGATTTAAATACTGCATATCTTTGTTTTGAATATTATCAGTTTATTGCTGATATCTTTTTGGGGACATATTGATGCATTAAAACTTCCGTCACCAACTCCTAAGAAGCTATGTAAATCCAAAGCTGTAATATCAGATATCAGATATGTGTTTTTAAGATGGAATTGGGCAAAAGGTTTTTTTCACTTGGATGTGGATCAAGTCACACTGTCAACATATCTATTTTAATCCCCCATTGGATACATAACTCTGTTTATTACTGAATTTTACACATCATAAGAGTGTATATTGAAAATAATTCCTCGTAAAATTACCATTTCCATGGTGATGGCACAGAAGTCCAACTCTCTTATTTCTACACATAGATGGTTCTCAGCTGTGTTCATCACATACCGTATTAGAAAGGTCAATAAACATTCTGCAGCCTGACTAAGATTTAGGGTATATACTGTGAATTTTAAATATTAGGATTCAAGAAGTATTGGGATTCGATGTTACAAATGAATTGCAACTTTGTTAAGGCAACTCTGACAAGGCCACAGCAATAATGGGAATGGGAAAAAGGTGAATCATAAGACTTCTACAGAGTGATGCATGATAATTTTTATGTCACCTGTTACCTATAACCGATCATTTCCAGCTTCTCATAGCCAATAAGACACAGATAACCAATCATTTATTTTTGTTTGTTTTTTATTACCTGAAGATATATGAAAGGCTGAGATGTAGTGAGTAAAGATGAATTTAACATCATAGCTTTGACCTAACTACATATAACTGACATCACTACAGTTAACACAGCAAAAACAAAAACAGTTCAGACTCTTAAAATGGACATTTTTTTCAAATGAAAAGCTTTGACAATCTGTCAAATCAGAGTAACTGTAAATTGTATCACTCAATAATAATAAGTAGAGTGTTGTGACCACTACAAACAATGAATACATCAAGATAAAGAACAGATATTCAGCTTTCATATACAAAAAAAACCACTTAATTTAAGCTTCTTCCGTCCCTTCTTTATCATCATCTGAATTTGTGCATTTTCGTAAAAAAAACCATTTCAGATCATTTTTTTTTTTCATTTTTTCATTTTTTAAAAGAAAGTCATTTTCAAGAGCAAAATAAATTTCATTTTTATATATTTCTTTTTTATTTCCTCTCATTGTCTTATGTCAACTTGAAATGTACAAAAATAATGCCGAAATTGTGGATCTATAGGGTGGAACATTCCCCAAAATGTCAGGAACCACCACAGCTACAGAGCAGTCTCTAAGTAACGGCTTTGCTGTGAAAAAAAGAAAAAAAAAAGAAACTATGGGGGAAACCGTGACTGACACAAAATCTTGTCGCTGGGGAAGAGTTTAAAAAAAAAACAGTGGGGGAAACCCTGCTGCTGACTGCGATGACATGTTTTAGACTGATTTAGCAGGTGCAGCAGTTTGACGTCATGTGCAGCAAAATGCAGTATGTGTAGTACTAGCGGAGCGAAACCATGGGCAAAACGGGCGAAATCAAAGTATTTATGCTTATCATTATTGGTTCTATTTATCGGTCAAAAATGTTATTATCAGAATTATCGGTACGATGTCACAAGTCCCATTATCGGGCCGCTAATTATCAGTCCTGATAATTATCTTGTATCCCTACTTCTAAAGACTGTATATCATATCACTAAAAACAATGAAAATCTCATGTCAGTCAGTCTCTCTGAGAGAAGGGAAGGGAAGGGAGAAGGGAAGTGTGGGCGGCTACGTTTAGGAGTTTTTGTGCCGGCTGAATTAGAGCTGCTAAAGCCACTGAAGGTGTGTATCCTCAAAATGTCCACCATTTTTTGCTTTATTGCTCTGGCTTTGTTTTTCTTGAAACATATATAACATCACATTACTCTTGGATTACAGTAAAAGCAGTAACTTCTTTCCACCTGCACATTTGAATTATGCCGAGTCAAGCATTAAAAAAAGCCATTCAAAATTTGTTTTCAAAAAAATGGATACTTAAGTGACTCCCTTTCCCCCCTTTTCTATGAAGATATTACATTAATCTCCATAAACAGATTCTGCATATACTGTATATGTATAATCTATAGGCACCAAGAAAAGATTTTGATATTGGAAGTGTTCTGGTTTCATTTGTAGCTATTTTGTTTTAAATGTATCTACATTCGTTTGCAGATAATTGTTCGTAGGGATTAGCCAAAATGACTGGAGTACAAAGTCTTGGCTCGTATGAGCCTTGAAATATCACCCATCGCCCCCAGAGGCTTTAACACTGTCAGACCAAAAGCCGGTTCCGAGATTGAGATTACATATATATGTTATTTATTGGTTGTTAAAGTGATATGAAAATGTAATCAACTTTTTCTCTTTCATACAAAGTGAGTATTGTGTGGAAAAGTGTCTTTTGTTTGTCAAGGGTGTGATGTTCAAATTTGCAAGCCTGAAACTGAAATAGTTTATGTTTCTTCAGGGATTTGTTTGCCTTGACTATCAAGTAGGGTGGTGTTCACTTGCCCGCCCATACACTATTCACTGTTTGTTCAACTTTGTATATCTAAGCTCCACTAGGGGAAGACTTGGCAGACCACTAAAAGGAAAGTTAGGGAAAGTTGGCAGCAACAGGTAAACACAAACTGACGGCTCCAAAACATCCATTCAGAGACTAATGAGTGACACTGTTAGTCCCACTGAACAATCAGTGTACTCACTGTGCTCTGTTTTGTTTGTCAGTATTTGTCTTTTCTGCTTGTTTAAATTCCTAGAAAGCACTGATGATTTAGCATTTGCGGAAATAGAATAATGGGATTTTGCTTTCTCAGTCCTAGGGCGGGAAATGGACAGAATCTGGGCAAGAGATCCCAGGTTCCCGGCACCTGGAATCAATCCCAATCCAATATACCCTACCTCGATGCTTTATGTACAGCCCTCTCAGTCTTCCATACACTTTCACAGCACTCAGGGTAACTAAATTAAATGTTTTCTAATTTAAAGACAGATTTAGTGGTGAGAGGACACCAATCACATTTGTTCTCTACTTAGTGGACCTCTGCTCAGCTACTGAGACATCTTAAATAATGCAGTCCCTTTGAGGTGCCCCTGTGATTCTGTATGAATTTTTAAAGTTCAATAAATGTTTCTTATCCACTGGCCATACCTAATGGGTGCCATTACTATTTTATGCTCAATATTTTGTACAGTGTTAAAGTCTATTGCATTGCACAGCATTATAGCATTACTACATCAGCCTCTCTTGTATAGCTACCTAATGCCTGACCAAAACTTTTATATCCTGATAAAGCTTCGTGATTAACCTTTAAAAGCCAAGTTACTTCATCCCAACAACTTTCACTGAACATTGATGGGTCATATGCAGACTTCAGGATATTAGTGAATCACAATGTCAAAAGTATAGCATCTGCAACCCCCTGTACACATCCATGAACGTGTATCGTGACAAATGTTCCTGTTATGGTAAACCACTGGCAGCTGTAGTTGCCAGCATCCTACCTTTATTTTACCATGTCATTACCTTAAATTATTTCAACAGTATATAGCCATAAACTCACAGTATTCTACAGTAAAATGTGAGCTTTACAGTGTCATAGTGGCTCAAAAAAGCATTAAGATTTACAGTGCTTTACTGTAACAACTGTAAATTACCATTGGTACATTGGCTGCATTTTTACAGCAGTATTCAATTTCAACACATTTCCCAATAAATTCTGGTAAACTACAGCAACTGTAGTTGTCATCATCCCACTATTTTACAGTGTCAGTTCTATAAATTACTTAAACAGTATATTACAGTTACATTTTAGTTTTATTACAATGAAAATATTCAAATATAGCATAGCCTAACCTGAAAATGATATTGATTTTTTTTGTAGGTAGCTTAAAACTAATCAATTAAGGCAGTTTGCTCAGCACCAATTGACGATTTGCATGTGATGCAGCAGTTTTCTACTCCAAAGTTATTGCAAATAAACAGTTGTGACTGTGATTCTGTCTATATCGTAGACTGTACAAATAATATAGGTTTATTACAACTACCTGAAAGAGGGCATATCTCCACCTGCCGTGGTGGAGTTGTACTTGTATTTTCATGTATACTGAGACAAGAACATTAGTCCAATTAAATGGCCTAATCATGCTATAACCATAGCTCGACTAAACTGGGCCTGGAAACGTACTGAGTGATGCAAGTATTCACTAAATAGCATTACACAACCAATGTAGCACTGACAACTGCCATTTTTAAAAGCCCATTAGCTGTGTAAACGACGACTAACACAAAACACAGACCACAGCTCTTAAAGAAGAAAGAATTGATAAAATTACTGACAGTAAAGATAATGCTTTACTGAGTATAGTTGCAACAGGCGAAATACAACGTGATTTTGACTTGTCAAGCTGTCTGACTTGTCAGTGCTCCTATTGGCAGTGTGAATGTAAACAGAATAAAGCTTTTAAAGTTATTTAGCTCTCTGGAGAGCTCCACAGTTGGAAGCTCCTCTCAGGGAGTCCCTAGAACTGTTAATTCAAAAATATTTCTGTGTGTGTGCGTGTCTGTCTTGCTGTGGCACTCCATTGTCCTTCTGCTGCCAATCAACCTGCACACCAAAATTACAGACATCTTAGAAATGTTTTGGACTTCAGTTAAAACCGAAATTCACTGCCAGAACGTGCTGGCACTGTCTTGAATGAAATAGTGTATTAGAAAAAGTCTAGTCCAGAAAGTTTTTTTAAAACGCAGGATGAAAGAGGAGGCAGAGGTCACAGAGAAGTAAAAGGAAGACCATTTAAATCTCTGTGTAAGGATTATATAAAACGTAACACCCACTCCCACATTACCCAACACCATATGTAGGTCATATACATATAGGGCATGATTCATTCCCTTGTGACTGGAAGGATTACTTTAAATTGACTGACATTTTCCTCTGAGAATTTCCCCAAGCTGTCACAAATCTCCTAATGTCAGTAGAATTATGAGTGAAATTACAATGGAAATACTGTTGAAGTGAATGTCAGGGCTGAATAGATTCTTTGGTTTCTTAAAAATATATTTACATGCTCCAGATTATTGGCTCTGGTCGGGATAAATACTCAATCCATCGTAGTAAGAAAGCCCCAGTTGATGTTTTTTATTTCAGCATGAAAGTTTTCCAGGGCCAAATGCCATTGAATGAACACTGGCTGACCTTTGACATTTTCAGGTTCATATCTATGGTTGACAAAATACTGAAACTCTAAATAGGAAATTAGGCTTGGGCAGTATGTAATATTTCATATTTTAATAGCTTCCAGAAATTTCACTAGGGGAAAATAGTATATGACAGTATAAGTGTGGCCATAACCCCACCCCCAACAGTGATTGTGCTTCTTTCTTTCAGCTTTCAGACTGATAAATACACATTATCACCCAAGAAATGTTGAAAAAAAGAAATATTCTCACACAGACAAAGAAAAACAACTTTTGAACACCTTTTTTACACCTTTTGAAGTCAAGCGTCTCTCAATCATGAATTGCCTCATTAACTCAGAAAACAAACTTTATTCAAACTCGACAGAAACAACAATTGACCAAGTTAGATGTAAAAAAAAAACCATGCTGTTATTCCCACGGTCTCTCTCTCGTAGCTGACCACCAGCTGTTTACGACCCATCAACATATCCATTCCCCACTAGGTGTTGCAGTGCCTTTCATATTAGTTGCCTGTTCCACCAGTAGAGACTGGAGACCGAGGACTGGTAGTGCATGCTGTGCACTACACACAGCAAGTTTAATAGAAAGAGGAGAGCTTGTATTTATGACAGTATTGAAAAACACACCAATGGGATTTCTACAATTATCATCAAGATAGTATATTTTTCCTGTTGGTTGACCGACTGGTACCAAATGTTTCCAGGGGCACATTTCCCTGGTGACTAATGATGCCTGCATAGCAAAACAGAAATGGGAAAACAACAACATTCACTGTTAATAAAAGACAAAAAGGGCAAGTACTCAATGCTAGAAGCCACACTTACCCCAGAACAAGGCGTACATAATTTGTTCAATTATCTACAATATCGGAGGAGTGTGGTGGCCATATCCTAGGGCAGCACACAGGACCATGATTAGGCCTGGCAGTGTGTGTGTGTGTGTGTGTGCGCGTGTGTGTGTGTGTGTGTGTGTGTGTGTGTGTGTGTGTGCGCGCACTTGCGTGCATCTCAGAAAGAGAGAGACACAGAGAGAGTTGTGTGCATGTGTGTTAATTTGCCATGAGCATTAATGACAGAATACAGGATTTGAATGGTGCTTTGATACTGTGCAAGAATATGCAGTTGATAAGCGTAGGGATACGGTTCAACCAGCAGTGTGTGTTGTTGGCATTTGCCCTTGGGCGCCAATGTTTTGGAGACAAGAACTGATTTCAAGAGCCAGTCTAGTGACTACAGCAGACACAGAATCAATAAAATCGGTATTTTAAGGCTGAGCTTTCACATAGCATTTCTTCCAAGCCTCCGGGGTCTTTTTCAGTTGTTCCCAATAAGGGAAGAGCGTATGTGGCCGCAACCAGCATCTTTTTTTTCAGACAGCCTGACTTTTTTTTATGAATGTTTCAAGTTAGAAATCCCTGAACTTTTCAGAAAAACATTGTCATCACTGTTTGCTCCCTTACTGTCTGTCCTGAGCTGAATGATATGTCAGTCTGAAACCATCAACAACAAAAACAGAAAAGCCTATTCGTGGGGGCAGAATGGCAGGACACTTAATGAGTGTTATGCTTTTATTACTTTTATCACTACATGTGCTGTGTAGTCAACCCTCTGTTAACACAGTGTTACATTAGCTACCTAGCTAGTCAATGTCAGGATATTCTGAGGAATAAAGAAACAAAACCCACTCACACGGCTTCATCAAAAAAGCCTACTACAAAACAAAGAATGCCTGAAACTCTGCACGTCCACATACCAAATAAAATGTTGCCAAAGCAACTGGAACCAGTATGGTTCCAATGTTTTAATGATCACATTGAAACCACTAAGGAATATAAACAAGAATGTGTTGATGCTGCGATATGTAGCAGGCACTACTAGAATGATCATATTGTTATGACTGTATGCAACAAAGGTTAATTTACAAGAGCTATAGAGGAGATTGATTAACCTAAAAATATTGTAATATTACTTATAGGCCATACTCCCCAGCTCTGACTCGGAATAAATAATAAAAAATACATTTGTATTTTAGAGAAAAATTATTTGTATTTAAAAAGACACTTCAAGCCACTGTTTTTTTTAAATCTAAGTGTTCCTTCAAACATGCCTCAGATGGACAACTTCAAAACCAAAGTGAAAAGCATCCTGAGTTGGCAGGATGTTAGAAATGCAATAGGAAACTTCACACACCCTCTGACTTTAGCTACTTTACAGTAGGTAAGTTTTATTGAAAAGATTATTTTTAAAATATTTGCTGAAACTGTCACTTCATTCTAACAGTAATTCATCCTTGTGGTACTCTAATGGCTGTAAGAATCCATCACGCTTAACGAAAACAACCAAAAGGAGCCAGAGGCGTCTCGTGCACACGATTTGCTATCAATAAAAGCGTAAAAGGAATAGAAAAGTAAACAGAAGAAGAAAGACCATGATTTTCTTTGGTGAAATTGAAAGCAAACTTATTGGTCATTATTATCAATGCATTAGGGAGTCCGCCTGGCCCTGATTGGTTGTTTTCGTTCAGGCACAATGGATTCTTGCAAATGCTATTATGAGCACTAGGAGGAGCCTACTGCTGTCAGGATGGTGACAGTTTTAGCAAATACGACTTAAACTTATTTTTAAAGTCTGTTGAACCTTTAACAATTCTGTTCGTCTGCGCATATTATATAAATGTGTAGCACAGCTTTTGACAAACTCAATGTAAACACTGGAGAAGTGGTGGTTGTGGATGAAATATCTTTTCTAAAAAAGCCACACAATAATGTGTAATTCCTGCTGCTCTGCCAGGGCACCATGAGCCTCTGTGCCCTTTCTATAAGCATCTAAAAGTTCTAAAAGAAAATATTCTTATTCATTTCATTAAAATTCATCCCATTACTGTTCAACATATTACTATTCAATACTTTATCCTATCTTTGTAATGAAATGCAAAACCCATGAGACAAGGGCAAAGAATAATGTTATTAAATTATAAAGAAAAATTTTCAGCCGTTTTTTCGCCTTATCAACTGTTCAGGTGACCTAATCCCTTCCTCTTTCTTCTCACTCCTCCTCCTCCTCCTCCTCTCAATAGCCCTCTCTCCCCCACCGCCACAATCTGCGGTGATATCCTTCTGTAGTCCGCTGAAGGCCGAGTTCATATGCAGAGAGGTATCTGTCGAAGATAAGGTCTATGCATTACTCTGACAGTGTGCAGAAGTGCAGAGATGCTACAAGTGAAAATAATCAGGACACAACTCCATTCTGCAGAGCTGCAGGGCTACATAGGCCAAGAAGTGAGATAGAGGGCAACCTGAAGGGAACTTCAAACTTTGCCACACACACACACACACACACACACAAAAAAAATATATATATATAAGATACAAACAAGTACAATTGGAAAGTTCGCCTTTCTTTTCCTTTTCCTTTAGTATTTGATGAGGATCAGCTGCCAAATGTTTTATTCAGCAGAACTTGGCTCAATCTCAGAGGCGCTTTGATAACAGCACCACACAGGCCTCAAGAGCGGTGCAGCACAAGGCAAGGCACACTGTAAGGGCAAGGAAGTCCAAATAAAGCTTCAACAGTCTGTGATAAACCAGGAACAATCCTCCAAACATTGACAACACACTATATATTGTGAGAACAATATGTCCTACATTAAACAGCAAGCATTTCAAGAGCATCTTATGAGACTTTAAGACAGTAGTCGGCTTATGATGGCAGTAAAGTTATGCCTCTTCAGCTGCAGTAAATGCCGTGGTGAACGCTGCAGTAAAGTCAAATCAAGACACTACAACTATATATACAATGGAATTCCTCTGAGCATACAGATAGTAGAAGTACTACTATGTTTACATTTTATCCCAAAAGAACTAAAGTATTTGAGTTCTGAGATGTAGAAAATGTTAACTATCTGTCGGAGAGTTGGGAAATGTCTACCAGATGGGCATATGACGATATCCCCAGTGAAATATCCCAGCTGACGACGACATTGCTGTTTTGGAGACACTGATGCAAAAATGTCTTGATCAATCCCCCAAACTGGACCCTGTCCCCAGACTGTTAATGCATTATAGAAAGCCCAAAAGCCAGGACTGAGGATTGAGAAAAGGACAGGCATTTAGTACTGAGCTCTCCAAAGAGTGTGTGTGTGTATGTGTGTGTTTAAACAAGAGAAAGAGAGAGAGACAGAGAGAAGGAGACAGAGACAGAGAGAGAAAGACAGAGAAAGGAGAAGAGACAGTGTAATACGGCGTGTTGTGTGCAATGTTTCTGTAAGTCCAAGTATTAATAACTTACTCTGGATGTTGCCTTGTCACTTTTTGGAACCTGTTATATTTATATGACATTATGAGTACATTTTTAAAAAATAAAGAAAAAGAAAACAAAAGGTCGTTCCAGCGGATGTGAGGGGATACTGATCAGTTATGATGGCAAATCTTGATTTATGGCCATGGACACTTTCGGGCTGTCAAGTCCTCACAGCTACAAAAACATAACATTTTAAAGTAGCTATTACTTTGTTAGATAAACCACATGTTCAGAATCTAAAAGGTTAATTTCTCACTTGAGAAATCTTGGAACATAATTTGGTGACAAAAAAATACTAATGGATTTGTGTCTGGTTCGTGTCCTGAGCCATCGCCACTAGTTAATGTAAAATAAATGCTGGGATACACAAGTTAGCTCCCAAAGCACTTCCAGTAAAATAGGCTGGTCAACAACACTCCAGTCATTTGAACACTTGGATTAATGTTGTAAGTTGAGACAGTATTTGACAATGACTGATGACATCACAAAAGTACACAAGAGCACATAAATACATAGAAGACTGCGGATTGAGAAAGGCCTTAAGCATTTCAATACTTGTCTCTTAGCAACATCAACATGAACACTGTTTATAGCAAGCGTATCGCACCAATAAAACAGCTACTTTCTCGCTTTGTTTTTTTATATCTCATCCACAAAAAGTAGTCTCCAAATGGAAATGAGTTGGCTCCAGCTGAAACAAGTAACGCCTAATGACTGACAGTGCGCTAACACCTCGAGGATATCCTGTGAAAATGTAGGGCTCTCGAGTTCAGCCTTGTTCTGTTTCTCCTGTAAGCCTGATGCTCAGGAAATAAACGCTTTCTTTTCATCATTAGCTGTTATTCTCTCCCCCACACTTCCACGCTTCCTTGTGCTCCTCAATTCACTGTGACCAGTTTGTGTTGTAGCCATTAGTGAAATGACACACCGCCATTGCCACCTGTAGGACGCCACACTGTTAAATAACAGTTATGCAACAGGTGTAGCTTCAGCCAAACATTCTGAACAATCAAAGCCTCATTCCACCTGTTCTGATCATTCCCATGATGCAACGTGAGTACGCCAAATGCTGTGAGAAATGGCACCTTCCTGGCAATTTCCTGTTATTTACTCCAACAAACAGTATAGCATGAAATAAACCCTTCAGATGTTGCCTGTCATTTGGTAACAGTTGTAAAGAGGCCAAAATACCCATAAGGACTTGCTTTCCTGTGACTCAGTTTGGACTCATGCATAACCATATCACTGTTTTGTGTACCTATGCACGCTTCCTCCTCTGTGTTTATGTGTGTGTTTGAGAGTGGGGCAGTGTTTCACAGCCAAGGGCATCACCATTATCCAAGCTGACTTATTCAGGGACATAGTGAGGGGTATGTGTGTGTGTGTATGTGTGTGTGTGTGTCTGTGTGTGTGTGTGAGCACGCCAAAGAGAGGCTGACATGGTGAGCGTGTCATTCTGCGGCGGGGCGACCTCATTCTGTCATAGTGCCAGAGCGCCTGCCTCACGAGCAACCCCGTCACCATGACTCACTCATGCATAAACAAACACACAAACACACACACACACTGTACAAAAGCTCCTGCATCCCTGCTGTGAGGGCTACAACTACACTTTCTAAAGACAACAGGCACATTATTACACAATTTGAACATCTCCACATCAGTGTACACTGCTGAACTTTTGTACTCACGATGACATGCAATCAGTGCATTGAACTTCACAGCAAGTTAACTGCATTACTAGAGCATGATGTTCATTCATTCATTTCGATGAGATGCAAAACTCAGAAGTGAATGATTTGAATGGTGGCACCTGTTTTAATGGTCCTGTGAAGTGTTGAGTGACCTTGACTCATTAGCTATTTTAAAACACTCACGTAGCCAAATGCATGGATGGATGACTGTGCAGGTCGAACACAGGTCCAGTGGCCCAAAGCATCAGAGCTCCCCCTTGCCTCCACCTGCAAAAGAGATAAAGAGACTCTTATTGACCTCATAATGACTGTAAAGAGACAAAAACAACTACAAAGTTGTGCAAAATAACTGCAAAGAGACACAAAAAGACCCATTACGATTACAGAAAGGGGCAAAACCACAAAGAGACACAGAGGAAATAAAAAGAACTTCAAATTAACCACAAAGTGACATGTAATGACAACAGAGGGACACAAAATGACTACAAACGAATGCAAGGTAACTACAAAAGAGATCCAAAGTGACCACAAGAATACATAAATGACCAAAACAACTACAGTGATACCAAATGACCACAAAGGGGGCAAAGAAAAAAGAACGACCAAAACAATTACAAAATGAGCACAAACAGACTCAAAACCAAGAAATGCTTAACTGCAGCAAAGAGACACAAAACAAGCGAAAGAGGATAAATAATAATAAAGTCTGTGTCTGGCTTCTATGTTAGAGAGGTGGTGGGGCCTTTTGCATGTCTTTGCCCTGGCACCCTTGCTCTCATAATCCGCCAATGGCTGTACGTACATGGAAGAAAATAGAGATAATTTCATGGTCACATCACGTACAGATATTGTATAAACAAAAAGTAACCTCTGCCAAGGCCAAATGTTATACTTTACAATGGTAACAAAAGTGAAAAATGATTCCTGTGTCTGCCCAGGGACTTGGTTCATGTCAAAATTCACGCGTCCTTCTTTGGCCCATGTTACACCCTTATGCAAAGTTTCATAAAACTTGGGCCACTAATTTTTCTCCAAACCTGCTGAAAAACAGACAAATAAAACAGACCACAAACATGCACCTGCCTTCTTTAACTTGTCTAACTATCGTCTTTTTTGTGTCATTGTGTTAATTTTAAGCACAATACTATAATAACCAATAGAAATGACAGCCAAAACTATAAATATGATGTTCTGAGAAGTGAAATTATTCTTCAACCTCCAAACCATGGAGGTTAACAAAGCTCAAAAGATATCTGCAAAAACAAAATTCCATATTTTCCTCCATGTTGCTTGTGTGTAAAATATCTCGTCTTTTTATCAGTGTGTTGTTGAAGACTTTTTCCCTTGGCTGACATCTGAACTTAAAACATTTCAAAAGCTAATCCACTTGTGAAGCAAAAGAAAAAAAAAATTTCTCAGAAAAGCAATTTAATAAAATAAATAAATAAACAAAGCACTTCAGAGTTTGTATGTCATCGTTGCAACTCTGTGTTTTCAAGTACTTAAGCTGCATTCACAGTGACTGCTGCGGTGACACGGACCTACTTATTACTGCAGTGGCAGACAGATTTACATCAACCTGAGTGGCTAAAAACTTGCTGTCTGACTTTTTAAAAGTCAAACTGAGTGGAGAAGCGATTAAAGTAGTCTAACTGCAATTAAAACATTTCTAAAAGTATTTAAATGCTGCATGCTCCTTAAGTGAAGCTTTTAACTTGCGTTCAAGGGGAAAACAGTTGCTGTCATTTTGTAATCACACTGGGCCATCACCTTTTAGATTTCATATCCAATGATCATAAGAGCTGAACAGTTTTAAGTAGCTCATTCTGTAAATTACTTCTTTTGGTGGAGTTTTACAGAGTTTTTAATTTATGTCATTTGGCCTATAGTTTCATTGTTGTGGTAGAAGAGATATCTAAACGGTCAGAAGAGGTATGGCTTCCCACTGTTCATCTGCACAGGCTGCCCACACTGTTTTGATAAATAGCTGGTTGAAAATTGGCTAGGTATCTCTTTATGTTGGGCCAGTTGTTCTCAATGTTTTGACAATCTCCAATTCTAAAAAAAGTTATTAGAGAAAGATCTCTCCTGAGTTAAGGAGGCAATTTTATTCCACATCAAATTTTATTTTGCTTTTATTAGAACTATGACTGTTACTTAGTGTCAAATTATGTTGAAACAACACCTAACCCCGGTGAAACTACTGGTTCTTTGTACTCATCTACAGTTGCACAGACACTTGGATTTACAAAAACAGACTGCTTATTATTATGTGCTGTTATTATTTTACTGTTTATGCAAACAAAAAGCAGGACTGCTAATTTTATTTGTGTTTTTTTAACTTAAGACACTTAAGGTGTATGTATCAGTACTTCTTGAACATTTTCAGCGATATGAAATTCTCGTACCATTTCACCCCTTGTAAGTTTTATAGTTTTTACAGTTTTTAGCATTGATGTATTTTAGGGTGCAATTTTCCTTTAAGCCCACAATTTTAATTTGATACCACTGTGAAGTGAACAACAAAAGGGCCATCAATGGAAATACATTTAATGAAGCCTAATGACTTCCTTTGAACAACAGAGGCAGGAAAATGCTTGATTCTAACCCTTTTGGACCATAAGGAAACATTTAAAGAGGGTTATGCAATTTTAACTAACTGCCTTAAGCACTGCTGGGTATTCAGCTAAAAGCTAGCTCAGATCACATCCAAACCAAACACTCTCTGTCACAACAATCCTTTTTCACAGCGTGCATCACCTTTAGGATCTCACAAGGCATTGTTTGACGTCCTGACAACATTTGCAGACACAATGCCGTCTGGCAAAACAAATCTCACAGGTAAGGACTAGATGATGCATGCATTCCCACTGAGAAAGCTGATAGAGTCGCAAAAGTATTTCAATACAGCATGACAAAAACTATATATGCAATGAGAAAAAGCAACATGAGTATAGCACAAAAAATATGACAATGGTTCAATTCTATAGTGCGCTTGCCTCAATTACTTATGTAACTGAGGGAAATAAATAATAATCATTTCGCATGCTATATGTAATTATATAAAAGTACCATTATGCATACAAATTGCAAGAATAAGTGAAGTATGTGAATGATGAATATGTTGAAATATATGTTCATGAGGGTTAATTGCGCGCAAATGTGCCTTGCATAACAAAAACGCCATAAACTGCAAATAGATGCACTTGAACCAATTAAATCATGAAAACAGTAAAGTGCGTACATGACGTGCCTGTTAAAATTGTTTCATGAGGCATGGAACAGGTAAAGTGTCACATATGAAGACTTATGTGCAGCTCCATAATATGTGCCATTCTGCAGAGAAAGAGATGACGAATTTAACAGCACTTCAGTGTTCCTGTCAATCCCCTCCCAGTAGGCTAAAACAGGAGCCATTTGAACATGAAGCATCGAACAGTGTAATGACTGTGACACAAAGAAGAGCCTAAAGCACTCAGTGTAACACCTCAGGGGTGTCTTCAGCCTCCCAGCTCCTCACAGTCGGGAGGTGTTGTCCAAGATGGAGTTCACTTTAGTCCTGATCCTCCCTGTCTGCTCCTGCCTCCGGGGTGTCCAGCCTCGACAAGACAGCAATCCTTTTTTTCAGCAGGATTATTAATCTTTCCTGCAGCCCCTGCCTTGATGTTTCCTCCCCAGCTCACAGCTGCAGAGAGAGGTGTGCTGCCCCATGACTGGTAGAACATGTCGAGCAGCACAATTATCTGATACTGCGAGCGAAGGAAAGTCAGCTTGGTCCTCTTTGTCAAATGCAATGTTATCAGGTTAGATTTTCATTTTAGTACTGTTAAATTATTACATAAACACAAACAAAATGAAAAACTAAAGTAGGATTGCTGTCCTTATTCTGTGGAGTTGATTAATGCTCGAGTCAGACAAAGTACACTGACATCTCTGTTTGTGTAACATTTAAATTGATTCCAACTGCATGGAGCAATAATGGCTTTACTGCAGATCAGCTTTGACAGAATATAGCTGGATAAATGTACCTGCTGTTTTACTGCCCTCATATCTGAGCAATGACTAAAGTTGCCACTGCATAAAAATTTCTCAAACAGTGAGCAATGGCTGCCCTTCCTTATCCTATTGTTACCTCAGATTGTATTTTGTCATTCTTCTCTGGATTTTTGGAAGTATATACATTGCTGCGCCTCCAAAGTGCCCTAGCACTCCCAACTGGGTGTTTTCAGAGGATCACATGGTATTCAGCACCTTTGGGTGACACACAGCCTTATCCCACCAGAGAGAATTTGGACAACACAAGAGCATATAAACTCATTAATGGACCAGAGGGTTTCAGCTCTAGTGCAGCCACTGCATTCTTCTTTACCATTTTCTTTTGGGTAATAACTATACCGGTAGCATATGAGGCAGGACAACGCCCACCATCTCATCAGGAAACGCCACTTTTCTATTTCCCACCACTGATGCATTTCCACTCTCCAGAGGGCAGCACGTGTATTATATTTCCTCTCATACAGACCATTGTACCATGACTAGTTGACACCTGCCACGCAGGGCCTGAAATGAACATTTTCACTGCCCCTCTCTCTGATATCGGAAAACCCGATTAGCACCCTGCTGATTTTTGTGCGTCATTGCAACAGAATGAACAACACGTGTCCACGGGGAGGTGAACATTCATTAAGATTTGTTCATTAACATAATGAACGCCTCTAAATTGTATGTAAATGAAATTGCATCGGGCTACTTGTTCCACTCTGTTTTCTTCACAGAGATTCACACAAGACTTCAAAAAATGGTCTTACTAAGGTAACAGTGAGACGCTGGACGATTGAATATTTCACAGAAGGTATTGCTCCATTGCGAATGTTTCCCCTGACAGCGACCTGCATAAAGACCTCAAGGCAGCTGCTGGAACAAGAGAACTTTCCCAACTACTGAACTGAATAAGTTACTTTGTCCAAATAGGCTATAAAATCAATCTTTAGACAAAATTTTTGAAGCTCTCTAAACCAGCAGGGTGATATGGTGAATATTCATATTGCATTATATCTATTTTTATTCTATTTTAATTATTTTGAATTCTATATTCTAATGTTTACAGCATATTTAAACACCAAATTCATTCTGATTTAAGGGACAATTAAGATTCTCTGAAGTAGTGTTGTATGGGGTATTTTGGACAGATAGTGTATTACATTCAGTAGATGGTAGTCAGCACAACCCCAGGTTGGAGAAGCAGTATGAGTCAGACATAGTAGCTAAGCAATATACTGCTGCGGAAGGGTTGCCAAGAAAATATTTTTTAGCTTCGTAAAATGAGCTCCACCTAAAAAAATATATATATCAGTTAAAGTGCACTCTATATTGAGAGCATTTTCAGTACTTCTTAATGTCAGAAGGTGACTTTCAAAATGAAAATTGAGTCTTTATATCTATAACTTCAAAATCAGACTCCATTGATAAAAGCGGTAATTTTAGCTCACTGAACATGGGAGCTGCTGTTCTCAATCATGTTATGTTATGTGTTACTTTAGCATTTAAAAGCATTATTTCGGATTAAACGAAGTCACCCAGTAACATAAACAATTAGCAGATCGAAGAAGCACGAGACCAGCAGCTCCTGTGCTAAGTGAACTAAAGTTCCTGCTTTTGTTAATGGAATCTGTCGACTCTGACGAAAGCTTAGCATGGAAATAAAGCTGTTAAGAGCGTCAGAAAAGATTGTCTGACAGAAAGGTAAAGCAGTAAAAATACTGTCAATATAGCATAAACTTAAACTGATATAGGTTTTTTACGTTTTTTGTTGGGGTTTGTTAGGTGGGACGTGTTAGTTTGGTGAGGTTTTGTTGCTGACTCCCCTCCACAGCAGTACATTGCTTTGCTTCCGTTTTGGAGTCCAGTTTACTTCTCCAAACTGGGGGTGTAAAATCTACTCTAATACCATAAGTATGGATAAGTACCTCATACAACTTCATCCCTTTGAAGGAATTATAATTCAGTCAAACAAGAGTTACTGCTTTCCCTGCAGTGAAAAGCAGACAGCAATTAAATCAAGCTGTCAGTGAACATATTGTAGTTATGCTCAGTATGAACATTTTGTCAGCTGCCAGATATCTTAATAACAGTATGGCAATAAAAATGCGGGCAGCATTTGGTTTCTTGCTGTTGCAAATTAGTAGCATCTAAATTTATTGAAGACAAAGTTACAAGAGTTACATTATGACAGTCATTTAACAACTTGTTTTGAGTACGCTCTTTTTAGTAAATAAAGTCACACATTTCCACCTGCATGTAGATCAGCCTCTCCCTGCAGTCTGCAACAGTTCACCCAGCAGTAGATGATACAGTCCGGCAGTAAAACCACTGTGTGCAAGCCTCAGAACTTACATGATTAGCTGCATCAATGACTCTCTGCCAATGTTTTTTTATTTGTTTCAAATACCATATCCTGCACCTCAAACAGTATCTTTCCTCTCTACTTTCTTATTCTGCGGTTAAAATTTCACAGTCAGTGAAACTTCTTAAGGGTGTTTTCTTTCATCAGCCGTTGTCTGCGACATTTAGCCTAAATGGTAACGACAGGAAAATTACGCTGCTGTTAACGGGTTAATTATTGGCATTTCGCTAAGCATTTGTGGGTAAATATGGGGAGGGGATCCTTGTGTGCTCATATGCACTACACAATATCACGCTGTGAGGGCAAACATCTGTAGGTGTTTATGTGAAAGCAATATTTTAAATCAACAGATTTTTGTGCAACTCAAGTGCTAAAGGTCTCAAATTAAAATTAACTATCATTATCGTTAGAAAAAGCTACTCGATCTTCAAATACATAAATCAGAATATTCATGTCTTAATAAGTCAGTTTATGGAGGAGGTGGAGAGCTGTTTATCCAACTCTGAGAGAAATAGTTGTATGAGGACTGCAGTAATGAAAAAAGATGTGCAGATGAAAAATGTTTCATCTGCATTCGGCCAAAAAAGAACATCAAATTTAGAAAGTCCAATGATATGCATCAATTACTGCATCCAGTGCCTTCAGGGCTTTTCGTTTTCTGAATGTGGAATGAGGACACACAGCAGTCCACCATGTGTGATGCTTTGTTCACCAGCCTTAAAAACACTATTTTACAACATTCACCACAGGAAAGTGTCCCTGTGTGACCACTAACATACAGAATTTTGTGTGTATAAGTTATACGTTTTATAGTCTCCAAGTAGAAAACTGGGTACTAACTATACACAAACTGCAGCTGAGACCTGACAAAGAGAGAGGGGAGTCGTCTTGTTTCTGCAGCCCCTCTGTGGATCATATCCAGGTACATTTGCCACGACTCTCCTGCACAAGGCGGCAGTAATGGTGCCCCCTGGCCAGGACTGTGTGCTCTGCTCAGTGCGCTGTGGAAATCACCCAAGGACAGCAGGCAGAAACACATTTTAACCCACGCTGCTGACATCCATCTAGCCCTTGACACCGCAGGCTCAGACCTGTCTCTTCTGCTCAACAACAACATGGTGGATCGCAATCACAGCGCCTGATTTAGCTCTTCAACAACACACACACACGCACACACGCACACACGCACACACACACAAACACACAGAGAAGTGTGTGCTACACAAAGCCACTTCACATAACAAACATATGCACAGAACGTCAGTCAGATCCAGAAAAACAAACACCTCACATAAATAGATGCATGCAAATTCAATGAACTAAACTGTCAAACTTTATGGCTGCAACCAAATGTTATATTTGTAAATGCGCCTATTTGGAATCACATATATTATGCATGATGTGAGCACACAAACACACTCAAGAGAATTGTATGCATTTAAATTAATATGTGGACAGACATGTCTTTGCTCTTATCTTTGTGTCCATGCGTCTGCTGTCAGGATAACTACCGCCAATTATGTGTGACTGACATGAATAACAAACAAGGAGTGAAGCATCATCCACATATTTCTTAATGAAGGTGAGCAAAATGCCACATTTGAGATGCATGAGAAAACATTGTGTGTGTGTGTGTGTGTGTGTGTGTGTGTGTGATTACATGCAAATCAAAGTAAGTAAATGTAAGGAAACTTTACCGAAAGCTACCTCAGCTGACAGACTGAGCAAACAGAACACATTAATCCGTAAAAGAAGCTCAAGAAGCAACACCCATTTTGATTGTCTCTCTCTTTTCGTGGCCGCTCGAAAATATCAATTCGGAGAGTAAAGTGTTTGCACAGGCGATTAACTCCAGCTAATGATAATGAATTAGTGTTATATCGCTCCACCTACACAACAAATACATGTGTCCCTGTTTGGCTCTTGGGTATATTGCCTCTTCTTCTTAAGAGAGAAATCATCAATAGGATGACAGCAGTGATCACAGCTATTTCCCAGTTGCCTTATAATGAAAAGCTGTCTCTTCTCAGGTGGAAACTCTGCGACACCAATTGCCCCCATTTGTGGGCATTTTTCAGAATTTTCAAGTTATAGAGACGCCATGATTTTGTGTGAATTTTGTGCCATATATCATCATAGAATTTTTCCCCTGTTTGTGGCCTTTTAGAGTCAGGAGTAACTCCCCCATTAACTGCAAGGACAGGGTCAGAAATGGAAAATGTATATCAGAAAAAGTGGACTGGATGAACCAAAAAGAAAGGAAAGCCTACCCACATTACCCATTTGGTGGCTGATAATTTTGGACCTGAAACATCTGATGTTGGCTCACAAGAGATGATGCAGTTGATGAATCCATGCTGAATGTGAAGTAATGACATATCATTTAAAATTCTGCACAGTAAAACTGAATTGCTTGTAATGAATGTCATTTTAAAGGTCAAGGAGATCCTGTATAACCTATTACATGTTGCACAAGTACAGT